>NW_027185500.1:0-600000 GCF_040183065.1 Periplaneta americana | reverse complement strand
AAGCGGGAAAACGTAAGCATCTGTAGCATATGACATAACATAGCCCTACAACATGTTCGCCGCATGGAACGCTCCTGCCATCTAGCGGTAAAACTTCGCATAAGATATCCCTATTGGTGGTACAGAAATGATTCTATACGCAGACGACATGGTGATAGGGTCGGCAGTAAAAGAGGACTTGCAGAAGGCGCTACAAAATCTAGAGAACTGGGCAGAGGAAAACGACCTGGATGCCTGAACAAAGAGAAGACAGTGCAAATGATATTCAGGAAGGGCGGAAAAATAGCGTCCAAAGACAGAATAACCTTATTTGACGAGCCGCTACAAGTTGTAGGGAAATATAAATACCTGGGAATTTCATTACAGACAACAGCAACATCTTTCGGTATGCACGTTCAGGAAAGAGCAGCAGCAGCCATCAAAACCTCATAGGCTACAACATTCCGAATATAACCAATCGATGACACTATTCAAAACGGTAGTAGCGCCAGTTGTAACGTACGGAATAGAGATTATTTGGTAAAAACTCAAGATCGGTGATATGATAAGAATAGAAAAAGTCAAGACTGTGTTTATGAAATGGATACTAGGAGTCGGAAAAGCAGCGCCATCCCGCCTTGTATATGAGCTCATGAGAGAGATATATTTCGTAGAGATGATATCAGATTGCAGCACTGGCTACCATCCACAGGACCCTACCAGGAACTGGTAAGCATAAGAGACCGGAAGAAGAAGGAGATAGACCTAGAGTTCTATACCACATCAGCCATGCTAGACGACAGCTGGACCAGAGAGTGTAGGAGCCAGAGACACGTGAGAAGTCTCGCAATACACGGGTTTCATCTACACTAATAATAAATCTGTAAGCGAAATTTTTCTGGTAATTTTCGCTTTTCCAAAAATAATTGGTGTTAACATATATAATTAACCACCCTGAAACCGAAAATCGCATTTTTGACATTTTTGTTTGTATGTCTGTCTGTATGTTTGTTACCTTTTCACGCGATAATGGCTGAACCGATTTATATGAAAATTAGAATATAAATTAAGTTCGTTGTAACTTAGATTTTAGGCTATATGGCATTCAAAATAGTTTATTTAAAAGGGGGGTTGTAAGGGGGCCTGAATTAAATAAATCGAAATATCTCGCTTATTATTGATTTTTGTGAAAAATGTTACATAATAAAAGTTTCTTTAAAAATGATTTCCGATAAGTTTTATTCTTAAAATTTTGATAGGACTGATATTTAATGAGATAAATGAGTTTTAAAATTAAAATAACGCCATCTAAGACGGTGCAATGAATTAAGAACAAATGACTTCGTTTATAAGGGGCCTTGGGCAACAACAATCGAAATAGTGGCCTTGGACATCAACAATCGAAAGCTATTAAACGTAGCCTACAGAGAATGTTTCTGTGTTTGTATGAAGTCATATCAGAAGCTAAATTAACCGATTTGTATAATTAATTATTATTTCACCATTGGAAAGTGTAGTTTCTCTAGATGGACATAATGCTATAATGTTATTACAGTAATGTCTGAGTAAATCGAGGACAGGTAAGATTAAAATAGCTTCTTATGCACAGAAAATTTGATAGGCTATTTTGTACATTCGTTTTCTGTGTTTCTTAAAATAATATTTATGTACACTCATTTTAATATCAGAGAATTAACGAACAACGAGAGTGTATTGATTTAGTATGCAGTAATAATACGTTAGCTTAGCAATCCATTATTTTATAATTCAAATTTTAACTATGCTCAATTGAATCGCGTTAAAATACATAGAATAAAATATATATGCAATAAATGCAATGCAAAAAAAATTGAGTAATGAGCGAAGCAGATTATGTTGCGCTGTTGTAAAAGTTGTTCCCTGGATCAAACGTCCTATTTTAATTATGTAATTACTTTATATTTATTTCTAACAGGTGCAGCGGAGCGCACGGGTACGGCTAGTATAAAATAAAATTTACAAGATACAACACGTTATATACAGCCCTTTCAGCCTCATACTATATACACTCGCCCACTTGTATCCACATCTTTAAGCTTCGATGTTAACGTAATATATATGGAATAAACTGTTGCTACATGGGTTTTCTGACAGCTGTTAAAATAAAGAAATGGTAGTAAATTGGAATATATGGGTTAATGCGATATAAAATAAGATTTTCAAGATGCAACATATTCTATACAGTCACTTTCCGTATTATCCTATAGGAACCACGCCCAATTGTTGACCACTTAATACATGGCGGATATAGGTTCAAAAGTTTCAAAGATGGCGGCACGATCGCCACTCGATATTCTTACTTCTAACTGTAACATATATCTAGTTAAGCATGACTCTGTCTAAAGGTAGGAAACGTATACATGGGAGGAGACGTATTGTTCTTGTGCTTGTGGAAACAATAGTCTAGTAGGCCTATAGGCTTATTGTGCTCGAAAGTTTTAAAGGGCATTTATCAACACAATATTACACGTCATTATAATGTAGCCTATGTTATAAAGAGCATCAGAAGATCACAGGTATTTATGAACATTTTAAATCTAAATTGCAGTACGAAGGGCAATAGCAAAACGTAGAAGATATATACGATATGGAGCGATCATTCATTACAATGATACAATGGTGTTCATTATTCTTATGCAGATGACACAGTTTTACTTTTTGGTGGAAAAACCTGGTATATAATAATTCAAATAATGGACTTAAATTAATAAAAAATTGGTTTGACAAATTATCTTTCTATCAACGAAAATAAAACCATAATTATTCTATTCTCATTATCTGAAAAATGTAACAAACCTCCTACAACTATAGTAAATATTAAATTACATAATTCTGATTGTTGTTTTATACCAGGGATGAGACGATATTAGCTCCCAATCATGGTAGAAGAGCTCGACCTTGATCACGAGCGCATAGCGCATTCACTACGTAGCGTCGTAACGTAGACAACAGGGATATACATGCACATGCAGCGAATAAAGGCAGCAATTATTACAATAACTTGCGTTACTAAATTTCTGGCTATGTAATAGGGCTAATTACTAAGTTATTTAATATACATGTACATATATAAAGAAATCGCAAAGGGAAGGGTTTTTTTAGGAATAAAAAGAGAAATAGGAAAAGTTAATTGTATGTAAGCCATATTATTGTTAAAAGCAATTATTTATTATATAAATACTTCACTTCATTGGTTAGGAGAAACTAATAGGGTCTACCTGCTCGACGTGTGTGATCTCTAAGTATTTTTGAGTATTTGTTGAAAAAATAATAATGGCAATATTGATTGAAATAGAGTATATTGATTGTGTGATTGTGAAAATGTAGTCCTTACTCTCCAGTCGTGATTATGTAATGAGTTTCCTTAGAGTGATTTGTGAGATGCACGTAAGACGAAAAAACAAATTGATTGAATTAAGATATTGAGAGCCATCGTAATTTTTGAGGTCAATCACTTAAGGGGATATGTATGACTTTTAAAACTTCCACAATTTCGGCCAAAATTTGTGAAATTTAAACTATATAAACATATTTATAATAATATCATCTGTACAAAATTTGGTGCAATTAGGTCTAATAGTTTCAAAATGTTTAGTTCATATTTGCTCAAAATCCTGAAAACAGTTATTGGAATAAAAGTGAATTAGTATTTTGAGCTTAGTAATAGTATAAGTTAAAGTGCAATCAAAGATAAAATATTATTTCTAATAAAAGTAAATATCCAAAAACAAGCAACAAATAAAACATCAACAATGCATTTAAAATAAAGAAATAAAAGGAATCTAGATACAATCTACTGATCCAAATGTAAATTAATTTACCTTCGATGTCAATTCCGAAATCAATTTATTTCACTCTTCTCCTGAATAATGCCTATATATTTTTTTTTTCATGTTGCGTCTCATAATGCCATTTTATGTTGCTTTTTTTGCAAATGATATTATTTTTACACAACAAACACTGGACTTCATCACCATGTTCGAAGCATAAATATTGTATCTTACACTCTTCTTTGAAAGCTTTAAGCGCTTCCGTTCCGTCATGATGCGCTGTGTTCTAAGATCTGTACATCCTTTATCAATGTTTACAGGTAAAAGAGCTCCGCGCGCGCAGCGGGCATAAAAGAGCTCTCGCTCGCAATTATTAGTCACCATCGCAAGACTGTCTTATACAGAAATGTCCGATTATTAACCTTCCAGTAGTGGCGCCCTCTTTCAGAGCATCACTGCTGGCGCCAAGTCTGGTAGACCCATATGTATTTAATTTTATTTCTGACTCTTCCAACCAATTTATTAATATTTTAGCAATTTGACAGCATCCATAGAATATACTGAAATGGGTGAATTGAAAATAATAAGCAGTTTGTTGTTATATAACATCTATTTTAATTAATTTTAAAAGATTGAAAAAAAAGTGAATATAATGTGAATTTTATCAACAAAAGCCTTTCAAATCAGCAAACAATTGAAATATTGTGTATGGTTTTCCTTAAAAAAGTAAAAATAATATTTAAATACTGGTTTGAGACAGAAGATCATTTAAGCACTGTATTCAGAGCATGAAAACTGAGCATGACTTAAAAATATAAATGTCTTACATATTTTACAAAAGTAATTTGTTTTACTGTCCTTTTTGCAGAAAAAGCACCTTTTTCTCGTTCCCTCTTGAAACTGATCAGCCTTAACATGTTGAAAAGATGTTCCAGCAAACTCTTGTATTCTTTCTCGTACTTCACGTGGAAGATTTGTAAAGGCAGCTCTACGTTTCAAGTGATCATCTGTTAATCCCATTGCCAACTCCTTCACGTACTTCCTGTGGACACTGTTTTCCTTCTGATTGTTAAAGATACAAATCACTTGGGAGTTTATTCCAGCAATATTCAGTAGTGCATACATCACCATTGGCCATCTTCTGATATTTCTTGCGACGTCATAGGCAGCACAAATTTTAACAATTAATATAATAAGCACAAGGTTTGTCAACCACATCGACACCTCTCTTAGTGGAGTTATAGAAGGTGACAATTTCTGGCTTGCTTTTGTCACCTGTTGATAAATCTATTGAGTCATCATGATGCATACTAGATGCTAAAATTACATTTTTGCCCTTTTTCGGTACTTAAGAAACAATGGTAATGTCTTCTTGGAAACCAAACACACTAGATCCCACTGGTCTCTTTTTGGAATCCACAAATTCTATTGGCAGCTCCCTTTCATTCTTTCGAACTCTTCCCACACAGGTTGTTCTATGGCGATTCAGCAAGCTTGTAATAAGTGGAAAGGAAGCGAACCAATTATCACATGTAATGTTCCTCCCTGTTCCTGATATTGGTTAAAAAAGTCGCTCGACCATACTTTGAGGATCATTTTTTGCCCTAAATGGACCTTCTGGTTGTTGACCAACATATGGTTCCATATTTAGGACATACCATATCTTAGCATCAACTAAGGAAAAAATTTTGATGCGATATTTATTAGGTTTTTTAGGCATATACTATTTGAATGAGCATCTGCCTCTGAAAGCTTCCAACATTTCATCTACTGTTGCAAATTCACCTATTGGGTATCCTTTTTTGCAGTTGTTCAAAAACATTTCAAACACCTGACGAATTGGAGCTAACTTATCCCATTGTTTTCTATCGTTTCTTATTTCTGTATTGTCAAAACGTAGATGACTAATAAAAATAAATAACATTTAATATGCAATCATCAAAAACAAGACACCAACAATCAGTAGGAGTTTTAGCCTCTCTAGCACATGGCCTCACACCTGGTAGATGCGTCACGATATTACACTGCCGAGTCCTAACAGCCTTTGGTGAGCAGTGTTGTCTCCATACCGTACCATCTTTAGATTTGAAACCGGGAACTCTAGGAACTTTGTTCGGAATCTCAAATTGTTCATCATCACCACTCGCGCTCACCTTCCTGTCCTGTGTCTGTATTGCCATCAAATACTTCCACTTCACCGTCCTCTTCACCAGTGTCGGCGTCATCATCACAGGGTTCACTATCATTCTCAGAGCTTACAACCTCGTCTAGCAAACTTACAACTCATTTTACATTTTCTTCGTAAGACATTTTAGAAGTATCTAGCAAAGTCACAACTCGTTTTTCATTTTCTTCATAATACATTTTTGAAGTATATCGTAAGCTAAATATTAATTAAAAACTAGCAAAATGTTTCATATCATCAGTAAACAGAATAATCCGCTGATATTTGAACCAATCAGTTCGTTACTACCACAAATAATTCTTAAGCACTAAAACTTCAAAATGAAACTGTGTAACGCCAACACTGGCGCCAAGTCTGACAGACCCGTTACGTAATTATCTCGCTTACTACTGCACGAATAGCCACGTCGGCACTCACATGTCAACTATGGAAAGAAACAGGAAGCTAGGTGGAGAAACAGACTTCTACCCCCAAACACTTCAGAGTAAATAGTAAAAGTAATTGTGCCGGGTCTGTGAGACTTGGCGCCAGCACTGGAAGGTTAAGGAGTCCTCTGAAGTTAAGTATTTAGGCATAATTTTCGACAATCATTTAAAATGGAATCAACACATTAATTACCTTTGTAATAAATTACGTAAAAAATATATAATTTTGTTTTATTGAGGAATTACTTGTCAATAAGTTTATTACGCAAAATATATTTAACTTTATTTCAATCGGTAATTATATATGGAATTATAGGATGGGGTAGCTTATTTAAATCCAATTTTAATCCACTTTATTTATTACAGAAGAAAATAATTAAAATATGTCTTCATAAATCTATTTATTTTCCATCTCAAAAATTGTTTTTAGACTTTAATGTTCTTAACATAAGACACATTTATTATATTGTATTAATAAAATTCATACATAAGAACCGAAATAATTTTTAATTGTATTCTCATAGGTACAAAAGGTATGAATTCTTTAAGACTGTTTGAACCAAAATGTAACACTGCTACAGTATTTAATCATAGTAGTAATTTAGGCCCAGGAATATATAACAAATTTATATTTAAATATCCTAAACTTGTCAATTCTAGTAGTTCCAGTATTAAATTTAAAAAGTTATGTATGGATTTTATAAAAATTGGAAAATTGTAAATTTAAATTTATATTATATTCTAATTGCATAGTGACATATTATTGTATTATATACTTATTAGTTCCAATTTAGGAATCCGCCCCTGAGCACGAGTTCTGCTCTTTCAAGGGCGAGCTAAAGTTTTTCTGTATATATTATATTTTATGTTACAATTATTAGCAAAATAAATAAATAAATAAATAAATAAATAAATAAATAAACAAACAAATAAATAACTAATAAATAAATAAGTGATAAATGTCTGGAAATCAAATATGAGGGAAAAACAGTTCCATCATCTCCCATGCTTACAATCTCTTTCTGATATTTCTGAATCAAATTTAAATAATTATGCTCATCTAAATCTAGAAACAGAATTTCAACAACGGAGATTCGGTGATTTTAAAAATATTGCAAATAATTTCTTACTTTTTGCGAATCCTTTGACCATAGACATAAACAAGGTTAAGCCAGAAATGCAGTAAGTAGTAGTTGATTTACAGAGTGATACATATTTACAAACGCGGTGCAAAGACATGTGTGGTTTAAATTTCTATAAAATTCTGTCTACGGAAAAATACGCTTCCCTTAGCTTATTTGCCGCCAATATAGTGGCTATGTTTGGTTTCACTTACAGTTGCGAACTTTTTTTTTTTTTTTTTTCAAAATTGAAACTTGGAAAATCATAACAAAGATCGCGGCTGAAAGATGAAAGTGTATTCGCTATCTTGAGAATGGCTACTTGTGACATAAACTTAGAATTCTGTGGCACCTTGAAAGTTACGGTATAGTAAATATGAAGGTTGTGATGGCTGCACGCCACTGATGTCTGAGCGTGCCCTCAACTCTACCCACAACCATGCTACGTCATGTGTTTTGCTGGTTGCATTGCCTGATGCCATCGTGTATTGCATTGCCTGTAACTTCATCCCTCTTAGCCCCAAATATTTTCCTAAGAACCTTATTCTCAAAAACCCTCAATCTCTGTTCCTCTCTCAAAGTGAGAGTCCAAGTTTCACAGCCATACAGAACAACCGGTAATGTAACTGTTTTATGAATTCTAACTTTCAGATTTTTTGACAGCAGACTAGATGACAAAAGCTTCTCAACCAAATAATAACAGGCATTTCCCATATTTATTCTGCGTTTAATTTCCTCCCGAGTGTCATTTATATTTGTTACTGTTACTCCAAGTTATTTGAATTTTTCCACCTCTTCGAAGGATAAATCTCCAACTTTTATAGTTCCATTTCGTACAATATTCTGATCACGCGACATAATCATATACTTAGTCTCTTCGGGATTTACTTCCAACCCTATCTCTTTACTTGCTTCAAGTAGAATTTCCGCGTTTTCCCTAATCGTTTGTGGATTTTCTCCTAACATATTCACGTCATCCGCATAGACATTTGATGTATCCCGTTCAATTCCAAACCCTCTGTGTTATCCTGAACTTTTCTAACGGCATATTCTAGAGCGAAGTTAAAAAGTAAAGGTGATAGTGCCTCTCCTTGCTTTAGCCCACAGTTTATTGGAAAAGCATCAGATAGAAACTGACCTATACGGACTCTGCTGTAAGTTTCTGTAAGACACGTTTTAATTAATCGAACTAGTTTCTTGGGAATACCAAATTCAATAAGAATATTATATAAAACTTCTCTCTTAACCGAGTCATATGCCTTTTTGAAATCTATGAATAACTGGTGTACTGTACCCTTATACTCCCATTTTTTCTCTAATATCTGTCGAATACAAAAAATCTTATCAATAGTCGATCTATTACGCCTGAAACCACACTATGATCCCCAATAACTTCATGTACATATGAGGGTACACGGGAAAAACGATCAAGGTCCATCAAAAATCGAAATTGAGTTAATAATGCTATCTTATAGCGGAAAGGAAGTACTATCATGTGGTCTAGCTAGTAATAAGAAATCATCGTTCTTGACATTCTACTACGTCAATTTCTATTAAATACACACATAACAAAGCATTAAATGCTTAAACTTTAAAATTCTTTTTTCTCGAAACTTTCTAAAATGGAGCTTGATCGTTATTGCAGTGTACCCTTCATATGAAGTTAACCTTCTCAAAAGGATATTCGACAAAATTTTGTACAACGTCAACAAAAGTGATATTCCTCGAAAGTTACTACAGTTAGTCTTGTCCCCCTTCTTAAAAATAGGTACGATTATGGACTCCTTCCATTGTTCTGGTACAATTTCCTTTTCCCAAATTGCAAGTACAAGTTTATAAATTTCGCTAGATAATACGCTTCCACCCACTTGTATTAATTCTGCTGGAATTTGATCAATACCTGGAGACTTGTACTTTTTCAGAGTTTCTATCGCAATTTCGACTTCAGAAAGTGTGGGTTCTGGTATATCGCTCAACCAACTAAGTAAAATGATACGATACGGTATTCAGAATGTCACAAAAATCTATGAAATCCATGTAAGACTATTAAAGGCACAATATCGAGTCGATTAACTTCCAAAAACCCAATACAAATGCATTATTCCCCAGTCAATTAAAGTACAATTCAGCATTGTCATTGAAAGGAGAAAGCAAAAGGACTTGCAAAATTTAATGCAGTTTATTTCTAAGAAAAGTAGGATGAATTACCAAACTCTGTTTGCGGACAGTAATACTCTAAAATCTAGATGCACAGGAAGAACATGAGAGAGAGAGAGAGAGGGAGAGAGAGAGAAACAGAATCTGTAACATGAATGAGACTGTGTTAACATTTTAATATAGTTTGTGGTTTTATTTGTGTATTGTGATGTGCTTTATGGTAATTTGTGATTTTCTGTCTCATACATTTGAAATTTAAAAAATGTAGCAATGTTAATCTTAATAATAAACTTCCATTTTCTCATATATTCCAATGTTTCATAAGGGAATTATGATATACTTATCTTTTTTCTTCACATGGCTCATATTTGTTGACTTTTCTTTATACATACACTATGAAAGTCAGAAAACCACCAACTCCAGCAGTGTTTATTTTAATTTGTAGCGTAAGATAATATAAAAATTTAGGTTTTGATGTATTTAACTGATAAAGAATGTAATTTTACACAGTATTCACATATAAATGTATAATATTTAAAGTTAGTAAGGGAAATAATAAGTTTTTTCTCTCGCCTGTAAAATTTGGTTTATTGGAGTTAGGGAGTTTGATTTCCCTGTCTCAATTCTACCGATGGCTGCTTTACACTATGAGTAGTACAGAACTGACTTACCTCCCAGAGGAGCTTGAGGAGGTTATCTCTGATCTTGAGGCTGGGCATGCTGTCGTCAGGCATGGGTGCTAACCAGATAGCCAGCAAGAACAATACCCCGTGTTCAATAAACGCGTGCTTCAAGTTGTGCTTCCTCAGCTGGGACATCACTTTGGGGAGCATTGCAATCTTCTTTATAGCAGGCATCTGCAGCCCGTTCAGACACCGATCTTTCTGCAATAGAATTGCAACTACAGACATACTGCTGGCTAGACAACAATTTTTCTGAAATATTACTTGAAAGAAATTACCTTCAAGAAGACTGAATATAAGTAGGCCTACATAATGTTATTTGACTGGTTGGCTTTCAATGGTAAGTACAGACCGATAATTTAGTCCTGACAGCTCAGCGACGCGAAAGAAGGGAAGTACCGGTAATAGGAGTAGTGGGGAGAGCTCCGGAGCAGAGATAAGGAATGCAGTACAGCTTAACTGTACTAGAAACACAACGCTATACCGCATGCGTGACATCCGATCGCTCTGACTGCAGGCAACAGACCAACCTGAACATCCCTTGGCGTAACCTAATGGACTCGCCTGACCCAGGCGCAGATTGCCGGCGACTGTCAGGACTAAATAATAGTACTGTACTTAAGAACTAAGTCACTCTATCTTTCTGATTAGTTTCAGCTTAATTAATACCCATTTTCTATTTTTTTGTGTCAGCAGCTACTATTACATTACATGCAGAAAGCTGGCTGTGTTGAAGTTGAATATCAAGACAGTCCAGTTTGAAGCTTGTCTGTGCATAAATTGTAAAGTAATCTCATGAGCAAGTTCATTACGGTATTCTGGTTCGGGCTCTTACGTCTATTATCAGGCAGTACACCTCACTTGATGATATGTATCAGAAGAACAATTATTGTTTGTATATATCTGATGTCTGATTAGTGTAATATGTTACCAGTCAGCGATGTATACAGTGGAGGGGATAAGGAACTGGCCACTCTACCTCATTATCTCCTGGCTTAGTTGCCTCATGAGTGATGCCTTATTGGTGTTACTTATGGGTTATGAGCTTCCAACCAGTCTTCGGACTATTGATTAAACATACATGATGTTGTTTCTAGTTTATATTAAACGTTGAGCCTCAACCATACACATGGGTGGGCAACTCGTACTCTCGAAGTGTGAACACAACCTCAGTGCAGGTAGAACGGACTCTGTACTATACTGCCTGTAAACAAGTTTTTTCGCCTCTGCAGTAAGTAGCGGCTCGTTTTAAGTGAAAAACAATATAATCCCCAGATCATTTCCCTTTAGTGATGAGTCGAAAGAGAAAGATTTTTTATTAGGAAAGGAGGTAAAGCTTGTATTATGTTCTATTAACTTTCTTACGATTGACAGTTCATGTTACAAATAAACACAGTGAAGGTTTTAGTAAAGAAGTAGATCTGCTTTAGAACAGCTAAAGGTAAAAATGGGCTCTCAACAAGGTGAGGCTGATATCAAATATCGTTAGCACGTTGTGCGTAATTGCACAACATATAATCGACTAGCTAAGAGCATTTACGTATAAATTTGAAATGTGGCTGTATCATGTAGAACATAGACAACTTCACTTTCTTTGACTATAAACTATCTTGAAGAGTGATAAGAAAATCTTCTTATCAAATACAGGGCCCTATTTCAAGACCTACAGCAGAATTCACTGGTAAGTTTGGGGAAACAGTGCCAATTGACAAGGAATAGAGATTTCTCTGAAATTCTTTTGGCTTACAGCCGATAGAAGATCCTGAAAGTTTATAGCTTGAATTGATATATCTACAGAACAGCACGCCACTCAGATTCCAGCGAAATCAGGAATCGAACAGTTCGCAATGCTGCCTAAGTCAGAATTATCAAATATACTCTTTGCTTCCATATATAGGCCTACTGTATGTGCTTGAGCCAGATTTTAATACAAGAAAGAAGTGTAAAAGGTCTCAAAGTAAAGAAAGAGCTTAGAAGTAAGTTTATTTCGTCTGCCATGACATTTAAAAAATACTTCCTTGAATTTGTGTTTGTTTGCGAATACAGACTATTACATTTGAAGGGTACACGGGAAAAACGATCAAGGTCCATCAAAAATCGAAATTGAGTTAATAATGCTATCTTAAAGTGGAAAAGAAGTACTATCATGTGGTCTAGCTAGTAATAAGAAATCATCGTTCTTGACATTCCACTACGTCAATTTCTATTAAATACACACATAACAAAGTATTAAGTGCTTAAACTTTAAAATTCGTTTTTCTCCAAACTTTCTAAAATGGACCTTGATCGTTATTTCCGTGTACCCTTCATTTCTGAGAACAGAGATATACTCTTTAATGTATAAAGACTTGTAAATTCTCGCGTTCTATGTTTCAAATAAGACATATAATAATAAATATTAACAAATAATAATAATAAATAAGTGTAATAATAAATAAGTGCTGCATCTATGTTTGTTGTCTCTTGAAAAAGTGTATTCAGGTTGTGTTTCCAGTACTAAAGTAATTACAAAGCTAGGAAATAATATAATTTCGTTATGTGTGTTTAGGTACAGTCTGTCTAAAATTACTATAATTATTGTACCATGCTTCATTCTGAAATTCAAATCATGGAGTAGATATCACGACCACCTGCATGAGCCGCCAGAGCCAACCGCGGCAATGAATTGCTTTTGCAGCGAACTACAAACAACTTGTTACTGCTGCGGCTGGCTCCGTCTGTCTTTCTCTCTTTCAAGGTTTTTTTAGCACTTTGGGAGCACGAGTTGCCCATCCTTGACCATACATATTTTATCCCAGAGAATCTCATATTTTGCAGACGATACAAGTGTGATTATCGAAGTAAATAATATGATCACTTTATATAAACACTTCTAATACAGTGTTGAATCTAATGAATGATTGATTGTTGATTGATATGGTGCAGATAAACTAGAATTTGATATTGATAAAACCTTAGAACATATCGTCGGCCTACAGGTGAAACACACTAAGTCAGTTTTTTAGTAATTTCAGGTTTTGGATGTTCCTTATGTAAAATTGTGTGGTCTTTCGTCTGGTGAAGTCCATTATGTCGTATCTATAATTCTTTATGAGATAATCAATAATTTCAATTTCCACTAAGTGCGAAATGAACGAAAATATACACGTACAACACACTAAGTCCATTAGTGGGTTTCACCTGTCAATTTCCGTCTTGTTTTATGCAGTTGAAATCAAACCTTACATTTAACACTTCACTTAATGTTTTTCACGTAACTATTATTGGTTACACTGTAAAGGTTTGGGCTGCGAAAGTGGATATTTGTACCAAATATCTTATTATTTATGTCCATTTTCATTTGTGATTGTACTAAAAACATGCGTGTGCATGTTATTTTACTGTTTATTGGATAATAACTGGATTTGCAGTGGTTTAAAGAGGCAAGAAGATGATAATGTTGCTTCAAGGTGAATTAATAATAATAATAATAATAATAATATTATTATTATTATTATTATTATTATTATTATTATTATTATTATTATTATTATTATTATTATTATTATTATTATTTTATCCTTTCGTATGAATAAGTGAGAACTGCATCAAAGTCACTAGAAACACCACCAAAAGAGTACTTAAATGACGAAGAGGTGGTGGTAGAAACAGAACATGTCTCTGGTAATGGTTCAGAAAGACAAAATACAAGATTAAGTTACACATGTACAGGAGGTAAACCGCATTCACCAAAAGTTCCTAAAATTGTTGACTGCACAAAATGAATTTACGGCTGGTTTGATAAAATTTCAGAACAACGAAATGAAAATTGCAAACAATTCTGGGAGCTAAATTGTGACAGACAAAATGATTTCAACTTAAATAACGTAGTCATTGATATACTTAAAGAGCATAGACTCCGCAATTATAGAGCAAATCAACGTGCAAATTCCAAGCAATATTGTTTCCGAATGAATGGAGAGAATATCGGAATGTGCCAACAATTAATTTGCAAGACTATGCACTTCAAACATACGTGCAAATAATTCTATCAAATGTTTGGGGAGAAGTAACAATGGGAATTCTAGTAACAGTGACAGACAAGAAAAAAAAATTCCCCAAAAATAAAACTAGCGATCAAGACATTGACACTGTTGTACATTCACAGAAATAGTTTCTTTGCTGTCTCAAGTCACAACACCAGAAAATCGCCCAACATAAATGTTTGGATTTAAATCTGAATATTTAAGAAATTCATTTTCCTTACAAAGAAGAGTGCTCGAGTAAAAATGTTGCAGCAGTTAGCTTACAAAGAAGAGTGCTTGAGTAAAAATGTTGCACCAGTTAGCTTACAAAGAAGAGTGCTTGAGTAAAAATGTTGCACCAGTTAGCTTACAAAGAAGAGTGCTTGAGTAAAAATGTTGCACCAGTTAGCTTACAAAGAAGAGTGCTTGAGTAAAAATGTTGCACCATTTAGCTTACAAAGAAGAGTGCTGAGTAAATCTGTTGCACCAGTTAGCCTCGTCACTTGTCGATTAATATTTTGCAGTTACTTAAGTTTGTATTTCTTCAAGCCTTAAAAAAGACCAGTGCATAACACATACGGTTTATGGAAAGCCTAGAAATTGCAAGATGATTTTTACTCACAAATAACCAGGAAAGACAATTCTGTGACTGAAAAATCTGCTGATAAAGAAAGGGCCACTAAGTATACATCATTTAAATGTCCTACTCTTGACTTGCAGCCAAGAAATAATATGTCACTAGAAAAACAAAGGAATATGCTGTAATTGAAAACATAATTTTATTTTTATTTTAACTTGCAATGTGTGAAAAAAATTAATAACGAATCAATGGTATTATTCCATTCTATTTGGTATGTTTTCTCTATTTGATTTTTTTTTACATTTTCCTTATCATCAATAATAGTATAAAATGTTATTTAGTTTTCAAAAGAAATAATTTAAATTAAATTTAATTTACAATTAATATTTGAAGAGAAAAATTTGCTCCGGCGCCGGGGATCGAACACGGGTCCTTGGTTCTATGTACCAAGCGCTCTGACCACTGAGCTACGCCGAATTCAATCCACAGCACCGGACCGAATCCTCCTCCTTCAATGTTTCCCTTTGTGGCCTGAAGGAGGAGGATTCGGTCCGGTGCTGTGGATTGAATTCGGCGTAGCTCAGTGGTCAGAGCGCTTGGTACGTAGAACCAAGGACTCGGGTTCGATTCCCGGCGCCAGAGCGAATTTTTCTCTTGAAATATTAATTGTCAATGTCACAGATATTATTCTGTAGGACAAATTAATAATATAAATCTATAATACTTACTTACTTACTTACAAATGGCTTTTAAGGAACCCGAAGGTTCGTTGCCGCCCTCACATAAGCCCGACATCGGTCCCTATCCTGTGCAAGATTAATCCAGTCTCTATCATCATACCCCCACCTCCCTCAAATCCATTTTAATATTATCCTCCCATCTACGTCTCGGCCTCCCTAAAGGTCTTTTTCCCTCCGGTCTCCCAACTAACACTCTATATGCGTTTCTGGATTCGCCCATACGTGCTACATGCCCTTCCCATCTCAAATGTCTGGATTTTAAATTCCTAATTATGTCAGGTGAAGAATACAATGCGTGCAATTCTGTGTCGTGTAACTTTCTCCATAAATCTATAATATAATATTAAAATAATAAATGTAATTTGCTTAAATCTTTCCTATTTCCAATGGGTCTGGAAAGAGAAGCTTTTTCACTCTCTCAATAAATTACCGATTCCATAACAATTTTCTAATCAAAACAATTTCAATTGTCAATGTAATAGGTAATTTTGTTAATTCTGAACATATCGTAAACTGTATATTGGGATAAAATGCCAGTAACTGTACAAAAAATAACACTAAAACATCCGAGGTTTTCCCCAACCATAAGGTGAATGCCAGGTAATCTACGGCGAATCCTCGGCCTCATCTCGCGAAATAGCATCTCGCTAACACCAATATCATCGATGCTTAAATATCCTCGTAGTTGATACACCGTCGTTAATTAACCAATTAACCAATCAACCAACACTAAAACATTGGGCATTTTCATTTCCATAAGCAGGAGAGACAACAGCAACTGTAAAATTAGATGTCTACTGCCTATAATAGCCAGGTGAAACACATTAAGTGTCCACTGTCATAAGAAAGGCATTAAATCATCAACATCTCTCATTAATTTAATATAAATAACACAAAATAATTAACAGTTAGTAATTTTTTCTGCAATTTATAAGTAATATAGATGTATGGTGATACCTGCCATAATTGTAAACGGTAGGGACGCATATGTAAGTGTCTTCTTAAGACTCTCCATACTGTCATCACTTACACTGCAAGATCACAATTAGACTTCGTAAGAAAGAGAACTTTTTAGGACTTCGTAAGAAATAGTCAAGATCGCACTGAACATTCTCCTGAGACACACTTGCTCGTCCCACACTTTTACCTTTACACAGACAACCGGTCGTTGCCAACTGGTTATGCCATCGACGAATGTTGTTGACATTTGGGGATCACGATTAAACTTCCTACGAAACACACGTTGAACTGTTAGAACCGATTTACAACTCTCAAACGTCAAAACACAAAATGCTTCCTGTTGAGGAATCGCCTTCTTTGTTATTATAGCTGCCAAGGAAACAAAACAAAAGAAAGCTATCTGCGCAAGTTTAGAAGCCTTGATCTGCGCATGCATACAACTAAAACCCACTGCCTATTGGATCACATCCTGTGGCTGTTTACACTGCCTGCTCAATCAGTGCTTATGTGCGTGGGCCATGGTGCGAGTTCCTAACACTGTATGGTACTGCCCTTCAATTTCAGGATTCTGTTAAGTATCCATTTGGATGGTCGTCTGTTATGGCATACCAATATTGCAAATACACGAGCAAAAACAATAGCAAGAATGGTACAACTGTATCCCCTTCTAAAAACATGTGCATTGTCAACATCTAAAAAAGTGACAATTTATAAATTGCTGATTAGATCAGTGCTTTTGTATGGTTCAATTATATCGAATTACGCACACTTCATCCCCCTCTTATTTATTCGCTCGATTTCATACTCTCTCTCGCTATCATAATATTAATACTCCATCACAACGCGATAACACGCTAGAAATTCCACTTCACACATCATCTCTGTATTCCTCATCTTGCACTGTTGCTACCTCTCGTCACTGGAACTCTCTGCCGCCTGAAGTCAAGGGCTGCCAAACAATGAAATCTTTCAAATCCAAGTTAGAAAATTATCTTATGACGAGTTGCCAAACTAACTTACTATTATGACAAGTGTCGTATTGCATGTTTCCACGTATTCACATTTTGTTTTAATGTTCTAGTGATATTTAACTTATTTTATATTTTTGTTTTCATATTTTCCGATAATGGTATATCTATAATGTGATAAGTTGAGCTATATATAATCGTAATTTTCCTTACTGTGTGTACTTAAAAATATTGTATTCACTGTATGCTTTGTACTGCGCTATTTTATTACTACTGTTAGAATTATTATTACTATTCTTATTTTTTATTATTATTATTATTATTATTATTATTATTATTATTATTATTATTATCATCATCAATAATGGCGGCCGGGTAGCTCAGTTGGTAGAGCAGCTGGCTACGGACTGGAAGTTCTGGGGTTCGATCCCAGGTGGTGACAGGATTTTTTTCTCGTTGCCAAACTTTCAGAACGGCCCCGAGGTTCACTCAGCCTCCTATAAAATTGAGTACCGGGTCTTTCCCGGGGGTAAAAGGCGGTCAGAGCGTGGTGCCGACCACACCACCTCATTCTCGTGCCGAGGTCATGGAAAGCATGGGGCTCTACCTCCATGCCCCCCCAAGTGCCTTCATGGTATATTACGGGGATACCTTTACCTTTTTACCTTTTTTATCATCAATAATTGTCTTATTTTTTTATACTTTGTACGTCTCATTTATTTTGACCTGCTGTTCACATTTTATTATGCTTTTTTCTTTTTTTCTGTATGTTATATATTATGTCTGATTTCTACTTACTTTTGTTTAAATTTTATTATTATTATTATTATTATTATTATTATTATTATTATTATTATTATCTTATTCAGTTTTATGTGTAAAATTGTAGTGTACTTTGTAAATTTGTAGTGTTTTTGTAACGTTTTTACTCCTGGTTGAGTGTTAGAGAAGGCCATATGGCCTTAACTCTGCCAGGTTAAATAAATCTTTATTATTATTATTATTATTATTATTATTATTATTATTATTATTATTATATGCACCTAAGACAACGTTAAATCCCATTCGAGTAGTACAAAATAAAGTGTTACGTGTAATTCATAACAACGGGTGATACACAAGAAACGAACAGATACATCAAGATCTAAAAGTGGAAAGTATCGCAGTTATCATTAGGAGATTCGCTGAAACATTTTATAAGCAGGCACATTCCCACCAAAATGTATATATATCAAAACTAGGAACTTACAACCTTCAGTACTACACAAGACATCGTACACCTTTGTTCCTCTTCTCATAGTTATCTGTCAAATTTGTTTTCACGCTGTTCATCCTGGTTATGACGGGAGTGCAGCATCATAAATGAACTAAATGAACACAAGTTCTAATTAACGGGTTTGTATAAGATAAATACAATTATAAAGGTAGGCCTATGCTTGCCTCAGGCGTTTACTAAAAATATTGTTAAAATAAATTAACGTAATATTTTGAATAAATTTTATTGAGCTTCCTCCAAGTAAAGGCTGCCTAGAAGACAAAGCATACTATAAAATTGTTATTTTTTTTTAGTAAATGGTACGTAAACAATTATAATGGAGAAAAAGAAAACAATGGAGAAGGAAAAGAAAAAGAAATAACACAATTAATTATAAATAATTGAAAACTACTAAAAAAACATCATTAATTCTAGAAGAAACATAAAATTTCCTAGTATCTATTTGCTATCAAATGATCACAGTAGTCTATTCAGCACTAGTTGCAGGACCCAACTTAAGTGAGCAGATCGCCATAGGAAAGAGATCAATCTATTTACTTATAGAGATGGTTTCTTAGAATTTTTATAGATCCCTTCACTGCAGACAGAGATACTTCAGTGACAAGAGTTTATCCTAGACCAAACTGCTTGCAAAAACGCGATAATCTTTTTGTGATGATCCCTCTAGCCCCAAACAGTAATCCAATAACTTCGATCGAAGTTAGATGATATTTTTCCTTATAATATGGTATAGTGGAGTCGTATATGTCGCATTTTTCCTGATGTACCGCAGTTGGCACTGTTTGAAAATGATATAAAACATTTCAACAAGTTTAAACATATTTACGAAGAAATATATGCTTCCCGTAACCGAGCTAAGAGATTACTGGTAATCACGGTTCGAATTAACGACAGTATGGTGGTAACTTCCTGCTTGTAAAATAGCAGTTTTTTCAAATCCATGGCAATGTTGTAGGAACACTTACGCAGTTACGCAGCCATAAGATGCGGTCCAGCAGGCAATGCTAAAAGCACACTGAAACCACAGTCTAGTATATACAGTCACGAAGCTTGAGTTGTGAGGATGCTAGGAACAATAGACTGTGCCGGACTATTTCGCATTGTCTGTAATGAGGCTATATTAGCGATCCTAGTGGTTAGCAACTATCTATGGATGCATATTTACTACGTATTGAGCTTCGTGACTATATATACTAGACTGTGCTAAAACTGTCTTCCTTCCTCTTTCATTTGAGTTACAAACAACTTTCTACTCCTCATCTGAGTGATAATAATATGATGACTATAAACTGCTATACTCTTTTAAGTACACGGTGTATAATAGTATTAGATTAAAGGAAATTAAGAGAACAAATGAAAGTACAAGGATCCTTGTAGACTATATTAAAACAAAACAATTAAGATGGTTTGGTCATATGAAGAGAATGACAGAAGATAGATTGCCGAAGAAAATGTATGAATGGATTCCAACGGGAAAAAGGAAGATGGAAATACCAAAATTGACATGGACAGAAGGAATAATTAAAACGATGAGAGAAAGAAATTTGGACCACCTCTGTGGTGTAGCGGTCAGCATGCTGGTCTCTTACGCAGGGGGCCCGGGTTCGATTCCCGGTCGGGTTGAATTTCCCGGTTGAGGTTTTTCAGGGTTTTCCCTCAACCGTAAGGCAAATGCCAGGAAATTCGAGCCACAACATTCCTGAATGTCACCGGCCTCATTCATCACCGAAATCATAGTCATAACAAATCAGTAATTTCCACCTGATGATTTTCCAATTCACTGCGGGCTAAAGTAAGGAGATGCACTATCACCTTTGCTTTTTAACTTCGCTCTAGAATATGCCATAAGGAAAGTTCAGGATAACACAGAGGGTTTGGAATTAAACGGGTTACATCAGCTTCTTGTCTATGCGGATGACGTGAATATGTTAAGAGAAAATCCACAAACGATTAGGGAAAACGCGGAAATTCTACTTCAAGCAAGTAAAGTGATAGGGTTGGAAGTAAATCCCGAAAAGACTAAGTATATGATTATGTCTCGTGACCAGAATATTGTAATAATATGGGGCCGAAACAGGTCTACAGAGGCCTAATTCGTGAAGGATGATGATGATGATGATGATAATAATAATAATAATAATAATAATAATGATTTATTTATTGTACGAAATGGAACTATAAAAATTAGAGATTTATCGTTCGAAAGTTCGAAAAATTCAGATACCTAGGAGCAACAGCAACAAATATAAATTACACTCAGGAGGAAATTAAACGCAGAATAAATGTGGGAAATGCCTGTTATTATTCGGTTCAGAAGCTTTTATCAACCAGTCTGCTGTCAAAAAATCTTAAAGTTAGAATTTATAAAAGAGTTACATTACCGGTTGTTCTGTATGGCTGTGAAACGTGGACTCTCACTTTGTGAGAGGAACAGAGATTAAGGGTGTTTGAGAATAAGGTTCTTAGGAAAATATTTGGGATTAAGAGAGATGAAGTTACAGGAGAATGGAGAAAGTTACACAACGCAGAGCTGCACGCATTGTATTCCTCACCTGACATAATTAGGAACATTAAATCCAGACGTTTGAGATGGGCAGGGCATATAGCACGTATGGGCGAATCCAGAAATGCATACAGAGTGTTAGTTTGGAGGCGGAGGGAAAAAGACCTGTGGGGAGGTCGAGACCTAGATGGGAAGATAATATTAAAATGGATTTGAGGGAGGTGGGATATGATGGTAGAGACTGGATTAATCTTGCTCAGGAAGGGAGCGATGGTGGGCTTATGTGAGGGCGGCAATGAACCTCCGGGTTCCTTAAAAGCCAGTAAGTAAGTAACAAATCAGTAATACATATTGTAGCCAATTTGCAAAACCAGCTATTTGCAAGTTGGACGAATTTTGGCAAATGAGGAAAATTGTGTAAAAACTTATCCACAGATGCTAGAGGCATGATTTCTAGTTTAAATAATGGGGAAAAAATATTTAGTCTGTCTTCATACAGCTCAGAAATATATGATTAATAGGTAATTAGTTATATTGTACATTAATTTGCAAATAGCAGGTTTTGCAGCCGAACAGAGCATTTAGCAGGATTTGCAACTCTATAGGCAGCCATATTAACGATACATTAGTTTGCAAAACCTGGTATTTGATCAATGTTAACAGTTTATCTGACAAAACTAACTTAGAAACAAACTGACTCTAGAAGAGAACATTATTATTTTCGTTACATACCTAAATATTAATGAATTTATTATTAATGAATTATTACTATTAATGAATTATTAAACACACAAATATTGTACTATAAAAAAGTAAAAAAGGAGAATAGAATACTAATGTTATAGTTTGAAGGTTTACTTATGTACTACTGTTTGTGAAAAGAACAACACCCAGAAAGAATGGCTCGAACGACCCCAAACTCGGGAGATGTGTAAAACAGAGTACCAAATGTAGTGTGTTCGTACGAGTCTCGCTTCAACTTGTCCTACAGCGATGGTCACATACGTGTTAAGCGCTACCGTGGTGAACGCAGTCTGAGAGCCTGCATTGTTGAGCGGCATTGCGGACAAGTTCCTAGTGTGATACAATATGCGATCTCGCTTCCTACGTATTCAGGACAATCTGAACTTCAACCCCTACATTAGAGAGGTCTTAGAGTCCGAGGTACTGCCCCTCCCTCAGGCAACTCCACATGCCATATTTCAGCAGGACTATTTCCGGTCACATGTGGCGAGGATTGTGCAAGTCTCCTTAGAAGACCGACGGGTATCACTGCTTTCCTGGCCTGCACGTTCGCAAGACATTTCGCCCATTGAACATGTCTGGGATATGGTTGGTCGGCAACTTGTTCGTCATGGTCCTCCAGCACCCACTCTTGACGCTTTGTGGACTCGCATACAAACTGCATGGAGGGAGATTCCCCAGGAACATATCCAGGAACTCTTTGATTCCATACTACGACGCTTAGAAGCTCTGATTGCAGCGCACGGAGGCTTCACGGTCACAGATCAGGTATAGTTCTGTAATTCTAATCCTTTGTGTATTGTCATGTATCTAAACTGTGATATCAATTTCATTTCAGTCACATGTATCCTTCTTGGTGTTGCAATTTCTACAAACATCAATGTAATATAACACTTTACAAAAAGTTCGGTTCTTCCTCATCCATGAGTTCGAAGTCCACTACATCCGTATGTTCATCCTCATCTTCAGTCAGGTCTGCAACAGCAAGGTCTTGCTGCTGGTTGAACATTTCGGTGCAGAAGGTCAGGTTTGCATTCCGAAACCAGTTCTACCCGAAGTGCAATTCCAGAAGTCTTTCAATGTCCCTGATGTTTGCTTCTTTAAGGATGATACCCATTGGAATGTAGTCCTTTTGGAAATGTTTACCTTTTTTTGTTTAAGCTTTTGGATTCGCCTTTTCACTGGTACCATTCTCTTCATCATCTGTATCTTCTCCCCCAACACTAACAGAGTTATTGAAACAGGATACACCATATCCATCCACACTCATTTCGGCAAAAGTCGAAAAAAACTGTAAGATAATCACAGTAACCACTTCAAGACTTCAACACACTTAACATAAAAGGTTAGAAGTCCCCGATAGAGCGCGGGCAGAAACTCTAAGCTGATGTCTTAAATGCAGCAGTATAGTCAATTTAACTATACGAGCAAAAAGTAGCTTTATTATCAGCATCTAATATTATCTTATTCGTTATTTCAGTATGCTCAATGTAATCCTTATGGAGATCGAAATAGCAGCTTTTGCATCCGTAACTCTCAATATGGCCATGTTGTCTCAGTGACATTTAGCAGGTTTTGCAAAAGTAAACATGGCATTGTGCAGTTAGCAGTATTGCATCCTTACGCTCTCCACACTTAGCAGGTTTTGCAACCGTATGCAATTTTATTTACTAGATTTAAAGGGTTTAGAGTTGGATTTGTAACCGAATGTATGGCTTATTACGTAGCTAATGACGAACTGACACCATGATTACCATTATCTCATTTTTCATTTTTTTACAGTTAGCAGGTTTTGCATCTGGGCTACTCAGAGTAGCCAATTTGCAAAACCAGCTATTTGCAAGTTAGACGAATTTTGGCAAATGAGGAAAATTGTGTAAAAACTTAACCACAGATGCTAGAGGCATGATTTCTAGTTTAAATAATGGGGAAAAAATATTTAGTTTGTCTTCCTACAGCTCAGAAATATATGATTAATAGGTAATTAGTTATATTGTATATTAATTTGCAAATAGCAGGTTTTGCAGCCGAACAGAGCAGTTAGCAGGATTTGCAACTCTATAGGTAGCCATATTAACGATACATTAGTTTGCAAAACCTGGTATTTGATCAATGTTAACAGTTTATCTGACGAGACTAACTTGGAAACAAACTGACGGTAGAAGAGAACATTCTTATTTTCGTTACATACCTAAATATTATTAAATACACAAATATTGTACTATAAAAAAGTAAAAAAGGAGAACGGAATACTAATGTTATAGTTTGAAGGTTTCCTTATGTACTACTGTTTGTGAAAAGTGCAACACCCAGAAAAAATGGCCCGAACGACCCCAAACTCGGGAGATGTGTAAAACAGAGTACCAAATGTAGTGTGTTCGTACGAGTCCCGCTTCAACTTGTCCTACAGTGATGGTCACATACGCGTTAAGTGCTACCATGGTGAACGCAGTCTGAGAGCCTGCATTGTTGAGCGGCATTGCGGACAAGTTCCTAGTGTGATACAATATGCAATCTCGCTTCCTACGTATTCAGGACAATCTGAACTTCAACCCCTACATTAGAGAGGTCTTAGAGTCCGAGGTACTGCCCCTCCCTCAGGCAACTCCACATGCCATATTTCAGCAGGACTATTTCCGGTCACATGTGGCGAGGATTGTGCAAGTCTTCTTCGAAGAACGACGGGTATCACTGCTTTCCTGGCCTGCACGTTCGCCAGACATTTCGCCCATCGAACATGTCTGTGATATGGTTGGTCGGCAACTTGTTCGTCATGGTCCTCCAGCCACACTCTTGACGCTTTGTGGACTCGCATACAAACTGCGTGGAGGGAGATTCCCCAGGAACATATCCAGGAACTCTTTGATTCCATACCACGACGCTTAGAAGCTCTGATTGCGGCGCAAGGAGACTTCACTCAATACTGAAATCTCACGGTCACAGATCAGGTACAGTTCTGTAATTCTAATCCTTGTGTATTGTCATGTATCTAAACTGTGATATCAATTTCATTTGTCACAAGTATCCTTCTTGGTGTTGCAATTTCTACAAACATCAATGTAATATAACACTTTACAAAATGTTCGGTTCTTCCTCATCCATGAGTTCGGAGTCCACTACATCCGTATGTTCATCCCCATCTTCATTCAGGTCTGCAACAGCAAGGTCTTGCTGCTGGTTGAACATTTCGGTGTAGAAGGTCAGGTTTTGCTTTCCGAAACCAGTCCTCCCGGAAGTGCAATTCCAGAAGTCTTTCAATGTCCCTGATGTTTGCTTCTTTAAGGATGACACCCATTGGAATGTAGTCCTTTTGGAAATGTTTACCTTTATTGTTTAAACTTTTGGATTCGCCTTTTCACTGGTACCATTCTCTTCATCATCTATATCTTCTCCCTCAACACTAACAGAGTTATTGAAACAGGATACACCATATCCATCCACACTCATTTCGGCAAAAGTCGAAAAAACTGCAAGATAATCACAGTAACCACTTCAAGACTTCAACACACTTAACATAAAATGTTAGAAGGCCCCGATAAAGCGCGGGAAGGATCTCTCAGCTGATGTCTTAAATGCAGCAGTATAGTCAATTTAACTATACGAGCAAAATGTAGCTTTATTATCAGCGTCTAATAATATCTTATTCGTTATTTTAGTATGCTCAATGTAATCCTTATGGGGATCGAAATAGCAGCGTTTGCATCCGTAACTCAATATGGCCATGTTGTCTCAGTGACATTTAGCAGGTTTTGCAAAAGTAAACATGGCATTGTGCAGTTAGCAGGTATTGCATCCTTAAGCTCTCCACACTTAGCAGGTTTTGCAACCGTATGCAATTTTATTTACTAGATTTAAAGGGTTTAGAGTTGGATTTGTAACCGAATGTATGGCTTATTACGTAGCTAATGACGAACTGAAACCATGGTTACCATTATCTCATTTTTCATTTTTTTGGCAGTTAGCTGGTTTTGCATCTGGGCTACTCATTGAATAATATTTCATAAAACGTATTGGGATATAACAACTTTACCTGCCCAACAAAAGCCGCCTATTTCACATTAAAAGCGATTACATCCATATATGTATAGGCTTTGTGTTTTTTTAAATATTATAACACACAGGTAACACAGTAAAACAAGGCACATTACATCTAAGTTTTCCAGAATTGTTAAATTCTCTTAGTACCCATACATGTATTCACCACATTTAATTTGAAATCTCACAGTCAACATATTATATATAACAAAGCACACTACATCTAATATATAAAAGTGAATGTAGGTATGTACGTACGTATGTATGTATGTTCCCTATACAAATCTACACGCTTTGGCCAATATGTACCAAAGTTTGCACATTTAACATTCATAACCAGGAGAAGAACATAGGCTATATTAAAATTGTTAAAATGGACGCTAAATTGATTAAAAAAGTAAAAATAAAAATAAATACGATCAAACATTCATGTATAATACTGAAATGCAATCTTCTATAGTCAATTGTTCTTTATTATTGTCTGTTGTATTAAACATCGACTTTCATGAGGCCATGGAAAAAGCAAAACGATATAAAATAACATTGTAGATACGTCATTAAGGCCAAAATATAGACAATTTATTCATGCAGTAAGTATCCTTATGCAGTCCAGATCCGTATTATGTGTTTCTCGAGACAGTTGTGGATAGTGAGCAGACTGTGTTTTTCAAACTGAATTCTTAAATTCTTTGAAATCACAAGGATTGCCAACACATAATTTAATACTTAATACTGAATCACCAATAGTACTATTGCGAAATATTGATCCACAAGAACTATGCAATGGAACAGGAATTGGTGTGAAAAAACTGATGACAAACGTAATAGAAGTGACAGTATTAAGTGGCAAAACGAAAGGAAAATATGTTTTTATCCCACATATTCTTATGATAGCCAGTAACATGCCATTCGATTTTTAAGCAACTGCCATTTCAGTGCAACTAGCATTCGTAATGATCGTAGTAAAATAAAGCTCAAGGATAGTCGCTCAAATTTGCAGACATTCACCTAAATCTCCGTGTTTTTCATATTGTCAATAATTGCGTAACTTGCTTTCAAGTGAGCACACCTAAACATATATACATATTTATACAAAAGACGGGAAAACGAATTGTATGCATATCAATGAGACTTTTGTCATGTTCCTAATGTAGTATGTGAATATACGTAAGCCCACTGAAAATAAGACATTAATTTACATTTTCTTTATTTTTGTTCATTTGAATTGATTGGGATGCCGATATTTTAAATCCAAGATTTGGACGGCTATCATTTCGATATAAGCTACTACTTAATTCTAAAATATATATCTTTCAAAATAATATTGCTCATGTCCAATAATGTGTTATTGCGAAATTTTATCTGTGTAATCAGGTTGCCAGTGTAGTATGTCAAGTGTTGTGGAAAGAACGGTGACTTAATTTTCTATAACATAGGATGTCTTTCAGAATATTATTATTTATGCTGAACAATGACTTCTTGCAAAATTATACTCTATCTGGATTCTGTATATAAAATAAAAGTGTTATTATTCGGTTGAGAAGCTCTTATCATCCAGTCTGCTGTCCAAAAATCTGAAAGTTAGATTTATGAAACAGTTATATTACCGGTTGTTCTGTATGGTTGTGAAACTTGGACTCTCACTTTGAGAGAGGAACATAGGTTAAGGGTGTTTGAGAATAAGGTGCTTAGGAAAATATTTGGGGCTAAGCGGGATGAAGTTACAGGAGGATGGAGAAAGTTACACAACACAGAACTGCACGCATTGTATTCTTCACCTGACATAATTAGGAACATTAAATCCAGACGTTTGAGATGGGCAGGACATGTAGCACGTATGGCCGAATGCAGAAATGCATATAGAGTGTTAGTTGGGAGACCGGAGGGAAAAAGACCTTTAGGAAGGCCGAGACGTAGATGGGAAGATAATATTAAAAGGGATTTGAGGGAGGTGGGGTATGATGATAGAGACTGGATTAATCTTGCACAGGATAGGGACCGCTGGCGGGCTTATGTGAGGGCGGCAATGAACCTTCGGGTTCCTTAAAAGCCATTTGTAAGTAAGTAAGTAAGTATATATTTAATATGTTCTAAATTTGTTAGATATTATATCTTAAGTCATATTTTAAAAAGCCCTGGTATCATATAAGCGGGCGTACAGCTGTCAAGGGGTAAAAAGTATTCCAATATAAATTGAATTACATACGTATATATTGATTCTTTGGTACGACCGATAGATAAATTTAGGCTCACGATGGCACCCCAACGATTCAGACTGGGAACAAGGGAATTCTCTAATTACCATCAGCTGTCTCTGAAGTTCAAGTGAAAGCACACATAGACATGAAATTACGTGAAATGTATGTCAGCACAGCTTCAGTTAAATGTACAGATCTTATAATTATTTTTTCTCTGAATCTGTACAACGTCACATTTGTGGCGGGGAGGAAAGGAGACAGCAGGAAAATGAATGGTGTTTAATACGCTGACAGCCACGACTAAGATAAAGCACTTAAAATTTAGTGGTAACTGACCGGCAGAGATAAAAAAACAAAACAAATAAATATATAAATTTAAAACAAAGTTGAACTTCAGGCACATGATGAAATATTTTCTTTTCGGTGCCTGATCTACAATTGTTTTAAATTTAGTTAAACCTGGCAGGCATTTGGCTAAGGAGTATTAATTTATGTAAGTGAAGTTAAGTAAAGATTCATCTTTATGTGCGAGGAAAGCTTAGTAAAACAATTCGTTTTGGTTGTCCATAGTTGGGTTTCCGAAATTTTCGAAAATTTAACAAACAGTTCATTTGAAAACAGAAGCAGAAAGGAAAACCCGGGCAACGCCGGGTACTTTCAGCTAGTAATATATAAAAAGAAAATTTGCAATCTCATGATTTGAGTTACGCAATATATTAAAGTACATAATTCATATTCATGTTGCAAATTATAACATCCTTATATGTACACACGTGTTTAAATTTCAATTCACTTATATAATATAGTAAAATTAGGACTAATTACCTGCAATAAGTTCTAAAATGATTCGAAAAAAAATTTTTTAGAATTTAAGAATGGTTCAGACAAATGTTTCCTAAGTATTTATCCCTGTATTCACTAGATTTAATTTGAAATCTTTCATTTAGTATACATAAAGCACACTACCTACATTAAAAGTAGTAACTCACAGCATATTCTCCGAGTTACGTAACACATTTAAGTACATAATCTGTGATTCATTAAATTGATTCGTAATATATACTAACACAATCAGTATACTTGAATAATTTTTCATCTGTATACAGTAGACACATTGAAGTTTAATAAGTCTTAATGTGGCAATACGACTAGTTTACGCATTTGATTGAAAGTTATCCATGTATAAATTTTGTTTTTTGAGTAGTAGGATATGATTACTTAATTCAAATTAATTTGTACATATGATTGAACAGCATTCTCTTTGAATTTATTAATTCACTTATAGGAATTTAAAAAAAAATGAAGTAAAAATTCAAACAAACAAATAGGCTACAACCACACAGGCGTATGCAAACTCAAATGTAACACCTGCAATAACTTCTACATAGGACAGACAGGCAGATCATTTCAAACACGTTACAAAGAACACATCACAGCCATAACAAAATTACAAAACACCTCCACATATGAGTCATTCCATGTCAAATCGAACACCTACAAAACATGACAACTTAATATTTTCTCCAATTTTTTTATATATATTCTATTGATGAAATTAAATAACCCATGTGTAATTTTTTCGGACTGACACAATTATTTAGTCATTTATTAAATGTTACATTTTCCGTAAATTTGGATGCAACGTATTATGAAAATGGTTATACTGAAGATTCTATAAATCGTAGAAATTTCGTATTTATATCATTTTAAAGTGCAATAATTGCAGTATTATATACTAATTTTTAGTGTTCAATCAAATTATAAAATGGGCCCCTTTTAGGGGATTATATTTTTTAAATACGTTTTCATATATCAGGGACTTACTTCCAAAAAAGGGGAAAAAATATCATTATATTCTTTGAAATGTTTTACGTAGAACTGCGTTGGTTTTAGAACTCTATTCGAATCAGAAGTCGCTGTGCAAATAATTTACCGATGGTGTGTTCGGGTTGGAAGGCTCGGATTGAGTGAGACCGCGCGCCGGAGCATGCAGCTGCGACAGCAGCAGCGAGAGTGACTAATACATTATCAGTGGTGCGGTGTTACTTTACGTAAATAAACAGATAACCTCTAGTTCTAAAAGCACGTAATGTCCATTCCACACTTAGCAGTTTCCCTTTAATTTATCTAACAATAATTCCTAGTAGGTATTGTGTTGTGTTGTGTGCATGTCAAATCAAACACCTGTATACAAAACGTGACCATTTAGTATTTGCTTAAATCTTCTAAAATATGTTGTGCAGATCAAAATAGGAGGTCTGTAATTTTTTCTGGGATCATACTTTAAAATTTTACTATTTATACTCTTTTAATTATATGACAAATTCATCCACGACGCAGTATGAAAATGCTCATTGTTAAGATTCTATGCATCATAGACATTGAGTGTTGGTGCCATCTGAAATGGGAAGAAATGAGCTATTATATTACTTCTTTTAAGTATAATTTGAAATACAAATGGGGTTGCTTTAGAGGGTCACTTTTTAAACATAATTTAATATTTTTTTTATAACAGCTTACTTTAAAAACGCAAAAAAATATACGCACAATCTATTATATTTTACATAGAACTACGTTGGTTTCAGATTGATTTCGAGTAAGAAATAACTTTAAAAATAATTTTTTGAAGATGTGTTCACGGTGCGCCAGTGGTGCTACACATACTGTATCGAATGACAAGAATCTGACCTTGGACAAAAACATTAGAAAAACATTTCTAATATTGCTTTTAAATTTTTTACCATTAGTGAACACAAAAAACATAGCAATATTTTCTACTCAAGATACCAACAAGCAAAAGTGGTGCGAGGTACCTTACAACTTCATTCTTTTATTCCACTGACAAAATCTCAGGCTATGATAAAAAACTATTCCCTTCAAAGTGAGAGCAAAGTGGTGGACATTAAATAGAATTGATATTGGTTGTAGTTGATTAGTTTTAAAAGTCCAGTGTTGTGTAAACTGTAGTTATTTTCACAAGTGTACATTTTACAAAAACAATACTTAAATACAGTACTGTGTTATGTAAATTACGTAAAGAGTGATATTCTGAACGTGGAACAGTGTAAAGTGGTCACATGACTCTCACCCGGAGCTGCACCTGCACATCATCTTGCAACAGTACTTATGCAGCCCGCGACCTCAAGATGCGCAGCTTGGTGAGCCATTTAATTATTCTTCAACGGCTCGAAGTAGAGTTCTGATTTTTTTAAGGGCGGTTAAAATAATTTCAAGGTATTTAAGGATTTTTTCTGTAATTTTAAAGTAAGTCGCTGCCATTAAAACATATTTTTATACATTTAAATGTTTTTTAAAACAAAGTTAACAAACTTATATTTTTATATTATTATGCGAAGAATAAAATGTGTACTGTCACCTTCAAATTTAGACAAAGAGCAAATCTCTGTGATGATTATTAGTGGAGATGATCACGTTTAACAATAATGATGCGCGACCTATTTCAGAATCTTTGATAACACATATCTACTACAATAATCGATATAGACAACAATAATAAAACCCGTATTTATTTTTTCAATCCACAGAATGTGTAAAATTTGTTTTATCTAAATCGGAGACATGAAAGTCAATTCCAGGCTAAATTTGTGCGATTTGACGTGGAATGACTCATATGCAAAACACACCACAAATACCTACCACACCTAAAAAGACATCAACACAGACATGGAAATACTGCACATTCAACCAAAAAGCCAGAAACTCAACACACTAGAACAATATGAAATATACAGACACAGTAAAACACACCCCAACGATATTCTCAACACACAACTCAATTTCAAAACACATACACTCTTTGACTCTACACTACGAACGCACCCTCACAGGAAACAAGAAGCGCCAAGACCAACAACGACCAGTTCTGAAGATGACCCAAAATAGGTCGAAACATGTTAACAAGGTACGTTGAAATTCAACACAAGAAAATTTTTATCATACATATTCCGAAGTAAAAATCCAAGTTAAAAGATCTAAATGGGGAATTTTACTATATCTTAAAAAAATCACCGATTCCTTTTGTTTACTATGTTAATGAAAATAAAATTGAAACTGCAAACACAACAATTTGGAAACACAAGGTTCTATTTGAAAACAACAATTTTATTTCAACTCAGTACAACATAAAATAATATTATTCCGAACATTTTAGATTCACGAAATGATAAACAACTCATTTACGAAGCTACAAACCGGAGTAGTCATTACAAATATTTTCCATTTTGATTTTATTTCTAGACAAACTTAAAAAATGCTCTTCTGTAAAATTTACAAAACAGTAGATAGAACCTTTTTATTCTGAGCCCTCGACTGTTCGGCTTGATTAAGCGGTCATGATTTTACCATCAATCATTGAGTTTAGAAAAAACATTTCAAATTGTTTGATCATGTTTTTCCTATTAAAAGGCAAGTTAGGGCGGAGTTCTTAATGTAATTTCAGACAAAGTACCAAACAGATTTCTTGGGACGGAAGTGTAAAAAAAAATAAGAACCAAGAAGAAAGTACACCCCTTTCCTGTTACTTGGCCATAAAAATGTGAATAACTCATAATATACAGCTCCAAACATTTCTAAGCATGATGTACCTATCGGGAAACAAAAGAATTAAATGGAAAATGCGACCACACGTGCTTAATTACCGCCACATTGAATGCAAGCAAGGGATGGAGCGTGAGATGCAGACACATTTTTAGCACATAAAGAAAAAGGCCGCCAAACAAAATGAAAGATTAAATGATTGGTGACATTAAGGAGTCCAAATAATTGAATATTAATGTAACAGAATTGCTTAAGTATGGACAAGTGGTGAAGGAAATATAAGAACACGCCGAGGGTGATCTTTCTGAAAATGGCTCTTAGACATAAAATTTATAACTACCTACGCCTCCTACGCCTAAAAATGCGACGAAATACTGACCTCAACAAGGACCAGCAGGACGTTTTTCTCTCCTCATCTTTTACTTCTTCTTCGTCTTCTTCTTCTTCTTCTTCTTCTTCTTCTGATGATGATGATGATGATGATGATGAAAATAATGATGAATATGATGATGATGATGATGATGATGATGATGATGATGATGATGATAGGTGCTCCATGGGAGCTGGAATGGCATCTGGCATGCGGCAAATCATTTCCCTCAAGAGATCTGGCCTGTCCTTGATGTTTTCAACGAACTCTGCAAGAAGCAAAATAAACTTGATCATTAACCATGTGTCATTGCATTCACAGACATTCAATGAATGTCATGTTATTGGGGCGAGGATTCGTATGCATTTGCATATTTTTACTGCCCATTTGCAAGTCATACAAAATCATTTTATGCAGGTTTTGAACGACTGTAATGAAGAATATTAAAAATTAATTGTACATATTGTGACTTTAACTTCAACAATAATGTTACTTTTATTCACAACGATAATGACTTTTTATTTCTGGCTTTAAACACACCCGTCAACAATGGGTATTCCACTCCACACAGCAACACAGTATTCGTTATTGCATTCCACAGACGACAATACCAATTCACGTGGATTACTTAGAACAACAATGTACTCCTAATCTCAACTAATGTTCACAAAGCACTATTTACAAAACAAAACTGTTAGTTCTCAGTTCACACTTCGTTTGCCTTGGCCAGTTCTTCTATTTCATTCACTCAAGTTCACAGTATATCGAACCCAAGACTTCCAGAGACAGTCCACTGAACTTCGAACTCAAGACTTGCAGATAAAGTTCACTGAACGCCGAACCCAAGACTCCCTGAAGCGTTGCTTCCGCCTGATGCTGCCACAGTTACTCGAGTTCACTCACGTCGAACTAAAGACTCCCGGACGCGTTGCTTCCGCTTCGACATTGCCACAGTTACTCAAGTTCACTCGCGTGTCGAATCCAACACTCCCGGACGCGTTGCTTCTGTCTGGACGCTGCCGATTCACAAACTGAACTCGCTGTCCGAACCAAACTGGCTTTGCGGCTCTTCTTCGCATTGAGCACCGGTCTCGAAGGCTGGCTTCCTTGCTCGCTCACGGCTGCTTCACAAAAAACTGACTCGTTGTTCTGAACTGCTCGCGCTTTTATTTTGTTAGGTCATACTTCGCGAAACTTCGATTTCGGGTACAATCTGTTTCTCGCTGCTTCTTTTCCCCCTTCACCTCGCACAGCCCAGCGCCCCCCGCTTTCTCTCTCCTCTCCTCGTGCCTGCCTTCTCGCGCGTCCTCCCTTCTGCAGGACACGTGCCAGGTCTTTCAACATGGTGCCACAATATTTTTGCATACTTCAAGCGTTCCTGTATACAATAAACTATTTAGCATGCAATGTAGCATATTTTGCTTATTTTGTGGCACAATGTCCAAAATTAGCATATTTTGTAAAAACAATAATATTCTGAATTGTTTGTCGGCATATAAGATTTTTCTCTTAACTGTACTTGATGGCGGGAAATTCCATGCATATGCAGTATGGGTGTGGAAAAACCAAAACAACCACACTATGCTTTTGTTCCATTGTGCTACTATACAACAAGAAGCATTCAAAACACCTCTACCTACCTGACTTCATCATCATCATCATCCGTACAAGTATTAGGTCATGTGGTGTATTATTATCTCATAATAAAGAAGAATTTTCTCCCCAACTCTTTCTGGGATGTCCCAGAGATCTCTTCCCATGGGGTTCATAGTGAAACATAGCTTTTGGGATTCTGTGGGATCTCATACATCGTAAATGGCTCATCCAGTTGTTCTGATATTTCTGTATGAAATAAGTACTGATTCCAGACTGAGTTCTTGCATAACTTCTTCTTGCGTTTATGGCCCCATTTTTTATATTAGATTAGATTCGATTTTATTTTATTTTGTTTTATTTTATTTTATTATATTTTATTAAAGTCAAATGTAGGGACCAGAGGTTTTAGGTGCTGAAAGTTAATATTGTTCCTCACTATAGTTCATTAATATAGAAGCCATGCCCCCACTTCTTTGAGATGTCATTCAATATTTTCCCTTCGCTATCGATAAAGGTCTCTAATCCTTTTAACTACCATTTACACACTAGCACACGATTTATCATTGCCATGCCTCCACTTCTTTGAGATGCCATTCTTGTCATTCAGTATTTTCCCTTTGGTATCATTAAAGGTCTTTTAATCCTCTCAATCCCACTTACAAATTAGCGCACGGTTTACAAGGTCCATTGCTCAGTCCTTCTGACTCTGTTGTCTAATATCACATATCAGACTCTTGTGAACTAAGCTTAAAACCCTCCTTACGGGCTCTACTTCTATTCATCTACACTCAGTGTCATTCTCAACTTTTAGCACCTAAAATTCCGGGCTCTACTTATAAGTATTCTTACAAATACTATGGACATAGTCATAATAAAACAAAAGAAAGTGAATAAGATATTAAAAACACCAGTTATTAAATGAGGACCACTAATATAATAAAAGGGGTGATTAATCATCCAACATTTTAAAATATCCTTAATGTATATAGCTAACAGTGTGTGCAGACTTATGCATTCTATTAAACATGGATACTATACCTTCTAAAAGACTGGATCTGCTGTACACTATATAGATGCTGGATGTACTGCTATCTTCGTCGTGGTACCTGGGTTCGTTGTCGAGTCTGTCTGAAATGCAATATAATTCTGTGTTTTAATCTTCGTAATAAAATGATTGTTAGTGAATGTAATGAACAGGATAAATAGGTAGTAGACGCTATGTACGTGAATCAAAAGTTGAAGTCCATAGTGAAGTTACTACTATCGCCTTAAAGAAAAATAAATGCAATGAACTGAAATAAAAGTAATTTCGAATTTTATTTAAAAAATGAAACTAATTTATCCCTATTCTTTTATTTACAGTAAAATTCGAACATGTTCGTAGCTGAAAGCGACACAACTTCAGAATGTAAACATTTACTGTACCTTCTGAAAGACCGACTCCACTCCACTGTGTCTTCAGGTTGGCTGGTATGTCTCCGTCACTGTGGTACCTCCGCACGTTGATGAGTCCATCTAAAATACAATATAATTCTGTGGTTTGATCTTCGTAATAAAATGATTGTACAAAGGCAGTATGCGGGGAAACAATAATAAATACTAAAACGAAGAAAACCCCATGGTGGAACGAGGAAGTAAAAGAGAAAGTGAAGAAAAAGAAAGAAGCATGGAAAAATTATATACAAAGTAGAAGAGAAAGAAAGGAAGATAGACAAAGATATGTAGAAGAACGAAATAACGTTAAAAGGACAGTGAAGGAAGCAAAAGCTAAAGCATGGGAAGAATTTGGGAACGAAATAGAAAAAGATGCTAAAGAAAAGAGTAACAGACGATTCTGGAAAAAAGTTAAGGCACTAAGAGGAAAATACGGTAAAAGAATAAGATTAATAAGGGAAGGAAACAAAATATATACAGATAAGAAAGAACTATTAGAGATATGGAGGAAATATTATAAAAATAAATTCAGAGAAGGAGGAAAAGAAGAAGAAGAAGATGAAGAAGAAGAAGAAGAAGAACAAGAAACTCAAGAGATATTGTATGGACCATATCCCGAAATAGAAGATCAATGGAGAGAAGGCAATATAGACCAAATAGAAATAGAAATTGCAATAGATGGATTAAAAAACGGGAAAGCACCCGGAATAGATGATATAACATCAGAACTAATTAAGGGGAGAGGATGGTATTTTTTTTAACTTTTTTCCTATTTGGTGTAAAATATCAATTTTTTGTATGTAGAGAGCTCATAGCTTTAGGAACTCAACCAAATATAAATATTTTGAAAAAAATTATTTGGGGGCCCAAATTTGAAAAAAAAATATACCCAATACAGGATTGTACTAAACCGATATATCTAAACCGTTTTTAAAGATAGATTCAAACTTTTTTTGCAATATATTTGCAAAAGCATGTTGTATAAAATGTCTGTAACAGAATTTTGATATTAGTCCCTACGTTTGTAAAATAAACAATTAAAATTTAATAACAATTTTCTGATTTCCTTTCTTGCAAACAAACGGACGTATTTTTTAAATGAAATCAATTAACAAAATTCTGTTACAGAGAAACTTTTCCTAATAGTCTAAAGAATGTGTGTTATAAATTTCATGCATGTATCTTTAATAGTTCAGAAATTATATCCAAAACCGATAAAAGTGGACATGTGATTTAAAAATCCATAGCGCAGGAAGTTTAAAAATGAGTCTCAACATGCGATAAGAGCACAAATACCCACAAAATATTATGCAATGCATTCCATACATATCAAAGAGTATTTTAAAGAAAAAAACAATTTTTTTTGAAAATGTAATTTACCGGAAACAACAATAAAAGTGGGCGAGTGATTTAAAAATCCATAACGCAGGAAGTTTAAAAATGGCGACTCAACATCCGATAAGGGCACAAATACCCACAAGATGTTATGCTATGCATTCCACATATATCACAGAGTATTTTGAAGATTTTTTTTTAATTTACTCATTTTTCACCAAAAAATACCATCCTCTTCCCTTAAGTACGGAGGAAAGACAATGAACTAAATTATAACGTTGTTATGCCAGAAGGTTTGGAATGAGAATAAGATACTAAACAGAATGGAGAAAGAATATAGTAATACCTACTCACAAGGAGGACAACAGGAATGTGTGTGAAAACTACAGAACTATAAGTAGCTATGCCATCAGTCGTATACCAGAGTGCTGGAAAGAAGATTAAGAAGAACGGTGGAACAGGAAATAGAAGAAGAACAGGCAGCATTCGGAGAAAATAGACACACTTAGGACTATATATATACACATTACGAAAAATAATAGGAAAAAGAATTGAGAAAAATAAAGACACGTTCCTAGCTTTCATAGACTTGAAAGCAGCATTTGATACAGTAGGTACCTATGGAAAACATATGGCAAGTACTAGAGACGAAGAAGATACCAATAAGATTGGCTAATGCCATTAAAAGCGTCTATGAAAACCCAATCGGAATAGTAAGAATAGACGGGGAACTTTCAGGAGAATTTGCAATGAAGAAAGGAGTAAAGCAGGGAGATAGTCAAAGACCACTACTCTTCTTGATATTCGTGGACGAAATACATAAGATCTGTAAAAGAAGAACAAAAATAGGAAGCTGGAATTTGAGACTGGTATACATACAAGCGCTATTATACGCGGATGACATACTTCTCATAGCCGACACCAGGGATAGATTACAGCATGCACTAGGAGAATGGTATGAAGAATTGGAGAGAAAGGGGATGAAGATAAATATGGATAAGAGTAAAGTGATGAAGATATCGAAAGAAGATAGTCAGAATGACCAACTGAACATCAGATATAACCATCTACATTTGCAGAAAGTTGAGAACTACCAATACATGGGAACAATAATAAGTAGCGATGGAAAAATAGATCAAGAAATACTAAACCGAATTAAGAAAGCAGTAAACGCATATTACGGAATAAATAATACAATTGTGGGAAAGGAGGAGATTAGTAAGACAAAAATGCAAGTATTTCAATCAATAATAGCTCCAATATTACAATATGGAACAGAAAGCTTACCTTTACAGGATAAACATCGAACTAGAATAACAGCAGTTGAAATGAAATATTAAAGAAGAATGATGGGAAAGACCAAGAAAAATAGGATTAGGAACGAACAAATAAGAGAAGAGGCAAAACAAGACAAACCATTAATAAATAAAATAGAAGAAAAACAACTAAAATGGCTTGGACATGCAAACAGGATGACTGAAGCAAGTAATGGAAATGAGAGTGGAGGGAAGAAGAGGTAGGGGACGGCCAAGGATAAACTGGGAAGATACAGTGGTAAGAATAGGAAGAAAGAGAGGCAAGACATTGGCAGAAATGAAGAAAATGAGCAGGGACCGGGAATCCTGGAGAGTCTGGACGGAGCGAGGCGAACCCAACGGGGCGGAAGAAGAAGAAGAAGAAGAAGAAGAAGAAGAAGAAGAAGTATAAGAAGAAGAAAATGACTGTTAGCGAATGCAATGAACATGATAAATGAGTAGTAGACACTATGTACGTGAATTGAAAGTTCAAGCACATAGTAAAGTTGCTTCTAAAGCACGTATATCCTTAAAGAAAAATAAATTTAATGAAATGAAATAAAAGTAATTTCGAATTTTATTTAAGAAATGAAATTAATTGATCCCTAATCTTTTATTTACAGATGGCTTCTAAATATAGTGTGTCAAAAATATCTGGTCTACAATTTTCTGATCATGTAGGGGTGAAGGGAAATTTGTAACCGCGGGACAGGTTAGAACCAAATATATAACAATTTGAGAAACTTTGAAGTAGATCTACTAGTTTCCAGTAGGTGAATCTATTACCGGAACGGATATAACACTGTTTGGAAAAATATTGAGATTGCTATTCTGTATAGTTAAACTACACAAATATAGATCTACAGTACTTGAACTATGACAGGAAAACTAAAACAGAAAATGAGACCTTCGCCGTGGCGTTGTGGTCTAAGGCATCCAGCCTAGAAGTCGCGTTATGGAATGCGCGCTGGTTCGAGTCCTCATGGGGAAAGAAATTTTCTCATGAAATTTCGGCCAGTGTATGGCATCGGTGCCCATCTAGAATCGTGATGAACTTGGGGGTTACGAAAGATGGCGAAATCCAGTGGCGAAAGCGACCTATAACGGTTGGGAGGTCAGCGTGTTAACCACACGATACCTCCATTCTGATTGGATGATCGTCCACCTTTGCTTCGGCATGTGAACGTGAGGCCAGCAGCCGGCTGGTGGCCTGGACCCTTCAAGGTCTGTGGCGTGACGGATTATTATTATTAATATTATTATTATTATTATTATTATTATTACTACAGAAATTGAATTATTTTGAACTTAACGCGTTTTCCTCTCTGCTCTTCATATCCTATTATATATATAATATATTATATCCTACTATATCGTATCATACATAATGACATTTGATATCATAACAATGAATAGTACAGCGAGAAAAACCTGATAATTCACGTTTTACTCTTTTTACAGCACAGCAAGTTAAAAATTTCAAGATCCATTATATTTTGTTATCTTATGGTGCGTGAGTGAGTTGTTGAAATGTATTAAGGAAAATAAAGTAGAGATGGCCAACTTTGCAGTTGTCAAAGTTTGTGAACTTACACTAACAATTCCTACCACTACTTCATCTCTGTTCTGAAGAGGCTAAAGACATTTGTGAGAAACTCTATACGCCAAGAGAGAATTTCACAGTCGGCAGTTTTGAAATTTAAAAATCTTTCAAGGAACCGTCAGACTTTATGATGTCGTCATAGACGAGTTTGACAAACAAAACGGGAGAATCATTCTGCAGTTTAAATGACAGAGTAGTTGGTAATTAATTTTTTTTAAATAGAGGGTGTTTCAGCAGGAATAGTAAATATTTAGAGGACGGTAGTATGGACTATGCTGAGTAAAAAAGTTTATATAAACAAGTGCCCAATTTTCAATGGGTATGGAAATACAACTGCTTGTATGTTGTGCATAACAAGCCTACAAGACAAGGAGGAAAGACAAATGACTTAACAATTACATTTATTGTTTATTTACATGGTATCAATATAATTCAACAGTTGAATGCACTCTTCCGCTCTGTCCTTCTCAGGTCGTCTTGTTGTTCCTTTTGAGAGCAATACTATTCATAATGTGAGCGACCAATAATTTGATCCTTGTGTTTGCTAGGGTTTTGTATACTTCGCTTCAAAAGACAAAATCGACAGGATTAAGGTCTGGGGACTTTGGAGGCCAATGTACGTGATTACCGGGGCTGATTCATCTTTTTGGGAATATGATATTAAATGAGTTACCTGGAGGCTAAAATGTACAGGCGCTGTACGAACATGCCCATCTTCGTGGCCAAAGGAAATACAAATGCTGCCCTCAGACGATCTTACAAGAGCGACACGTACTATTCCTTTGTGCGTAGTCATTTGCTTCATATCATTTCTAAGGTCTTTTATATGTAACATACTAGGAGCTGTATTTCAACATACATTGAAAATTGGACACATGTTTATATGAACTCTTTACACACTATAGTACATACTACCGCTCTCCAAAATATTTACTATTCCTCTTGAAACAGCCTGTATTCATTGTATTTAGTTACTGCTTCCCTACTTTGAAATATTACTGTACCTTCAGAAGAAGTCGAATCGTTGAAATGTGCGGATTTGTAGATCACCTGGACTGCATCTGCCTCCTCTTCTGTTCAGGGTCCAGCTAAAAAGCAATATTGAGTTTCTGGCTGATATGTACATATATTACCAGGCAGTACATCTCACTTGACGATGTGTGTCAGAGGAAGAACAATTATTGTTTGTATGCATCTGAAGTCTGACTAGTGTAATATGTAGCTAGTCGGCGATGTATGCTCTGGAGGGGGAAAGGAACTGGCCACCCTAACCCATAATCTCCTGACCTAGTTACCTCATAAGTGTGCGTTCTTGGTATCACTTGTGAGGTTCAGACTTGTCTTCGGACAGTTGGCTAAACAACAACAACAATGCTGAGTGAAAATCGTCGTTATCACACTGATTGCTAGCTAATAAACAGAATAAATAGTACGTATTAGAGTAAGGGAGGGGATTGTCAGAAAGGTCTGGTAATGTCGGATAATCTCGGATAACATATTTCTTTTCCATCGAATGGTGCAATCTGATGTGAAAATAATGCATTACGTTCTCTACAAGTAGACGAACATCTGCATGAATAGCCATTACTGTTGAGTGCTTCACTGTGTGTGAATAGCATGTTTTCAAAGTTTCTGCAAAAAAAAAAAAAAAAAAAAAAAACTTTTTGAGGGTAAGTAATGTAATTTATTCGTTACAAGTTATTCTTATATTTACACAACATGGTATGCACTGTTTGATATACCATAGACAAGGCTTCTTAATTCTCTAATTGCAGAAATGCTATCGACAACATGTTTCATGCAGCTGGCTTGTTTTACTGTTTGTGAAGAGTCGGCCAATGTCGGATACTAGCCGAGGGCAATGTCGGATACTAGCCGAGGGCATTGTCGGCTATATTTCAATGCTGCTCGCTACATAAAAGCTGCCTTAAACCCATTTATATGTTTTCTATAACAAACCACTACATTTTTACTCCTGGGTATTTTTAATTAATGTAAGTAATTAATTTTCTAATTAATCGAATATTATGAAGTAACAAATTGTTTCTTCTTCTGATATTTTTAGATACCTAAAGTAAAAGAAAAAAGAGATTCAGTCTAAAAAAAATGGAAGTCTGAAGATATGGTAAATGCCATTGTCGCAGTACGGGAGAAAAGAATGGGCTATCTTGCTGCTTCCAAAAGATTCAATGTATCTCGATCAACATTATTTGATTATGTACGGTCCAACTCTGAGCCCACCAAAGCCGTTAAATCGAAACTTGGACGAAAACCAATTCTCCCAGCTTCACTTGCTAGTTGACTATGTGTTAATGATGGAGAGAAAATATTTAGGATGAACCAGAAATGATGTTAAAAGGCTTGCATATCAGTTGGCTAAACAGAACACTATTGTAATAGTTTCTGATATGCAATATATTATTTTAAATGCATTATCATACCTCTTACATAATAATGTCTAATGTATCCGACATTAGCTTCCCATTCTGTCAGTGATGATATTATTTCTGTTTTGTCTTTGCAAGTTATACAGCAAATACATATTATGTAAATTACATAATACTTATGTACAATCTGCAGGAACCCCAAGAGGTTATTATAATACTAAGTAATTCCAGTTCTAACTTTTTTCAATTACCTTTATTTTGAAACATCAAAATGGTATCCGACAATACCCTCCCTTACTCTAAGAATGATAATATGTACGTCATCAAACTATCAACAATAAGTAAATCATTTTTAGGGAGCCGTGATTATGTACAATATAAGAAAAAAGTAATGGGCCTTTGAATATTCAAAGTTCCAGATACAAGCAACTGCGCATGCTCAGAGATATGGAGCATTCGTTCTATTTCGAATGCTGTCGTAAACCTTTCTGAAATGCACTTGAGAAAATATGAAGAAAATGGATTTGTATATTGATATGAACGACCCAGTTTAGAAGGAAACGACTGAAAATTGAAAGTTTTGAGAAAACTGCATTTTAAAGCAATATGTCGTGTGAGTAACCAATTACTCCAGAATTCTGTTAATGATGTTTCAAATAGTTACATCATAAGTTTCAAATAATTAAAATGCGTTAATTGGATTTTTCACAGCAACATGAAGCTTTAAAATTCTCGTTTCTCATAACTTTAAATGTTGAGTTGTTTCCCTCTTGAACTGGCCGTCTATACGTGGTACAGTCATTAAGTTCTAAGACTTGACGCCTGGAGGGTAGGCTCCCACAAGAATCTGGATGTATCACAAGATGCCGCATAACACGGCGTACATTTAAATAGAACCACATCCTCCCTCAAAATAGTCTCCGTTGGCCGTTATGCACGTTTGCCAACGTTGGTATAGCTGCTGGAAGCACCGCTGAAAGATGTTGGCAGGAAGATCCCGTATGGCTGCTCCTGTGGCAGTCATGACCTCTTCGGAAGAATGAAATCTACGCCCACGTAGGGTTGCTTTCATGCGAGGAAAGAGAAAAAAATCGCATGGTGCGAGATCAGGTGAGTACGGAGGGTGTGGAAGAACTGTCACCTGTTGTCTTGCAAGTTTCTCTTGGACAAGGACAGAGCGATGTTCAGGGGGGGTTCATGTAGCAACAGCCAATTCTTTGTACGCCATAGCTCAGGTCGCTTACGGCGAATTGAATTCCATGTGAACAATTCCATTTGAATCAAGCATCACCTTGCCTTTTGACCTGTCTTGTCGCGGTTTTTTCTGTCGTGGTGATAACAGCGTTTTCCAGGTGGCGGATTGTCATTTCAGTTGCGGATTGTAAAGGAAACACCAAGTTTCGTCTCCAGTTATTATCCGGTTGAGAAACGTCGGATTATCGTCAGCACTACTGATGAGGTCACCACAAATCGTCATGCGATCATCACGTTGGTCTTGCGACAGGATTCGTGGCACACTGTGCTGGGTAACACGAGACATGTTCAGGTCATCAGACAGAATTTTGTAGCAAGTACCATGGCTGACCCCTACTGTTGCTGCGATATCGTCTACCGATTGGGAGCGGTTAGCATGCACCAACGTTGCAACTTCTTGGATCTTGCGTTCAGTTCGAATTGTTTGTGGCCGACCAGTACGCACATCATCTTCCAAACTGTCTCTTCCTTGCAAGAAATGTCGGTGCCACCTAAACACAACACTGCGACTCACTGCGTCCTCACTGTAAACTTGCTGCATCATTTTAAACGTTTCGGCAGCAGTTTTGCCTAATTTCTGGCAGAACTTGATGTTTGCCCGTTGCTCAAACTGTGACATCTCGGGTTCCGACGTGCGCATTCAAATCACCGTCACAACAAAGACCGTAGTTCTGCTTACAGTGCATGCACTCAACTATCTCTTGTTGGGCCGAGAGACTAACTGACAAGGTATCATACCATGGTGCCACATGTGCGCTATAGTGCACCACAACGTCACTATGCGCTCAGTATTAGAACTTAATGACTGTACCACTTATAGTGTACTACATTCAGACCTCGGTGAGGGTACTGACAGGCGCAGAAGTGAAGTCCTCCGTCTCGTCTCAGATGGCTCAGACATGTGCAAATCATGCAGGCAAGAGCGGATTCGAGCCTGGATGCAGTGATTTTTATTTCTTGAATAACTCTAAAATGGATTTTTTTTCACAGAGTCATGTGACCGATGTTTCAGTTTATTCAACAGAAAGTGGAATAATTATTGCTCAAATCCTATCAGTTATTATTAGGCTTGACCTGCCTCAAAAAAAAAAAAAAAAAATATATATTATATAAACGAACCATTACTTGGGATATAGTTTGTCTTCTTCAAACAAACTAAAAACAAAAAAAAAAAAAAAACAGTTATAGAAATTGTACTCTTAACATAATTTTAGCGTTATTCCGGTCGTGAACCAATCTGACCCGCGCAGATCAGTTTGCGGCTTCTCGTTCTTGCTAATAATGTCTCCACTTTCCGTCTCTCGGGTTTCTTGCCGCTCTCCTGAAACTATTTCCTAGAACGTTCACTGCTGGGACCAGAAGTCGATTTTCAGGACAAGACACTGGTGATTCCCCAGGTATGATTGCATGTAACACATTTTCCGACAAAATTACGGTGCAATTCAACCTCTAACAATTCTTAGCTAACATTCCCTAACACTTTGATTACTTTCAGTCTATTTTTTAAAACACTCTGTATAATTTGTCAATACTGTTGTTGTTTAGTCAACTGCCGGAAAAGACAGGTCTGAACTCACAAGTGACACCATCAAGGTACCATTCATGAGGCAACTAAGCCAGGAGATAATGGTTTAGTCTTGCCAGTTCCTTCCCCTCTTTGTCTTTATTATTCCTTACAATTGCATAATGTCGTCATTACCTCGTTTACTCGTATGTGACCAAGAACTCTGCAAATTTTGTGATAAAAATATTAAAATTTTGCCCTGAACGTGCTATTATTAGCCGTAAGTGAATGTTTATGGTGGATATAGTTGACTTACCGTCAACAGAAGGCAGCTCTTCTAAATGAGGAATATCTACGTCGTCTTCGTCGTCATTATTTATGAAGGTGTGCCAATATTTGGTGTTTTCAGTCTCAACAGCCGTCCTGATGTTAATTAGGCTGTTGGTCTGGACCGAACCTGTTGAACAGTGCAAACTCAATATAACATTGAACAACATATAACTAAATTACACACTTTTAAGTTTGCTTTCCTTTCCTCAAACATTTTATTTTGTTCGCATTACTATGTGTTATTGAACATTTTAAAATCCACACGTAGCCAGAGGCTATGTTTGTATAAATAATAAAGGTTTATTTACTTGACTTACAAGTTGAAGCATTGTGTATATTTTACAGTTATTTGTAATTAGGGCTCGGAAGTTGATGACCTAAAAATCACAGGAAAATAACTTATAACATGGCTTTAAAATTGTAAAAAATTTGACATCATAATGATTTCTAGGATCTCAGACTTGAAAGACATTCCTGTGTATTGAAAAGCTCTTCTCTCCTTCAACTGACGTCATGGGCACATATGTGAAGTGACCAAGGTCCGCAGGTGAAAAATCTTCATCAAAAACACTGAAGTCAGTGTTTTCAGCTTGCACACCTTTATCGGCTTTAGACATGACTGATATCCAATGTTATTTTCCAATACTTTTTTTTTTTATTTTCCCCCTTATTTCCTATCCAAATTTCCTACTCACTTTTACAAATGTTCTTCGAAACTTTTAATATTTTTGACAGCTGAATGAATGGTCTCATCTCCTTTCTCTAACCATGTTATTGTTGTTGCCAAAATTGAAAATTTACCATTGACATATGAATTATTTGAGGATCAGACTTGAGAAACCGCTATAGAAGCAACACTTTCTCTATCTATACTGTCTTTACTTGTAAGATACAGTATTCTAACTGCGAGCACTGCGGCTGCAATATTTGTACTGTTGCGTTAAATGGGGGCAAGCACGTCCCACACATGGTCAGGAGTTAAGATTGATGCAACCATAAGGCAAATTCCTGCATGACGCAATCTGCACTAGGTTCTGGAATGTAGGCTACGATTACACCGTAAAAAATTCCGTTCAAAATAAGGAAAGGGTAATAATGCAAAAAAAGTAGGGCATTTCCTAAAAAATTGTCAGTAAACAATAAAAGACAAAAAGTGCAAAGAAATGCAAAAAAAAATAGTCATAGACTATATTGGTTCGTGTTGAATAGAAACGAGTTTATATCGTATCTCGCTTTGTCTGTGATGTCAGAAAAATTATGATATTTCAACTTCGAACCCTACACATCACTCATCAACTCTCCACCATTCCTCCGCCTCCCTTCTGATATTCCCATCACATCCACTCATTTCTTCTCCTTGCTTCCTTCAAGTTTTCCATCTTACCTGGCAGATCTAGAGTTTCTATAGCTCTTCTTTCTTCATCGGTGATGGCTTCCACCATGATACGACCTTCCTCAGTATCCCCCTCCCGGACATCCGATTGGGGGATAGTTTACGTCCGGATTCTTTTACCAAGAAAGGACGCATCATGGCATAATTATGTTTGAAGTCTTCTTTGGGATGAATAAATGCGGAAGCTTCCCATTGCTCTCCGCACACCACTCTCTCTTTGGCATCTTAAAAGATCCCAGGGGGCCCCAGCGTGGAGGTGAGGAGAGTGGATTTGACTAATTAGGCCCTCCGGACTTCACCGAAATTCACCGCAAGGGTTAAATATCAGATCCATCAGGGTTTTTGACCCAGTCAGAGACCAGGAAATCCCAATTAGCCTTCGCCCCCCTTATACTGTCTAAAGGATTATAAAGATCATAAAGGTGATAAGACCAACAAAGATTCTTATCGAACATGACACCAAGAATATTAGACATAAAAAAAGATTTAAAATTAAACAGTAACATATGGTACCTTCAACTTTAGCATGAAGTTTCATGAAAATACATTAGGTAAGAAAAAGACGTTATAAATGTTGTTTCAATTCACTCCCTATAAAGAGGTATTTTCCCTTACACAAACATTATCAGAATTTGTACTCAGATCACACAGCTACCTTTAAGTTCTGCATCAAGTTTCATGAAAATATGTTAGATAGGAAGGAAGTTATTAATTTTTAATAAATTCACAACCTATAAAGGGCTAGTTTTCGTTGCACAAACATTATCAGGGTTTGTACTCAGATCACATATGTTCCCTTTAATTTCTGCATCAAGTTTCATGAAAATATGTTAGATAGGAAGGAAGTTATTAATTTTTAATAAATTCACAACCTATAAAGGGCTAGTTTTCGTTGCACAAACATTATCAGAATTTGTACTCAGATCACACAGCTACCTTTAAGTTCTGCATCAAGTTTCATGAAAATATGTTAGATAGGAAGGAAGTTATTAATTTTTAATAAATTCACAACCTATAAAGGGCTAGTTTTCGTTGCACAAACATTATCAGGGTTTGTACTCAGATCACATATGTTCCCTTTAATTTCTGCATCAAGTTTCATGAAAATATGTTAGATAGGAAGGAAGTTATTAATTTTTAATAAATTCGCACCCTATAAAGTGCTAGTTTCCGATGCACAAACTTTATCAGAGCTTGTACTCAGATCACATAGCTAACTTTAAGTTCTGCAATCAAGTTTCATGAAAATATGTTAGGTAGGAAGGAAGTTATTAATTTTTAATAAATTCACACCCTCTAAAGAGCTAGTTTCCATTGCACAAACATTATCAGATTTTGTACTCAGATCACATAGCTAACTTTAAGTTCTGCAATCAAGTTTCATGAAAATATGTTAGGTAGGAAGGAAGTTATTAATTTTTAATAAATTCACACCCTCTAAAGAGCTAGTTTCCATTGCACAAACATTATCAGATTTTGTACTCAGATCACATAGCTAACTTTAAGTTCTGCAATCAAGTTTCATGAAAATATGTTAGATAGGAAGAAAGTTATTAATTTTGCCTAAATTCACCACTATAAAGAGGTTGTTCCCCCTAAACAATTGTAATCGGTGTTCATACAGAAATAAAATACGCTACCTTAAAGTTCTACATAAAATTTCATGAAAATCTGTGAAATAGAAGAGAAGTTATTAATTATGTGCAGCTAAATTAAGAAAATTTCAAACTGTGAGATGGCGAGTTTATGTGAGGGCGGCAATGAAATTCTGGGTTCTCTAAAAGCCATTTGTAATATTATATATTATTAATATTGTTGTTATAACGGTAATAATAATAATAATAATAATAATAATAATAATAATAATAATAATAATAATAATATTAAATTTAGTAAAAAGTAGAATTTTATGAGAAACAAATATGATTTTAAGAATACATTACCGCGGTTTACCCAAATATGTAATTATTTGATAAAATATGTGTACCTGACTCTGTAATTATAACTACAACCTGTATATTTGAAGCGCAAGTTTCAGAAAGGAACTAAATCAAAATTTGCATTTTTTGTGATGAAATGATTAATATTTCCATGAAGAACTGATTTACAAAGAAACGAACTTAGTCAAGCCTTCCCCTGTGTCTCTAACATCAAGATGATGATGATATTATTATTATTATTATTATTATTATTATTATTATTATTATTATTATTATTATTATTTATTGAAGTGGGTGTAAATGTTGAATTGAATCTGTGTTAATGACGCACATACCATAGCCACATTGTCAAAAACTTGCATTTTCAATTTATTTTAAAAGTGCACATTTACTATAATTAATATATCTACTTTGAACTTTTATAAGATCGTTAAAAGATAAACAAAACAAAATAATCTTTGCAATATAAATCTTAATATAATTTAATAGTATTTAATAATTATCACACGTAATTATATAAAATCCAGTATTTAATTATCCTGTTCGATGGGATTAATATGTTCCCTTTTAAAGGATACAAATCTTTTAGGGCGGAAAGCTATAGTCTCATTTCTGCTTTTGCATTTAGCCTGTTTCGGTAATTTGTTTTCATGAATAAATATGCAGAGAATCCAGATATGAAACTGATTAATATTATTTTTTTAGATCTTTAATAGTATTAATATTATTAATAATAATGAGATATAATAATTATTAATATTTATTTTGTAATTTTACAATTATATTATCATTATTATTAATGAAGAAGTTTCATGTTTTTATTGATCCACATTTTCATGACTTTGTACACTTTTTGTAGCAGACCTATTCTTCAAATTTGAAATATTATTTAAATATAATTTACGATTCACCGAAGTCCATACTTTCACAAGCGCTGCATTATGCGATTTATTTTGTTCGTATTTATTGATAAGGATGGATGGCCATAAAACAATGTAATGTGTTACAACCACAAAACATTATTCTCCTCAGTAATTTTTAATTTCGTCGCGATTTCGGTAGTGTTTTTAAATGTGCCTGTCCAATAGAGGGTTAATTATCATCTCCCAATATAAACATTTGTTCCTAGAATCGCTATTGATGCTAAAAACGTAAATGTTTTTTTCCCCTACTTATTGTAGCAGTAACATTAGATTCAGTCAAGTGACTGCCTCCACCCTTGAGTAAGAAAGAACGATTTAATAATGTGATATGATTATGTTTACTGTCATGTTAAAAAGTTACAGAATTCCGTGTTAAAATGTTGTTGTTGTTGTTGTCTAGTGCCTTGCATTTGGCAATGAAGCCATTAGCAGTCGTGCTTTCCAATGCTTTTGAACTGCAGTTTCTTCTGATCTTAATGCTTCACAGGTCTTCAGGTGGTCTTCATTCATTTCTGCTGGATCTGTGGCTTTCATGTAACTGTTCCCTTAACGGGCACCAGTTTTTACAATGTGGCAGTTACATCACCCGACGTAAACCCCCATTATGCAAGGGGGACCGCTCCTGTCGTTCGTCAACGGGTCCTTCGGACCTAGCCGGGAGGACTAAATAGATGTTATTTAGCTCCACCGACCTTTCCCTCATGTGCCGCTGAGGGACGCTGTTGTGCTGTGATAGGCCAGCACATATGTAAATGGCATTTCCTCCATTTTAGATGAAACAGTTATACCGCTGTGACTCGGTCCCCAGATCCTCATCTGTTAAAAGCAGGGTGTATCACGGGCAGGTTGAGGTTGGGAATTGAGTAGGAGAGGCTGTAGGAGGCGCATCACTGCTCCTTACAAAATGTTAAACATATTAATGTTCTTCATTTCTGTCGAGAACCTAATTTGTTTTAACTTCAAACAAGTGAATCGGGCGATTGGTGTGAGCTGGCTGAATGACACCCCAGGATAAATGCCCTAGTCGCTACCAATAAAAATTCAGGTGTGCTGAACTTGTGCACGGAGTCCGTGAGTACCACAATCATTTGGGCCGGAAATTCCGACAAATCAGCCACTTTTATTCCAGCGCACACTATTTGTCGTATACAGTGTATAGGGAATAAATGTAACTTAAATCAGAATCAAATATAAGGGCCACGGACAATGGCCTAAATTGAGTTTTACTTTAAATCAGGGCTGGGCACATTACGTGATTCTGAGAAATGAGCGCTGTGTGCTTAAAGAGCGGTTCTTGCGGGCGTGGTGACGTATGCATACTGTACGTCATTCAGTGTCGGTGCAGTGGTGACTCTGCAATGTGAAGGCGAACTTTGAAGACGGAGCTTCCGCTCATACATTAAAGCGGCTGATGAACATGATAATGATGATGATAATTACAGTATCACAGAATATTCCGAAATGACATTAGTAATGCAGTATTTTTTTTAATGTAACCGATTAAGAAGTTCAATATCCAACGGCATTATTCTTTACAGCATGCTACTGAATATGACAAATATGTTGGTAATGAACGCCATAAATTAATACAACAACTTAAAGAAAATGTTTCTCAGGTACTTTATATCAGAGTATCTATTGATATTTATATTGCATTATAAGTTATTATACATGTAGTAAAATATAATTTTAAATTATACAAGTATTATGTTATATCACAGTATAGTATGTTACAGTTTGATATATCATATCACATCATATCATATGTCATGTCATATTATATTATATTGTATCATATCATATCATATCATATCATATCATATCATATCATATCATATCATATCATATCATATCATATCATATCATATATTGTATTACATTATATCATATTATATTATATTATATTATATTATATTATATTATATTATACTATATTATATTATATTATGTATTAACAGGATAATAATGCACTTATTGAATCGGCTATGAGAATTAGCTACAAAATTTGCCACGAAATTGCAAGGGAATTGAAAACATTCAACGAAGGTAAATTCAGCAAGCGATGTTTAATTATATTGGCAGGTGAACTCTATCCACAGCAAGTAGGGAAAGTGGAAGCCATACGCCTGTCTCGTAGAACCGTGGTGAGGAGATTGCAGTATGTGCGTATGGGTTATGTAAATAAGCCTAATGATTTGTGTGTGTGTGTGCATAGAGCGAAGTTTATTTCATTAATAAGAGTGTTATAAAGTTTGTACTGTACAATGGATTGATGTAATATCCATATAAACTATTATGTACTGACAGACTGAATGACTAGAACAACCGTGGCTCTTGTTATATTAATGCAGGGAAGGTAGCTGTAATGCGAGTCCGCCACTGCGTGAGCGTTCTGCTCTGGCTTGGAATTGAAGTGCCTTGTGGAGCGAGAGCAGCTCTGGCCGACTAAATGGAGCCGCTCTCATGCCCGGCCCTGCTTTAAATGTTTCTGTCCCAAGCGTGTTGAAATGGAATAACAATGGCGGCCAACAAGCTGATTGCGCTACTCTGCGTATCCAAGGATTCTGCTTGTAAACAGTTCCTGTACCTTCATATTTTTTACAGATGCACCTCCAGCTTCATCAGCCCCTCCTTCCTGATCATCATCTCCTGCCTGTCGATCTCCTCCAAGTAGTCGCTGCTTGAGGTCTGAGAGGCAGCATAAACCATCATCGGGCCAGTTGTTTCTTCTTCATCTAAAAGGCAGTGTAATTCTGAGTTAAAATCTCCGTAATACACTGATTGCTAGCTACTGTCCAGCCGAATGGTTATATCGCATCCCGTTTCTCCAGTCCTCTCTGTAAGATTTAGTGGCTGAGCTGTTAGGCTCTTCTCTGCATGGGCCATTCCACGAAAATGCCACATTTTCACGAAAAATAAAAATCTCACGAATCTCTGCTTGTTATATGTCATTTTTTTCGTTATGATCCGAATTTTTTGAATCTGATAACACTCATTGTGTAACAACACGTATATGGGAGGAAAAGCGCCAAGAAGTCTGTGGTTTAAGAGCGCGAAATTATCTACTAGAATCACATATTTGAATGCACATTTAAGGCAAATAAATCATTACTCCTGTATGTTAAATGCAGTGAATAATGAAGTGCGGACCTTCGTTAATAATTACAATGCATAGAATCCGTAATACAATGATTATTTCGTGCTTTATTGCAATTATTACAAAGAAATGTTGAGAGTTCGTGTGTCACGCTCAAATGGACATTTGTTTATATTTCTTCAAAACCATTTCATTTTTTCATGTTTCATAAATATAAAAGTGAGAAACATCACATAACAATCAACTTCTTATATGGACAACATTTTGATTTATGTACGTATTCTACAAGAAAAACACGTGACACACGTAACACAATGACTGTGACACACGAACAAAAATGTTATGTTCGTGTGTTACTAAAGTTTATCCTAAAATCCAGTTACAAGTTTTGTTGTTATTGGAAGTCTTTACGTCTAAACATAATTAGCAGTGGAATTTCAAATATTTATTGTTGATTTAGATAATTGTGTGTGCGTTTTTTTTTCAAAGTACATAAACTGTAAGTTAAACACTCTTGAAAATATGTGTTCCATAACTGTTGTAAGGGGGAAAGGAACTGGCCATGCTATCCCATTATCTCCTGACCTAGTTGCCTCATAAGTGGTGCCTTCTTGGTATCACTTGTGAGGTTCACACCTGTCTTTGGACAGACTAAACAACAACTGTTGTAAAAATATAGTGTGTAGGCCTAAAATTAGCATAAGACAATTTATGCCTAAAGTTCGTATAAAATATGTATTATTTTTTTAATTCCTTGAATTAAAAACTTAAAAAATTGGTTTATGTTAATTTATTTCATATTAAAAACAAGCTTATGCAGTACATTTATATCGTAAATAGGTAGCCACCATACTAAGCCTGTGTATAAATAAATTGGTGTAATTATTTGCAGATTAGGTAAATGGTACTAAATTTCTGATACTAATTTAAAATCGTTTTATTTAATAACATTAATTATTTTACCCTAAGTATCATTTAGCAAATCTAAAAGTTAGGCCTTTTTAAATCTATATTAGTTTTTCTATTGATATACATATTAATACATTTTGAACATTTTTTGATAGTATTTCCAGGAATTTGAGTTGGGCTGATTACTTGGTTGGGGTTTTTTCCGAGGTTTTCTCCAACCATAAGGCGAATGTCAGGTAATCTATGGCGAATTCTCGGCTTCATCTCGCCAAATACCATTTTGCTATCACCAATCCCATTGACACTAAATAACCTACTGGTTGATACAGTGTCGTTAAATGACCAAGTAAAAAAAAGACGTCAAAAATAGGCTACATATGAAGTTACAAAATCTTGTGGTGGCGAAGAATTGAAAGTGTCTGTGATGTCCAAGGAAGGGAAGTACTACAAATGGTTGACATATTGGTATATTCGTCACATGACATTACACAGGAAATATCACCACATATGGCTGTAAACAACCATGGATATTTCAATTTAAAAGTGTATTTTAGTGCAATATAGTGTTGTTTTGTATAATAAGAACCGTAGGCATAGTGTATAAGTCTTCCACAAGAAGTGATGTATTTATAGTGCATTTAAAACAATTAGTAACCAACATGACAGAAATGTTGGTGTGTCACAACACATTTGCAATATTTTGTTTCTTAATGGCACTGTTAGTTTTTTTTTTAATTTCGTGATTTAGCAGTTACATGTACTACACAAGTGTCTTAATTGTTTGGAAAACAACTGAATGCATTTATGTCATTTGGCACAATAATATGAACATTTTCCATTTTGGTAATAAATCTAGTGGCAAGAAAATGTTCGTGTGTCACACCATACAATATTTAATATTTTTTGCACTATTAATTATTCCTTTTCATTAAGAATTTGTGTTTATATTTAGGAATACTTATGTTAAAAGACAGTAATGTTTTTTTCATGAATTACTAAGTATTTAATTAAATATCCTGTGAAGATCATAGTTAGGTACTTAAAAAATGTTACGTGTGTCACTATGGAATGACCCGCACATATTTTCTGTATGGAGTTAGAAGTTTATCTAATGTTATACACCTGTTTAAAGTAATTTAAATGAAAGGGCCTTGTTAAGTAAATAACTGTCACGTGGGACAATCTTGATAGACGATATTTCTTAACCGTCCCCAAGAATAGAAATCCAAAGGATTGAAGTCAGGAGATAGTGCTGGCCATGCCACAGAACCGCATCTCCCAATCCATCACCCAGCGAAGAGCTGATTGGCTATATCACGTGCCACCAAAGAGAAATGAGCTGGGTAACCATCCTGCTGAAGCCACATTACTACTCGTGTTGCCAGCGGTACGTCCTCCAAAGTTGGTTGAGGATGTTCTTCAGGAAGTCAGCATACATGACACTATTCAGAGCACCTTCAAAGAAATAAGGTCCAATCATTCAGTGTCCGAAGATGTCACACTGACACTCCACCGGTGCTGGTTGTCCATTTCTCTCAGTCAGAGAGGACTGACTTGAGACCAGTAGTGACCATTATGGATATTGACATCACCATTGCTCTTGAATATAGCTTCATCTGTGTAAAGAATACAGCGATGAAACCATCAGATTTTACCTGACAATATTCTATTTTTAGGGACGATTAAAAAAACATCGTTTATCAAGACTGTCCCACAATAAGAGATGACATAAAACAGCGAATCCGGGAGACCTGCCAGTCACTTGACCACGCCAAGTGTTAGGAGTCACTGACAGTGTTAGAGGAAGAGTACAGGTGTGTGCTGCTCAGAACGGCAGACAGTTTGAACATTTATAAAAATTAATGGAATTGTCCAGTCTTTCAGTAAAATATCAACATTAATAATTGTCTTGTTTACATTTTTGTCTTGCAACATTTCTCTATTTTGATGACATTATCTTTTTGTACGTTTTCTCATTGAAAGAGTAGGAATTGGTAAAAACGTTTCCTATGAAAGTTGTTTGTTTTGAAGAGCTCTATCAAATGGAACCTTATTCGACCTGGACTCCCATTTGAAATTTGAAAGTGATACGCCACTGACCCTACTTCCTTTTAAAGCTGACTGATGAAATTAAGCTCAAGTGAAAGTTCACATGTGGCTTAGTTATAAATATTTTTTCTCGAAAGTTTTAATGCACTAGATTCCGAAGTAAACGACTTACTTGTGGTTCGAATCACCCATTTTGTTTTCGTACGTTTTCTCATTGAAAGAGTATGAATTAATAAAAACGTTTCCTATGAAAGTTGTTTGTTTTGAAGCGCTCTATCAAATGGTACCCTATTTGACCCAGACTCCCATTTGAAATTTTAAATTGATACGCCACTGACCCTACTTCCTATTAGAGTTGACTCATGAAATTAAGCTCAAGTGATAGTTCACATGTGGTTTAGTGATAAATATTTTTTTCTGGAAAATTTTAATGCACTAGTTTCCGAAATAAAAGACTGTTACGGGTGGTCTGAATCACCCTGTACAATATGAACCGTAAGTAATGTCATTAATTCTGGTGGATAATTCCTTTAGTAAAGAGCAACAAAAGAAGTCAAATACAATTTTTCTGTCTTTTGAATAGTTTACCATAAAAATGTGAATATTAAAATACAAGAATTACGAGATAGTGCAACGCTGTGTAATCAATAGGAAGTACACGTAATTCTCTCTTGCTCTGAACAATCCCTTCACCTGGCTTGTTACGAACAGGGAAGTTGCAGGTTATTGCCACGTACATTGTTTTAAACCTATAAGAAAAATACTGATGATATAGAGTCTAAATTTTGTATTATACTGTCTTAAAGAAAGGGGAATGAACACTGCTCACTTCACGTTAAACAAAATAAAAAAAAAATTGAAAGTAAACTCTAAAACCTAATTTTAATTAAATATTCAGAGCGCACAGACAATAACGTGCGCTTATTTCAGAATAAAATTAAAAGATTAAGAAATATTTGTACACTCCCATTTCAATTGAATATTCTCAGAACTAACACAATAATGATACTTAGTTCACGTTGTAAAAACAAGATTTTACAACATTTAAAACTCTACAGGCAAAAATAAAAATATGATTTGTTATTTTATGTTAAACGAACAAAATTACAAATAATAAGATTTTTAAACTCTTTCAATTTACGACGGCGCTTATTCCGTCGGATCCCGGCCAACTAGTCACTCATAATGAGTGCACCTCATCACATGTGTGGACTTCAGTCCTACGTTCATAGACATCTATGACGTAGTGCAGAGGGCGGCCACTAGAGGGAACCCAAGAGTTGGAACTTAATCTGAGACGATTCTGTCCGGCGCCGGGGTGGGTATCCTGTGTGGCTTAGTGGATAAAGCATCAGCACGTAGAGCTGAAAACCCGGGTTGAAATCCCGGCGCCGGAGAGAATTTTTCTCCGTTCCATTACTCTTTCATCGTATGATGACGCAGAATACCTGCATGGAAATATCATATGTACTTCGGCACATTAAAATAATATATATCTTTCAATTTAATTTCAATTAAATATTCGGTGAACATAAGCAATGCGAAAAAAATTATTAACTTATTTTACGTCACACAAATCAACTTAATTATATAAAAAAACTCTATTTGTCGTGCTACAAGCATTTTATTCAGGCAAATAGAAATATTTCCCTCCCACCTTAATATTTTAAAGAGGTAACCGGTAAACTTACATCCAAGGAATCAAACTTCCCGAGACGTCTTCAAAATCAGTCGTGTGCGTTATGTTTACATTTCTCAACCGTCGCGCAGTGGTCTAAAATCCATATTTAGGAGGACAAATGGAGAAAAATGACATGTAAAAAAATGAAATTAAACCCTTAAATTATTTTTCCTATATAGCTGAGTAACACTGAATTGATAATCTTAATCAGCGGAGGTGGCTGCATAGCGAGATAAGAAGCCGGTAACATGCCACATTTCGCCACCCAGCATTCTTACTCAGCAAGCGCCGCGAGTCTGCCGTTTTCCTTGTGCTGTAACTCTGTTGTAAGTGGTCGATTCCATTCATATTTGGTATCAACATGTCAAGTAGTTCTTTGGGTATGTAACACTGTTTGTTTTTGTTACATTTAATGTTATTATAGCATGTCAAATTAGCATGAATGGACACGGGACAAAATATAAATACAACCATTGAGTGCAGACTTTGCTAAGGTAGAGAAAAAAAAAACCCCCTTTGGTTCGTCCAAAAATGATTTTTTTTCACTTCATCCACTATTTACCTCTATTTAAAATCTAGTCTTAAGCTGCGCAGATTTGCGGAAGTAATAATTTATTAGCACTATTCTTTCGAGGTGCAGTAGTGCAATTTTTCTCGGTTGCAGTTATTTCAATACCTGTGAACCGAATCTGCTTCCGCAGTATAATTCAGGGAATTCAAGATGACAGCTTGTTAATTATGTACCAAATAAGCTTTCGGAGTGTCCAAAAGGTGCAATAGTACCTAAAATGTTATATTCCCCCCCCCCCCATAATATTTTGTCTAAATGCATCCCCCTGTAAGGGGCACTTCTGTTCATACCAACGTAAACAGAGTTTGTACACAAAACAAATGTATTAAGTGTAACTACTGTATAAAATTTCATAAAAATCTGTTAGATAGGACAAAAGTTACTAATTTTGTCCAATTGCGCCCCCCTATAAGGGGTAGTTACACTTAGACCAACGTAATGAGAGCTTGTATACAAAACATACATGCTACCTGTAACTACTTTGTAAAATTTCGCAAAAATCTGTTAAATAGGAGAAAAGTTACTAATTTTGTCTAATTGTGCCCCCTAAAAGGGGTAGTTCTCCTTATACCAACGTAATCAGAGCTTGTATACAAAACATATATGTTCCTTGTAACTGTTTTGTAAAATTTCATGCAAATCTATCAAATAGGAGAAAAGTTACTAATTTTGTTTAATTGCGCCCCCCTATAAGGGATAGTTCCCCTTATACCAACGTAGCGAGAGCTTGTATACAAAACATACATGCTACCTGTAACTACTTTTTAAAATTTCATAAAAATCTGTTAAACAGGAGAAAAGTTACTAATTTTGTTTAATTGCGCCCCCTGTAAGGGGTAGTTCCCCTTATACGAACGTAATCAGAGCTTGTATACAAAACATATATGCTACTTGTATGTAAAATTTCATAAAAATCTGTTAACCCGTTAGCACCCAGAAAAAAAGTTATTCAATTTTTTTGTTATATTTATGAAATTATCGTATTTAGGATGTAAGAATTAAGGAAAAGCCACATTTCTGAAAAAAAGATAATATAATCTATTAGATATTAGCTGATACCATATGGTATCACTGGGCGCTTACACTACTATCATTACACAAAAAATACAAAGATAGCCTATGCTACAATAATGAGGCTTGAAATTCTACATTCAGTTCATTGTGTATGGTATTTAGCGAAACAGGTCAGACACAAGCCTACATTGCATTTCTGACACATTGTCCGGCCAAATTACTTGCATTCTTCTCCAGCACATCTTCTATTGCAGTGAGCAACAAAATGATTGAGTCCATCAAATCGCAAATCTGATAAATTTTGTCGGGAAAGATTTACTCTTCCAGGAGATTTCTGTGGGACACTATTGCGCGTTAGATACACTTGGACAATTTCTCTTCGGAAGTCAAGCTGCGATGTTCCCTTGTGGATTTTCTTGTAGAGAAACCATGAGTTCATTACGGCCATATCTAAGAGCCAAGTGACAATGGACCAATACCACTTTTTGGATCGAATACCGATACGGTATTGCGCAATCCTTTTGTCCATGATATCTGTTCCTCCCATATTGGAATTGTATTTTGCAATGCAGTCTGGACGAGGTACCATAATATTCTTCTTGTCTTTCAGTGAGTATCTCTTCACATTTCCTACTGGGGCAAGTCCAGTGCTGTTTGATGCAATTGTAACAATAGAATTATCCATCCATCTCACAAAAATTATACCATTGTTGTGTTCAATAATATGCTGAAACTTGACCCTGATTTCCTTGGAGAAAACTTTCTTATCAGCTAATGGACATGACTTTGGTACTCTGTTCTGTCTTACGGTACCAACTGCACCATATCCTAAATGTTTCAGGTAAGCGAATAAATTCACTCCTGTAAACAAGTTGTCCATGTAAATGGTGAAGGGTACACGTTTGGTTGGTAGTTCATCCAGCATGAGCACTAATGGAGACGCAGCTTTGCCAAATAAACTGTCATAATCACTGTCACCACGCTCGCTCTTGCCCTGATGCAAGTCAAAATCAACCAAATATCCATCACTAGTATTTAGACACCACACTTTATACCCAAACCTTACGGGTTTGCTACGTAAGATAATGATTCAGTAGGTACAAAATTAGCCAGGCATTTTTTTTTTAGTCTGTCCATAAGTGGGAGAATTTTCCACACTTTATCTTCACTATTCGGTGCTGTGTTATCAGCAAAGTGTAAAAATCTCTGTATCTGGAGAAACCGATTTCTTCTCATTGAATTGCTGACCATGGTATTTTTTACATCTTCATGAGTTTCCCAATACAGCATTTTAGAAGACAAAGTATTATACCCACTTAGAATCAAAATACCGAAGAAACACCGCAAATCTGACATGGTAATTTGAGGATCCGTTTCAGTTAGAAAATGTGTATAGTGCTGAGTCTCTTTGACAAGATATTTTAGTGTCTCATCATCAAAGAACTCTTCAAATAAGTCAACACATAACATATTTGAAAAGCGTGTATAGTCAGCAGGAGGAAATGAAAAATTACAATGTTTCAAATCACCTTCGATCCAGTCATATGTAGTTGGGTTAGTTTTTCTTTGTTGAATCCAATCAGGTGCTTGTTGCTTACGTTGTTGTTTTTGTTGTTGTTGCTGCTGCTGCTGCTGTTGCTATGTAGGCTGTATGGATGGTGGAAATACACTAGAAGCAGTTACTTTTTGTTGAATCAAATCAGGCGCTTGTTGTTCAGGTCGTCGTCGTCGTCGTCGTTGTTGTTGTTGTTGTTGTTGTTGTAGCTGCTGCTGTTGTTCTGTAGACCGCAAAGATGGTAAGATGACACTAGAAGTGGCTAAACTTTGTTCAATCAAATTACATGTTTGTTGTTGAGGTCGTCGTCGTTATTGTGTAGGTTGTACAGATAGTGAGGCGCCACTACAAGACATTTCAGATGGTTCATAATCTCCTCCAAGCGTATTTCAGCTGCAGCAAGTAACTGACGTCCTGTTAGATTATATATCATTCCTCCGTCATCTTCATTTGCTGAATCTTCAAGAGTGTCAACATGGACGTCTGGTGGCACAATAAATATATCCTCAGTTTTATTTGCTACGTCATCATTTGCTTCTATTATATCTAAAAACTCGGATAGTGTCAACCCATCACTGGAATAAATAAATAAATATATGTAAGTAAACAATTAAATTATATATAAATATACCATACTTTTATGTCTATGATTGTAGAGTCTATATAATTTACGGTTATGCTGTGTAATTAGGCACAACATAACATTTAGAAAATATGATACACGTATACATGCCTCGATGTTATAAACGCCCAGTGATACCATATGGTATCGTGGTCTTTAAGATATTGTTGCATAAAAGTTATTTATATTTTTTACATTTAAAATTTGCATGCCTCTTCTTTGACTCATTGTTAATACATATTACATATTCGTTAGAAAGATAATCAAGGTTAAAAGGATGATATTGTGCTTACACGTATTGAACGTCCATGATTTTCACTTCTCACAACCACGTCCACACTCTTGAGACTGACCCAGCTCACTAACAACTCACATCTGTGAAATTGTTACTGGAGTGCATCTGCTACTTCACGCTGAAGAAAATATGACCCTCAGATTCAACCCCTAAAATACCAGGGGTCAGAACTGACAACGTTACACTTATAGTGCAAGCTGATACAAAATGGTATCTGTGGGCGCTAATGGGATAGGAGAAAAGTTACTAATTTTGTTAATTGCGCACCCACTATAAGGGGTGGTTCCCCTTATATCAACGTAACGAGAACTTGTATACAAAACATATATGCTACCTGTAACTGCTGTGTAAAATTTCATAAAAATCTGTTAAATATGAGAAAAGTTACTAATTTTGTCTAATTGCGCCACCTATAAGGGGTAGTTCCGCTTATACGAACGTAATCAGAGCTTGTATACAAAACATATATGCTACTTGTAACTGCTCTGTAAAATTTCATAAAAATCTGTTAAATTGGAGAAAAGTTACTAATTTTGTCTAATTGCGCCGCCTATAAGGGGTAGTTCCGCTTATACAAACGTAATCAGAGCTTGTATACAAAACATATATGCTACTTGTAACTGCTCTGTAAAATTTCATAAAAATCTGTTAAATAGGAGAAAAGTTACTAATTTTGTCTAATTGCGCCGCCTATAAGGGATAGTTCCGCTTATACGAACGTAATCAGAGCTTGTATACAAAACATATATGCTACTTGTAACTGCTCTGTAAAATTTCATAAAAATCTGTTAAATAGGAGAAAATTGACTAATTTTGTCTAATTGCGCCGCCTATAAGGGATAGTTCCGCTTATACGAACGTAATCAGAGCTTGTATACAAAACATATATGCTACTTGTAACTGCTCTGTAAAATTTCATAAAAATCTGTTAAATAGGAGAAAATTTACTAATTTTGTCTAATTGCGCCGCCTATAAGGGATAGTTCCGCTTATACGAACGTAATCAGAGCTTGTATACAAAACATATATGCTACTTGTAACTGCTCTGTAAAATTTCATAAAAATCTGTTAAATAGGAGAAAAGTTACTAATTTTGTCTAATTGCGCCGCCTATAAGGGGTAGTTCCGCTTATACGAACATAATCAGAGCTTGTATACAAAACATATATGCTACTTGTAACTGCTTTGTAAAATGTCATAAAAATCTGTCAGATAGGAGAAAAGTTTCTAATTTTGTCTAAATGCGCCCCCCTATAAGGGGTAGTTCCCCTTATACCAACGTAACGAGAGCTTGCATACAAAACAACGTAACGAGAGGTTGCATACAAAACATATATGCTACCTGTAACTACTGTGTAAAATTTCATAAAAATCTGTCAGGTAGCTGAAAAGTTATTAACATGTCCCGCTAAATTTGCATTCTAGACCACTGTGCGTCGTCTCGAACACCCCAGCTGTTCAGGTACTTGGCCTACGACAACGTGTCTGTGCCTCTCTGCAGGCAATATTAACCTTTACATCGTTGTCACTGTGCACTGCGTTTTAAAATTCCTTTGCAGAACGAAAACTTACATTTGTTCGGATGAAATTTCTGCACATTTAAAGGACAAAACTAAAATAAAATAATTTAAATCATTTATTACCATAATACACCGCTCTGTTAAATGACCGATAATATTGCGAAGTAATTCAACAGTTTTTACAAAATACGCTATGAAATCGTTCATATACAGTATTTTTTTCTCTCAAAAAGGAAGCAAAAACGACCAAAATGCTATTAAACTATTTTGTTTCAAATACTAACCCCTTGAAATTAATGACATTACTTACGGTTAAACCTGAATAAAATCCCGTACTAAATTGTTTTGTTGAGTGGGATGAATATGTTCCTTTTTAAAGGATACACACTTTTTTTCTACAATTATATGGTTTTAGGGCGGAAAGCTATAGTCTCATTTCTGTTTCTGCATTTAGCCTTCTTAGGCAATTTATGTTCATGAATACATAAGCAGAATATCCTGATATGAAACTGATAAATATTATATTTCCTTTTAGATCTTTGATAGTATTAATGATATTAATAATAATGAAATATAATTATTATTTATTTTGTAATATTACGATTATGTCATAATAACATTATTATTGGTGATGTTTTATGTTTTTATTGATTCGTATTTCTGTGACTTTATATACATTTTGCAGTATTCTCCAATTTTAAAATACTATTTAAATACAATTTATGATTCACAGAATTCCAAACTTTCAGAAGCGCTGTATTACACGATTTATTTTGTTTGTATTTATGGATAAGGAAGGATGGTCATAAAACGATGTACTGTATTAAAATCGTAAACCTCGTTGTCCTCAGTAATTTCTAAATTTTGTCATTTTTTCCGTAGTGTTTTAAAATAATATGCTTGTCCAGTCGAGGCTTAATTATCTCCCCCCAATATACACGAACAGTGACGTGTATTATGCAAATCAAGATGTTGATTTGAATAATTTCGAGGGAAAAATTGTTCCGGAGCCGGGTATCGAACCCGGGACCTTTGGTTTAACGTACCAACGCTCTACCACTGAGCTACTCGGGAACTCTAACCGACACCGATCCAATTTCTTCCTCTTGATTTGCATAATACACGTCACTGTTCGTTAACAGAAAACCACAATTTAAGTCACACGGAGTTAGTGTGCACTCGAAGTTGGTTGCTTGACGGTTGTCAGCCCACTTTGAGGTCTGTGGATGTAGAGGGAGAAATTGGATCGGTGTCGGTTAGAGTTCCCGAGTAGCTCAGTGGTAGAGCGTTGGTACGTTAAACCAAAGGTCCCGGGTTCGATACCCGGCTCCGGAACAATTTTTCCCTCGAAATTATTCAAATCAACTTTACAGGGAGTTATACCTGAAAATCTTGATTTGCAAGTAAAATAAAGTATACACATTAAATCTAAATGATGTTAATGTTCATTAAATTATGGTTGCATGTAATAAAAATTAGAAACATGTTAAAGGAATTATCATTGCACCAATGAGTGGTCTCTGGACGAAAATGACCGCATTTTAATTATTTGGTTGCAATTTAAATTAAGTAACATATTAAACGATTTATCCTTCTATCAAACACGAATGTTCCCTGGATCAAATGTCCTATTTTAATTATGTAATTACTTTATATTTATTTCTAACGGGTGCAGCGGAGCGCACGGGTACGGCTAGTTTTTATAATAATTTTAGAACATGTGTAGACTTTTTGTCGAGATATTAATTAGTGGCAAAATAAGATAAATTTGTCACTGTGACAGTTTGATAATAATAGCACAGTCACGAAGCTTGAGTTTAAGAGGGTAGTAGGAAAAATAGACTGTGCAGGTACTATTTCGCATTGTCTGTAATGAGGCGATAGTAGCGATCCTAGTGGTTAGCAACTATCTATGGATGCATATTTACTATGTATTGAGCTTCGTGACTGTATATACTAGACTCTGATAATAGTCGTAATCGTAACAATGGAGCTGGATTATATGGAGGAAGAAGACCAGGCGTACGTAATAATGAAAGAGAAAGGCAGAGTGAATATAAGAGTCGTCTAGATTCAAAACCCTCTAAACGCAATTTTTGCACATTTTCATGTTTTTATACCATGGTATAAATATTGAAGTTGAAAGCCAACCCATTCCGGCTGAAATAGAGCGATGAAAATTGGGTTTAGTTTCAAAATCCCCTGAAGAGCGTAAAATTTACATAATTGTTAGATTCAAAATTCTCTATCAACAAAAGAGCCAATCGGTGATGAGGATGCAGTCATGTGCCAGTATGTTTGTTTGTATGTGGTTTGTATGTGGTTTAAATGTTGTGAAACCTACTCTACAGAAAAGAAGACCACAGGCAGAGTTTGGGGTGAACAGTAGTAAGTCTAAGGGTACGGCCACACGAGCTACATTTGTAGCAAGTTTTCTGCGACAAATGTAGCTGGCATTATAGGCAGCATTGAGTTAAATGGAAGCGGCCACATGGAGCAGTAAATGTAGCAAGTTTGGCGCATCCCAAGGTCGTGTCGCAACTCGAATGGGTCCGGGTCCATTTTTTCTGCGACATTTACTGCTGTTGGGTGGCCACACGTAGCGACATGGGTGGCTACACGTGCAGCTACATTTGTAGCAACTTTCTGCGACAAATGTAGCTGGAATTATAGACCGCATTGAGTTAAATGGAAGCGGCCACACGGAACAGTAAGTGTAGCAAGTTTGGCGCCGTCTGACATGAGGTCTATTCGTGACCAATAATTTTCCAGCCTAAACGAATTAACTTTGTTGTTAGTTACTGGGAATTTCTTATTATGAAATCCATATTTTTTAAACTTTAATATTAATATTTATTTCCGCTTTACTAATTCCCAGAGGAGACTCAGTGAGTCAAAGAATATACATGTCAAAAGACTTTTATCTACTAACTGACAATAAATAAAGAATAAATATCATGCAAAAGAAAACAAAAAAATTGTAATAAAAGTACAAACAACCGTGTAAAATGAATGTTTATGCTTTAATTTTTTAGGAATGAGATAGAAAGCGAAAATCAAATGTCATGTAAAGGACACACAGATTAAGACTTTAAAAAGAGTGAAATAACAAATCAAAGTTATTCATTTTACAGTAGAGAATTACAATAATTTAGCGCAATGTAAATTTACAAATGCGTATGGATACACGCGTAAGCTAATTTTAAATACTATTTTCTTAATCTTACTCCTGTTTTTTTGTTACTTCACCAGAAGGAAAGTAAATATCGCCACTAAGTTCCTTTCTGGTAATTGAATTTGCAGCCAGGCATACAACAGCTTGGCATTTTATTCAGGCTTAATGTATTTAAAAATAAAACAAGTGACATTGATGAGTGCAGTGAAATTTGTCTCTCGAATTAGCTATAAGATATCGCAATTTGTACCACCCAGCTTATCTTTTAGCGTTAAAATCTTCTTTTGTTGGTAAAAAAACTTTATGAGACATGAAACTGTAACATACCCTAAGATTCACATTTCAGTTTCCCCCTCCCCCGAAATTTAATAATCTGAAAAACGTGATCTATCATGTTTAAGAGGACGTAAACTCTATTTTCTATAGGCTAAGATGTAGGTCTACAATGGGAGAAAGGCATTCTCAAATTTGAAGGAAACCCCGTTTTTTTAATGGTTGAAATTCTCAGTATGTATATGTAATCATATCAACAGAATTAACTTGTGTTTATGAGGGAGTGAAGTAGGGAGGGAGATTGACTTTTAGATGGAAAATTATTATCATGACAGATTTATAACAATACGATGCCAATATATATAACAAATTTTGTTACTAACAATACGGTGCCAATAAATATTGCTTCGCTTATGTATAGTCCAGGCTAAGTTCCCTATTTTTTAACTCTCTTCAAAATATCTTTCTTTAAAAAGTACATACATTTTTCTTCTTTCAATTTCGACCTAAAGAATTCTTCAATAATAAAATGTATACAAAAGCGTTCTAGCAAGCCGTTCACAGCAATTTGTTCGGAAAAAAAAACGTACAATTCTTTTGCAGGACAGACATCACAAATCAGTATTGTTTATAAATATTATTGTGTTATAAAGACATTTTCACTTTGAGTTGTATTTTGGGATATAAGGGTCAAGGTTAAATTGTCGCAACGTCCAATAAGAATTCTGCAAAACCAAGAAAAAGAGAACTTTTATGATAGATGTATTTACTTAGACCCTTTTCAAAATACCGTTCTTTGAGAGTACACATTTTTTTTTCTTTCATTTTCGACCAAAGGTTTCCTTCGATAATAAAATCTATACAATAGCGTACCAGTAAACCCTTCACAGCGACTTCATTTGGTAAAAAAAAAGACAATTCTTTTACAAGACATCTCTCACATATGTTACAAACAGATTGCCTCTTTGAGTTGTGTTTTGGGTCATGTTTAAAACTCCTTTTTACTTGGAGATGCTTCAGAAATTCATGTATTGGAAAGGGAAGAGCATGTCTAATCTGTAACTTCTGGTGAAGTAACTAAAAAACAGAAATAAGATTAAGAAAATAGTAATTAAAATTAGCTTACGCGTGTATCCATACGCATTTGTAAATTTACATTGCGCTAAATTATTGTAATTCTCTACTGTAAAATGAATAACTTTGATTTGTTATTTCACTCTTTTTAAAGTCTTAATCTGTGTGTTCTTTACATGACATTTGATTTTCGCTTTCTATCTCATTCCTAAAATATTAAAGCATAACCATTCATTTTACACGGTTGTTTGTACTTTTATTACAATTTTTTTGTTTTCTTTTGCATGATATTTATTCTTTATTTATTGTCAGTTAGTAGATAAAAGTCTTTTGACATGTATATTCTTTGACTCGCTGAGTCTCCTCTGGGAATTAGTAAAGCGGAAATAAATATTAATATAAATTTAAAGTTTAAAAATATGTATTTTATAATAAGAAATTCCCAGTAACTAACAACAATGTTAATTCGTTTAAGGTGGGAAATTATTGGTCACGAATAGATCTAACATGTCAGACGGCGCCAAACTTGCTACACTTACTGCTCCGTGTGGCCGCTTCCATTTAACTCAATGCGGTCTATAATTCCAGCTACATTTGTCGCAGAAAGTTGCTACAAATGTCGCTACGTGTGGCATGTCATGTGGCCACACGTAGCGACATTTAACGCAGAAACTGGCAGTAATTGTAGCGCCCGTGTGGCCACCCATTTTGCGACAATTACGGCAGCTTCATTTGTAGCAGAAAACCTGCGACAAATGTAGCTCGTGTGGCCGTACCCTAAGCGTAGAAAAATTGAAAATGTAAGAAAATCTGCAGAAAGTGCGGAAAGTTTAACATTTGCTGCAAAAATGAAGTATTGCGAGTCTGGCAGTGAACACCATGCTAGGCTTTAAGAGGAGATGAATAAAACATCTACTAGAGCTTTCAAAATTAGAAAAAGCTGGACATTGGCATCAACTAGCAGCTCTGTTACATGATGCTATGATGAAGAAGAAGCATTGGCGCTTTTCCTGGAGGCAGATTTTACAACACACCAGTACAATATGATGAGATGAGGCAGGGGCGTATTTTGCGGACTACCGGGGCTACCGGCGGTAGCCCAAGGAAATTACAAAAGAAAAAGTTTATAATATAACATAATGTAATAATTTTGTATTATTAGTTTTACCATAGTAATTAAAATTAAAGTAATTGTTAGATTTATATGCGCTCTCTGCTCACAAAAAGAAACAAGTTGTCAAGGCGGCATCGCTGGAGAAACCGCTTGCTACGTGAGGTAGCCTGTGATCGTTCCGCGCATGCTGTCCTGTCGCACAACTGCCTGTCCCCCGCTCCCTTCTGTTTCCATCGTGCAGTGTAGGCCGGGCGAGTTGCCGCTCTCGTGATCGGTTTCTTCGCAGGCTCGAAGCAACAATACGCTTAGCATGCTAGCTCATGAATGTGATTGTGTTCTTGCAGTGCATTATTTTAAATCTGTGATTTGTTCGAGTGTCTAAGAGTTATATTAATTGTAAATTATTAATTTTAATTTCCCAATTAAGTGATATTGTGAAAAATATGGCAGAACAAGTTTCTGGAGAGGTTTGTGTTGAAAATGACTGTGTAATAGAAGGTTTATTAAAAGTGCCTTTTAACCGTCGTACATAACAACGAGAAAGTTGAAATTGTGAAAATGGAAGGACCAACTCCTGAGTTAAATTTGTCCATGGATGTAAAAGAAAAACAGCGTGAGTACACACGCCATTTCACTTCAACATCATATGGTAAGTGGAATTGGTTGTGTGGTACTTCTAAACTGTCTAAACTATTTTGCTGGCCATGTTTGTTATTTAGCCACGAAACTAATGTGTGGTCAAAAGAGGGGTTTTCTTATATGAACTCCCTTCGAGCGGCAGTCCTAGAATACGACAAATCAAAAGCTCATATTTGTAGTAGCATGAACTTTGCAAACTTTGGGAAGACAAGAATTGATTTACAGCTAGATAAGCAAAAAGCTCTACACATCAACCAACACAATGCTCTTGTGAAAAAAAAAAATCGGGAGATTTTACTGCGTCTTATTAACGCAGTCTGCTTTCTAGGAAAACAAGAATTGGCTTTTCGGGGTCATAACGAGAGTGTGGAATCAGACAATATAGGAAATTATATTGAATATTTAAGTTCCTTAAGTGAATTTGACCATTTACTGGCCAATCATCTTAAGAGTTCAACAGTATTTCGCAGTACTTCTCCCGCAATTCAGAATGACTTAATATTTGCTATAAGTGGGGTTATGATAAAGAACATAAAACCTTTTGTGGCCATTGTTGTTGATGAAACAAGTTACTGCTCTAATCAGAGTCAATTGCCCACTGTTTTAAGATACGTCGACAGTACTGCCAATGTTCAAGAACGGATTATAGGATTCACAAATGTCAGATCGGACAAAACTGCTGCTGCTTTGTTTCAGCATGTGGAAGGTGTTACAGCAGAATACAATGTCGGCAATAACTTAATTGCACAGACATACGATGGTGCTTCAGTTATGGCGGGAAATATTAATGGCTTAAAAACAAAAGTTCAAGAAAAGTATCCTCAAGCACTATTTGTCCATTGTTACAGCCATGTTCTCAATTTAGTTTTGCAAAAAACTACTTCATCCATTCCAGAATGCCGCATTTTTTTCAAAACACCGTCGGGTTTAGCTGCATTTTTCTCATCATCTCCTAAAAGATCAGAAAACTCAAGGAATTTATGAACAAGAAACTCCCAAAAGTAGCACCAACTAGATTGAATTTTACATCTCGGCTTGTAAATACAGTAAAGGAATACAGAGAAAAACGGACTGCTTTCTTTCAAAATATAATTTGTAATGACTCTGAAGAAAACTATGATGATGATGTAATTGTGCAGGCTCAAGGATATTTTAATTTTTTCACACAGTTTCAGAATATATTTCTTCTTGAAGTCTATGCTACAGTGTTCGCACATACAGATGTGCTCTACAATATTCTTCAGACAAAAAGTCTAGACATAGCATACTACTTGCAAGAGGTATCAAAGTTAAAAAAATACTATATCCGAGTTCAGATGTAATGGGTTTCCGTCCACATGGAGTAATATGGAAAATGAAAATTCTTCAGCCAATACAATGGAACCACCATTAAAGCGAAGAAAAGGAGATGATGAATTGAAATACAGGCAGCTGTACTACAGCATACTAGATCGTATGCAAATGGAAATTACTGACAGATTTTCTGATTATGGAAAGCTTCAGTTCACACATCTTCTAGATTCTCAAAAATTTTTTGCTTATAGAGAAAACTTCCCGAATGAGGCACTAAACAAATTATTTCAGTCCTATAACAGTCACTTTGATCAAGTATGTTTGAAAAATTAATTAAGTGTAATATATTCAGCAGAAGTCTTTGATTTTTCGAACAAACCTAACCTATCCACGAAATATTATCTGCCATATATGAAAACCAGCTGAACCAAGTTATTCCTGAAGTCCTTAAATTGGCAACATTAATTGTGACAATACCAGCTACGTCAGCATCGGTAGAAAGAACATTTTCTGCGTTGAAGAGAATAAAATCCTACTGTAGATCAACTCATACACAAGAACGTTTATCCGGCTTGGCACTAATATCCATTGAAAAGTCATTTCTACAGAAACTTTGCAAGTGGCCCAACTGTAATTTCAATGACGAAGTCATGAACGTATTTTCGTCCCAATCAAGACGTCTGGAATTCACATAAATATGTAAGGAATTTTATTATAGGGATTTTAAAATATATTTTGTGTAATAATGGGGGCAGTGGTAGTCCAAACCCTTTAACCAGTATACGCCACTGAGATGAGGTGCCAAAGATCGAAATGCAGTGCAGGGTTTACCAATCCAGCTATGTCCTTGAGACCAATTTTCAGATTAGGATATTTTCTCATCCATAAAGAGCATGCTTCAGTATAAGCATTCTTGAAAGGTTTCATCACAACTCTATCAAGCGGTTGCAATTTGTGGGTAGTATGGGGTGGTAGGCTAAGCATGTGAGCATGATGCTGTTTTGCGTACAAAACCACATCCAGACCCTTATGGCTGGCATGCCCATCCACAATCAAAAGAACAGGGCTTTTTTTCGCATGGATTCACTTTGTCTACAAAACTTTTCATCCATTTGAGGAAGCCTTCTTTCGTAATCCACCCACTTGGCTGGCCATCAAAAACACTTCCCACTGGTGCATCTTTTGTTAAGTCATTATCAACTCTCACGCGTGGAAAGATAAACATTGGTGGACTGTACTGATCACCAGAAGCATTTATTGAAAGGACAGTAACATTCTTACCCCTCTCTCCAGATGTTAGTTTTCCCACTTGTTTTTTTCCTTTGAGGTGATTGTTGTGGACACAAGACACACCAGTCTCATCTGCTTTGAATATTCTTGATGGTCTGTACGAATATTTCCCCATCAGATCACTTAGCTGATCAAAAATTCTGTCTGTTTGCTCTCTATTGAAACCTGCTGCCCTCTGTAAACTGGTTGATTCTGCCATCCTTAAGCTCAGATCTTTATGTTTCTTCATGAATTCGTAATAAAATTCCTTCCCGGTCATCATTTTTGTAGTATTGAAACGATGAACAACTTTTAGTTTCTCTGCAAACTGGTAAGCGAGTTTTAAAAACTCATTTTTATTTAGTGGCATGAGTGGCTGTCTTTATATGATTGTACAAGTCGGCATCTTGCTCGTCAGTAAAAGTTCTCCGAAAAGTCCCACTATTGGCCATACATGATTTCAAAGGGATTACCTTACCATCTTCAAGAGCTTTAATTCGATCTCCTAAAGTACTTCTGGGTACATTAAAACGAACACTTGCTTCTCTTATTGTCATTTCTTTGTTACGTATTTTATGTACAGCCAATACCATGTTTTCTTCCTCCCATTTTCCTGTTATTTTTCCCTTTTTTTTTTTCCTGAAATAAAATGCAGAGCCATTATTATCAATGCATGGATCACGACCTTCACTGTCCGATACTGCCCGCCACTTTATTGTCCGATACCACCTGAATGACGCGCAGTAACAAATAAATGTCTGAAGGAGCAGCTTTGAAGTTCAAGGGATTTTAACACTGCAGTTTATAGAGTAAAATATGTTGTTTTAATCAGTGTGCTTAAAATCTAACTCGACTTACTTTTACTCCAGAAACTTGCTGGCAAATTTAACTCCTTGCAGGGCTACACACAACACCAACAACAAAAGAATTAACCACACACAAACAACACTACAGCTGGACTAAATGTGGCGAACAGCATGCAGCCGGATCTGTTAGTTACTTCCTATTCCCGCTTATGGCAGCACCTGTTTGGCAACTGAGTTTGTCCGATACCAGCTGCTGTCCGATACCACAAGACATTCCCCTATAATGGACTATTGAGCATGCACTGTAGCATATTCCAGTATTTTGTGGCATAAAGCCCCAAATTAGTATATTTTGTAAAAACAATAATATTTAGAATTTATTTTCAGCACGTAATAATTTTCCCTTAACTGTAATCGATGGTGGGAAATTCCTTGCATATGCAGTATGGGTGTGGAAAAACCAAAACCAGCACACCATGCTGCTGCACAACAAACACCTCTACCTACCTGACTTCATCATCATCATCATCTATACAAGTGTTAGGCCATGTCAACTATTACAATCTCATAATAACCAGGAATTTTCTCCTCAACTCTTTATCGGATGTCCCACAGATCTTTTCCCATGGGGTTGATAGTGAAGCATAGCTTTTGGAATTCTGTGGGATCTCACACATTGCAAATGGCTCATCCAGTTCTAATATTTCTGTATGAAATAGAATACTGATTCCAGACCGAGTTCTTCCATTACTTCGTCTTTGCGTTTATGATCTCATTTTGTATATCATGCTGTTCTTTGCATAAATCTCATGCATTCTTCCATCCACCTTAAAGTCCATGCCTCACTACCATAACAGAATACAACGTTTGTTAAAGGCGTATTCTAGTGCTTTTCTGTACCAGGGAAGGTTTCATTATCCTGTTTATTATTTCATAGTTTTGGAGTACTTTACAATTTTGCTTATTATATCCAAATAATGATCAAATATTAATTTGTAGCCAAGATATGTAAAATCATTGACTCATTCTAAAATTTTGCCATCTACACATATTTTACTAGGGACAGGTTATTTTCACCAGAAGGCCTTCCTGTATTTATTTCCACGTTATATTTTTTTTGCAATGATGTTTAAATTATATACTGAGTATTGTAAATAGTTTTCTGCAGATGATATTAAAAGTAGGTTATCTGCAAATATCAATGAAACTGTTTTCAAATTTCTGTTTACCTGAAACTGACCATGTCGCATTTGTCTCAATTCCTGAAGAATGTAATTCATGTGCATTATAAACAGAAGGAGGGAGAGACTGCTGTTTTACTTCTATGTTAATTTCGAGCCATTCTGAGGTCCTATTATTAATTTTACCTGAAATTAAATTTGTCCTACCTAACCTAAAAATCCCATAATCACATTTTCTCTGTTTTACTTATTCTCAGTTGGTAACTTTTTTTATGAAGTTTATTTATACACACTTTAACATCTGTGGTCATATCACGTGTGTAGGGTATATCAATAGGTCGTGGACTTTTGTTCTGACTCTGTTTTTATTGTGTGTTATAGATGGCTTATGTTCATGTAACTGATTTAGATTTTGTTTTAATGTTTATTATATTGATGATTAAGGAGATCATGAATCTTGGTATGTAAATTTCCAATCCAGCATGTGCCTTTGTGATTGAGTGAAACCATAAAAAATCTCAATCAGATTGGCTGACCAAGGGGTTTGAACCCAGGACCTTCCAAATACGAGGCTCAAAGACTACCATTTGACCCGACTCGCTCGATTTTTTTATTGCTTATCCAATTTTTGTAATTTTATTGTTTGTTAGTTGCAATTAGAACAATAAACGTTACACAACAGTAGACTACTAAGACATGCTGTGTTGTGCAGTGTTGTTCAGTTGTGCAATTAAAAGTTCTTCACCCAGTATTCACACAATGTAAACCATGCGAAAATTTCAGGACACTGTACTGGAATGTGGGCGCTTTTTAGATTGTAATAATGGTGAGGGCATGCCTTGCTCCAAAACATGACGGCCTTTTTTCCTAGAATTGGTAAACCCTCATAAACTCCCATTTTCTCCTCAGCTCTTAGGCGCATGGTAGAAATAAATATGACAATGACTTCAAGAATTGGCAACTGAGCTAAGTGTTTATTTCTTGCTCATAGTGAAGAATGTGAGGGAAAGCCGTCATGTTTTTGAGCAGAGTTGTAAGTGTGAAGGTGTCGTCTTTACATGCAATGAAGGCGTTTTGGGGTCAACAAGGTAGAACTTCATGCCCGAGTTACCTCCCATACATAGTGAGAAGAAAGTAACTAGGGGATTGTAAATAGAGAGAATAATTAAATAACATTATTTCATGATATGAATACTTCACTTGAGGTCGTATCTACATAGGCCTATTTCCAAATAATAGTCAGCCCTTCTTTCTTTCTGCATTGCATAATGACCTGTATTGTATAAAATTCCTAACAATAAGTATGTATTATGATAACTTGAAATTATAATATTAAAATTTTCGCTTATGTACATGCTTGTTCGGCTTCATAGTCAATGTTGAAATCTCTGGTCGTAAGGTTAACACATCGCAATTCCAGTAATCGTATGTGCAAATCCATTGATATATCCTGTGATGTCATTCTAATTTTTTAACAACTGGTTCTCTCTGCTAATAATCGCAAATTTAAAAATATTAAATGACGTAATAATAAACAGCTACAAATAAAGGAAAAGTGCAATTCAACATTCTCTTGTATGTGTGCATAATTTAAAATGCTGTCTCGTGTCGCAAAGAAGGGGAGTAGACTTCTGACACTTCATCTGTGCGCTCTGCAGCAGAGGATTGCCTCACATCATATCACATACACTGTCCTACCTACTATGCTATTATATGCACAAATATACAGCATTATACTATATACACAAATTAAATAAAAACAATAGAAGCAGGAAATACATGTGTTTGTGTGTTCTTTACTCAGAAACATTACTGTAGATTAATTGCATTGATGTATAATTTTCTTGTAGTTGTATTGTATTTCTGGTGATGTGGAAGAGAAGGCCTGATGGCCTTAATTCCACCAGAGTAAATAAATAAATAAATAAATGTTTCCTGGAAATGAGGCAGCATGGGTCAAGTGCTGTTCTATGCATCCACAAAATCTTTTTTACTTTCTCCCAACGTTCGTATCTCCAACACAATAACGGCAGATAAAGTGTGAGAAATCCACAGAACAACACCAACTAACTAACTTTCAATATCTGCTCACACCAACGTATTGTTTGGATTATGCCAAGATGCACCAGCCAGGAATAAGATAATGTGGTGCTTGTTTGTTGTGCTCCACATAAGGAAATACTATACTATCCCAAGATGCATCTGCATACACACTTATACCACACACTGTTACACCAAGGTAATTTAACATGTTCAGCATATCACTGCCACTTCTAGCAACGCCATATTGTATATTTGGTCCAGGGAAAATACAATATGTTGTTGCAAAAAGTGGCAGGATTGAGTCTTTCCATAACCAATTTTACTTTTCTCAGACATAGGGTAAGGTTGCTATCAATGGGCCACTTAAAATAAATCTGATATAATATCCTCGGATAAAGTAATATTTATTTCCTTTTTCAAGCAAACTTAAACATTATCTTCTGTATTTCACTATGCTACAAACAGAGGTTATAAATATCCGATGTTAATGAAATATTTGGAAAATAAAAGTAAGCATCATCAGCCCAATGAAAGAAGCTTGTTTCCTTCATTGGGCCAGGTAGTTTCCATGAATGGGCTGCAGAATAATATTGTTAAATAACAACCCGCATCTAAATAAATGCCTATACACAATATCTTCGGCATTAATATGAGTAGTGTGTTGGCATGTGGAACCACAGAATGTGTATTCGAACACAAGCAAGACCACTAGGGCACTTACAAAAATCTTCAGACATTTCATTAACACAAGAAAATGAAATACATCATTGTCAGTTGGTAATCAGGCTTCGACCTGCAGCATTTATATCTCAAATTATTTACGATCTTAAAGAAATAAAAAGAAAAGACTTTAGGCCCTATTTGTTCTATAGCGTGATTAAACAGAACTAAAACATTTAAAAAATAACGAAAGTTGAAAGTTTAAGGGCTAATCAAACAAAACAGCAATTTATATACCTAAAAACAAAACATATCAAGACAATTGAAGTATTAGACTATAAATACCATTACTTATTGTTAAGCCAATTAAACTCTATCCTTCTTCTCTCTTTGGCTGACCAAATAAAAAACTGAAAAACTTAAAAAAGAACGTGCAATGGAAACCATGAATTCAGTTTTCTTTATAGCAGCTAACATGAGAAAAAAACGAAACTTTTATAAAACGTTGTCAAACTTTAGTCACAGTTTTCGCAATAGAACACTTTGGCTTCTTTGGAACAGCAGCACAATTCTCATGAACCCACTCGTTGCATGACAGACAGTGAATCATATCTCCTTTTATGCCATTGCAACAGAGGCCACAATACCATGACTTCTTCTTATAATTACACCTCGTTGAACTATTTGAAGAAAACGAGAGTTTGGTTTGAGCTGACTTCTCTGGTGCAGAATTTTCAAGACGTCTCCTTTTAGTTGTTCGCTTTTTACCTCTTCCAGCCTCTGCTTGTACGGACTGCTCATGATCACTATCATTCTCTGAGCTTTATTTGCACTTCTTCCGAAAGAAATTTTGTTTGGTATAGGAGAAGATTTCACCCAAGGAAACTTGCAATTTTGGTGCCAACGTTGTTGCATCAGCTGGAAGACATTCTAAACTATCTTGACTTCCAGATGCTATTGCTCCTTTTTCTAGATTCACGGTATTAGGCCAATTTGGTTCTGGAATTTACTCATTGAAAAGTCCAATTGTAGAAGCTTCATTAATGGGAACATCATCTGTTTCAAACTGCATCGTTGCCACAAAATGGCAATCTTGGAACATGGCCCTGTTGACTGGCCAAACTCCAGTTTTTGCAAATCCATTTACTGCAGTCCCTATTGTTGCCACCAGTCCACATGTTTTACCAAACAGTCGTGGTATATGAAATTGGGTAAGAACTTCAGGTTTGCTTACTCAAATGCTTAACAAACGACACGTCCAATGGCTGCAGCCTAAGAGTAGTGTGTGCCAGCTTGATGAGATTTCTGGTGTGAGTTGAATGTCCATCAAGAAGAAGCAAGACTTCTCCTTCCTTTGAAGAACGGACAGTGCCGATGAAATGCCTTAAGCACCTCACAAATACATATTTGTTAATGTATCCACTTTCAGGATAATAAGCAAAAATTGTTCCCAATGAAGCTCCATCTTCTAATCCTTTTGCAGAACGCGCACGTTTGTAGATGATCAGTGGTGGAACATACTGACACGCAACACTTGTGCAGCAAACTGGATTAGTAGAGAAACCTCTGTTGCCACTGGCTGTCAAACCTACTGCTCTTTTAACTTGAAGGCAAGCATCTTTCTAGGTTTGTTTTACACAGTTTATAAACCAGTCTCATCAACCTTGAATACTCCCATTGAATTGAGCTGGTTTTCGTCAACAATTTTCTGCAAGGTATCAAAAAAATGACTTATGTTTTCTTTATTAAACCCCTTAGCTCGAGCAAAAGAGGTCGACTCTGGTTGACGCAAGTTAAGTTCGGGATGTATAATACAATTTCTTTCCGACGATTCTCTTTTCTTTACTGAATATACGAGGGATTTCGTTCCTTTTGGTTATATCAAAAGATAGCAAGCGCAATTCCCTTGGCGTAAAACCACAATAGGCCTAATTTCCTCAAGTTTGAGAACATTAGCAATAAATTCATTTTCCACTTCTGTGGGAAGATCAGCTTGATACCTATACTTTTTTTTTATGTTCAATAGCAAAACAATTCTTGCCCACTAAATGTCTTTGTAATGCTACCCTAGGCTCACTATATGTTCTGGCAGCCTCATTGACACCCATGTCACCATTTCGTACTGCAGCTAAAGCACGACTCATACCATCTTCCTGCCACCAATCATATTTCATTTTTGACGGTATCTAGGAAAGAAAACATACATATTTATAATATATGCATGTATAACTAATCATTAGTTTACATTATACACGTATTAAATCAGCTAGCACGGCTCTTTGTTAACTAATTCGAAACAGTAGTTATGGTTTCCATCATTGGGCCACTAGCCCATTCATAGCAATGCAGACCGACTCATTGAAGGCAACTAGCAGTGCATCGTTTAACATGACTCTGTATCCGTCCAAGGTAACTAAATTTTTAATGGAAATATGACTAAATAACGAGAATTCATCGTACTTTCAGACAGTGTCTGCAGAAATTTATACAGGATTAATATTTGACAGAAATGCTTCCTTCATTACACTAGTAAATTAAAAGAAAAACGTGAAAATCTTACCTTATTTCACTTTTGCTTTGTGTCTGCGTCAAGCAACTCACAACTAATATGGCGACACTTTGGCAAACCCCAAGTATACTAAACAGCCACCAGAGTGTACCTATTGTCAATACCTATGGAGAAATCGAGCCGGCCCATTGATAGCAACCTCTACCACCACTACTACAGGCTTGGCATGTGAGGTGCAGGCCGGTGCTGTGTGCCATCTTTGCAATGAGGTGCGAGGCTTGTGGTTCCTCACGCTGAGGATTTAGTGGATCAGTTGTGTCCAATGAATCTCTCTGCCTGTTTGCCACTTTTGGGAAAGGAAGTTAAGGATGAAGAAGAAATCATCCTGCACACTTTGGTGGAGAAGAGAGTGATATCTTCAGTAGACTGTCAATACTCCAAGTATCTAATTGTTTTATTTTCCTATTTTATTATTAATTTTTATCACAGATTTGTTCCTTGGACTCGCATAATTACGAACTTACATCCCTATCGATATAAAACATTAAAAAAGTCTTCCCACATAATTCATTTTTGGCAGTCTGAGACAAAAATAGGTAGAGTGATTCTAAAACAAGTTACAAAAGAGTTTTTTTACACTATTTTCTACACATTTACAGTTCCCTGTCCAACAATATGAAAGAAGAAGATAAGCATGGACTGGGGTTGTCCATGATACTATGGCAAAAACTGAAGTTTTTCTAATCTTAGCTCCACATACTTCACTTTTGTCTCTTGACAGTCAAACTGCTGTTTTGTAGTTAAATTTTAAGTTAATGAAGTGATATCAGAGGTCGCTCCATTCTAATAACACTAGTCAGCGATGAAATTCCTGCCTCCAAAGTTTTAATGTTTTTAGGGTATTTTTAGCATGCTGAAATCAAATTCAAAGCCAAAAAGTTCCTACCACGTACCATTTTTTTGTTATTTTTATTTTCTTATAATATATTACGACAATTTATAGCATAATCATTTAAACTGTAATACTTTAACATATGTAGGTTTAGTATGTTAGGATATGAAAACCAAATGTATTCAACATATTTTTAAGGTGTTTATTTTGAAAACCAAGGACACTGGATGTTTCTTAGCAGATAGGGGGTGCAAGCACATAAGGAAGTTAGGGCGAAATAACGTGCAGCCTTGTCATTATTTTTATTTGTGAAAGATAGAAATGTCAGCCACTCCTTGGTGAGAGACTCAACTCAACTCGTCTAGTTTCTCTCACATTTCATTAGTCTGCATTTCATCTGGAAACGAAACGAAATCAGTTTGAAGCTTTATTGTGGAGTAGAATGTTGAAAGTTTTTAGTTCAGTAAGAAAGTATTTACCATGTTGCATCGAGGATGTCTAAATAATCCAGACCACTTTTGTTATATAACTTATGTAGGATATACACATCGCCTAAGCAGAGGTGTAATATTACACATTTTGTGAAAAAGTCATACCATGCCTATTTTGGAATCAAACTTGGAAACCAAAGTAAAGCTTGGGTACCACACAAAGTATGTAGAGTATGCACTGAAGAACTTCGTCATTTGATCAATTGGAGAAGACCGTTGCTATCTTTTGGAGTGCCTATGGTTTGGAGAGAGCAGTCGAACCATAGTAATGACTGCTACTTCTGTTCGTGTGATGTGAAGGGGTACGATTCTAAACATAAAAATCAAATCGTGTATTCAGTTATTCGGTCAGCCATTTTACCTGTGCCTAACGTATACCAATCCCTGTGCGACCAGAAAATCTTAAACAAACGTCATTCTAATGGTACTGACAACATAAAATAGGTTTTAAATACTTTTTCTCCAAAGATGATAATTTTGTATATTGCAGTAATGTGAAAGAATTTATGCTAAAACTTGGACTTCCAAACTATGACCTAAGTGAATGGAGACTGTTCACTGATGCTTCCAAGCGAAGTTTAAAGGATTTCCTCCTTCATAACGGAAACGTTTTTGGTTCAGTGCCCATTGCCTATTCAGTGATCCTCAAAAAATCATACACAAATTTGCAACTCCTGTCATTGCGACTAGACTATAGGAATACAACTGGCAAGTTTGTGATGATTTCAAAGTTCTTACTAAGTTGCTGGGTCAACAATATGATTTTACCAAATTTCCATGCTTCTTTGCCTATAGGATAGTAGGGTACGAGTTGATCACTGGACTATGAAAGACTGGCCACCTCGACAAAATCTGGAAGTCGGTTGTAAGAATGTTGTGCGCCAAAGCCTTGTGAGTTCTTCTAAAGTTGTGCTGCCATTTCTCCACATCAAGCTTGGCTTAATGAAACAGCTTGTAAAAGCTTTAAATAAGGAAGGAGGCTGTTTTAAGTACATATGTGACAAATTTCCACTACTATCTGAAGCAAATTGAAAGAAGATACATATTTAATGGTCTTGACATAAGAAAACATGTCTGGTGCAGCATTTAAAAACAGTATGGATGAAAAGGAGAAATCAGCATGGATGTTGTTTTAAAATTTCTTGGCAACAAGGATCCTAATTACCGAAACATTGTGGCTAACATGCTTGAAGCATACAAGGAATTTGGTTGTAAGATGAGTATCAAAATTTTCTGTTTTCTCAGCTAGATTATTTTGCCGGAAATCTAGAATTTTTCAGCTAAAAGTAAGATGAACGATTTCACAAGGATCTGCAGGAGTTCGAAAGAAGGTACCAGGGACGCGGGAGCATCAGTATGCTTGGTGATTATTGTTGGATGTTAAAGCGTGAAATACCTGAAGAGAAACATAAAAGAAAGAGGAACAGGAGGACTTTCTCAACTAAGAAGCAAGTGGTGTAATTTTTTGTGTGATACATTGTGCTAATTTATACATCCAATAGTGAAGTAAACAAGATAAAACAAAGCAAAAACACTCTAGTGACATGTACGAACAGCCATACACATAATTTCAGCAAGTTGTATGTTTTAAATATTGCTTTTGAATTTGAAATAAAAAAGTGAAATGAAAAAGTTTGTGATGAAATTCACGTAATTATAAAATACATTTAAAGTGATTTTGCAAACACACCTGATGTGATAGAAGCAAACGGATTGAAAATTCGGATTCAGCACATCAACATTATATTATAAAATCACATTACTTAGTTAGCAACAAACACAAAGTCGAAATTCGCAGGCTAGTGTAATTTATGTCAATTTTATCGGGTATGAGTAAATGAATATGTCTAATAGTTTGAGATCTTCCCCAATGAACTGGCTGCTTGGGAAGCCAATCTCTAAATTGTCGACAGCAAGATTACCACGTGGATTAGACATGCTCCAAGTGTACAGGTTCATCTCTTGGACAAAGACAAGCCCCTCCAACATACTTACAAATTGACCTAAGGGAGCATGCAAGGATTCCAACTCTGTGAATAGATTTGTGTGTTAAGAAACTTCCCAAACTATGATAAATATCTGGATCTAAAAAAAAGAGCAGACCGCAAGGAAGTAATGTAATGAAACAAAACACATTAAAGAGATCTGGGCAAGTAGTTTGACACGTGCAATGAAAGAGATTAGAAATGAGGAGGACCAGATGTTTCTTGAAAAGCAAAGAGAAAAGTATTTTGAAGTAGCATGGAAGGTAGTGATGTCAAACAGCTGCAAAAGAAACCAAGAATGAATGAAGAGAGCTCGGTACGAAGAAGTGAAGTCTGTGTGTGTCTAATGCCTACCCACTTCACTTGCGTGATTCTGCATACCGCGGATAGATGGCAGGACTGTGACCCATTTTCAAGCTGCACACCACTCGGCAGGCCACGTTATGCATAATGTGTATCTGTTAAGAGTTATGTCGTGTATTAGAGTGAGTATATGTGTAAGTGTAGTGTAGGAAATGATGAGGACGATGACAAAGGTGAGGAAGAAAGAAAGGGAGAAACCCGGTGCTGGCACGTAGCCTACTCCTGTTGAATAGCACCCAGGGGACCACCAGGCTTAATGTCCCCATCCTATGGATGAATCACTATCAACAGTGACATATGCCTTCTTTTCATATGCACGTGGACAGATTTGGGATTTAATTCAAGCATACTGGTGCACAATTTAGTGAGTAAAAGTTGTGCACCACCATCTCTCGTAGTCCCGAGGTAGAAATCTTACATGAAAATTTCTGACCCTGTCGAGAATCGAACCTGAGCCGGCTAGTCTGAAGGCAGACGCATTATCACAGCGCTAACTCGGTGGACATGAAGAAGTGAATTTATATCCATGAAAGGAAGAGCAACCGACCCTCTTCATCATGTTAATCACCAGACATCGGATTCTAGGGCAAATGCCTATTTTGTTTCTTTAGGAGAAAAGTAAAAATAATTATTAATATTTGTGTTTCATGGAAATTGAAAGGTATTCAAAGAGTTTTATAGTGCCCTAAAATGCCCTAAAACGGTTATTAGAGCCTAATTGGTTAATATTCGCCTAAAAATGCCTAACTCACTGTAAAGTTTCGCATTTTACTCTTACTTTTTATAATTTATACATGCATTCACTGCGAAATTTAAGGCATTTAAAAAGTGGAAAGTTTGCTTCACACCGGCCATGAAACCACTGATAAAGGAAACAAAATGTTTTGAATCTCACTACACTCGCAATAGATTTCACCGAATTTAACATGTTTGGAGGCATAAATGCCGACAAAGAACCAATCTTAGTTTTGAAGCAGGCAACAATCACAATATGTGCTGCTACCGATTCAGAGATATACTATACTATAAAAATGACTGTTTTCGGTCTGAAACCGATTAGCTGTACTGCCCTTCAGAGTGTCATAAAATCACAATTTTTGGAGAAAGAGTGTTTTTGAAATATTTATGAAAAGTCGTAAAACTGCGAATTAGTAGGGTAAACCGTTACAAAATATTTAAAAGAATGGCCCTCCTAGTGTTAACACTACCAGGAAATGCAACAATAAGTGGAACTTTGTATTTTTGTCCAATTGAATCTCAATAACAACGGTTCATTTGAATGCTCGTTAACAGTTGCTCTTTCCCTCAACTTATTTGTGTTGAGAAGTTTTGAGCGGTAGGACGTTTTCCTGTGAAGTTTAACGCGATAATGCCGAAAAATACAAGTGCAAAATCTACATTGATCCGGCAATGGCTAACAGAATATTCAGAATTCACTTATGATGGAAAAATAATATTCTGTAAGATTTGTAGCAAACAGGTATGTAACAATAGTTGAAATATATAAATTCTATTAATTTTAATGAGTAGGCCTATAATATTTATACATTGACTGAGCTATCCTGAGGTATAATTCTTTTTAAGACCACTACACTTTAACCTTTTAAATTCCGATAGTTAAAGTATTTGTAGGTCATTAAAATTTTGATTGTTCGAACCCACTAACTTTGTGATAGAAATACGGCAATGCAACAATTAGGATTTTATTTTAATTCAGTTTACTTTACATTTTTAGATTTCGCAAGAAAAGAAGTGTCACCTAAAGCAGCATGTGCAAGGAGCGGCTCATAAGGCTAAAGCTCAGCAGAAAAATCAAATGCAACAAACTTTACTAACACAGCCTACTTCATCCAATCTCAGCAGCAATTTCTATGCTGATTTAACCAGAGCGTTTGTTGCTGCTAACATTCCCTGGAATGCAATTGAAAATCCGGTTTTAAGACAGTTTTTACAAAAATACTGCAAACAAAATATCCCATCTGAGTCGACCCTAAGAAAAAATTACTTAGACAGAATATACAATGAAACTTTAGCTTCCATTCGGGAGGATATAGGTGATTCTTACATATGGGTCTCTGTGGATGAAACCTCAGATCCTATGAATAGGTATATAGCAAATATGGTAGTAGGAAAACTTAGTCCTGATGGACCTTCGATTCCACACCTCGTATGTGTTAAGGAACTTTCGAAAGTGAATAGCCAAGCCATTGCTTATTTTGTAAATAAAGGCCTACAGTCTTTATACTCAGGTAATATAGACGATTCTAAAGTTCTGTTGTTTTGTACTGATGCTGCCTCATACATGGTTGCTGCAGCTCCACTTCTTAAAACATTTTATCCTAACCTCACGCATGTAACCTGTCTAGCACATGGCCTTCACAGGGTTTCTGAAACAATCCGGAATGAATTTCCTCTTGTCAATTCGTTTATTTCTAACACAAAAAAAAAAAATGTTTTTGTAAAGCCCCATCCAGGATTTCAATATTCAGAGAAAACTTTCCAGATATCCCACTCCCACCTCAGCCGGTTGTTACACGATAGGGAACCTGGATTCAGTCAGTGGTGTATTATTCTAAGTATTTTAAAGAAGTGGTCACAGTTATTGATAAATTACCTGAAACTGATAGTGCAGCGTGTGTGAAAGCAGTGAAAGATTGTCTGAATGACTCACGAGTGAAAAACGATATTGCCTACATAACATCAAACTTTTCTTTCATACCTGCAAGCATTGAACAATTAGAACGTGGAAAACAATCTCTTTGTAGCCAAATAGCAATAGTAAAGGAAGCTCAAGTGAACATACATTCTGTTTTGGGCGAAACTGGGAAAAAAAGTTAAAAATAAGTGGGACAACGTATTAAATAAGAATGTAGGATTTTCATTGTTGGAAGAAGTATCAAGAGTGATATCGGGGGAAAGTGTAAATGTTCCAGTAAGTATTGATGTTTCTATTGTACCTAATTAAAAATTTGCGCCTCTCACATCAGTTTCGGTTGAAAGAAGTTTTTCTGCTTTCAAAATGATTCTCAGTGACAAAAGGCAAAGGTTAACTGTGGGGAATTTAGAAAAAATTCTGTGCAGATAATTATAATAAAGTCTGAGCATGGAACTGAATTTCAATAACTTAAAATGAGTAATCTTGATATCCATAATCATTATTTCATTAGTTTCAATATATTAAATTTGTACAGCTCTGTTTATAAATATAATATAGTATTCTTTTTTAATGTTTAAACATACTTTTTTGTGCGTATTTTAGTGTATAACTAAAAATTTCAGTGAAAGAAAAAGTATGATACCTTGATGTGCCTAAAATGCCTATTTTCATTAATATAGAGCCTAATTTTACAAATTTTGAGCTTATTTTAGGCGCCTAAAACTGCAATTTTTAGTGCCTAAAAATCCGATGTCTATTAATCACCTAGTGCATCTGATAGCGAGAATGCATATCGACTGTCTGAACCATTATCTTGATTTTCAACATTATTACCCGCTTCAGATGTTCCTCCTCACCACCTAGTGTCCCTAAAACCATATTCCAGTCACCTAAAGTAGTCAGTGCCTTGAATAGAGTCAGTCTTCCAGATTGTGCAGCAGTATTTGTAGCTGGAGCCATTACTGAGACACTAGATAACATTAGAGAGTGGAACAAAGCATCTATTGGTATCAAATACTCTCTAACATTAATACTGGAAAGTTCACGATAAGAGAGGCGAATGACTCATCAGTGCTATCTAGTGGCAGGGAATGTTGACAGTGAGGATAACGTGGCACGTAGAGCGGTAAACTGCATCTAACAAGAGTTTTGTACTTCAACACGTGGTGTAAGTCGTAAGGATTATTCTCATGGCTGTTCCACAAAATGTCAGAGAAAAGTGGAATTGTTTGTTCTGTGTTCTTCTGTAAAAACTACGCTTGGCAAAAAGATGCTAGATCGTTCTTCAGATTTCCGAAGTGAGTAGGTGAGTGAGTGGTCATGTAAATACAAGTAGTCTATTACTTTTCTGCCACAGGATGATGATGATTATTACAGTAGAGTCAGAAGATAACTTGTTCTGTGACCTTATCATGTGTTGCGGCTCTCACCAATAGGTATGGAGAAGGAAGATAATTAGTCTGAGATGAACTTTCGTGTCAGTAGATTCGTATAATTTTAATCATGAAACAAACTCTCTTTCTGTTAGCTCATTCTTTCCCCACTCGCACGATTCACATGACAGGTCTCGTGTCCTCACCATCATCATCATCATCATATTATTATTATTATTATTATTATTATTACTGTTATTTGTTTTCGTCTTATAGATGTGCCATATGGGTAAATAAATGTAAAAGACAGGACCTAGACGAAACGTTTAAAACTAGAGGAACAGAGTATCTGTACAAAAATCACAGAATATGTTCAGATCACTTTAGATTATCGGACTTCAATAACTCTAATTTGAAAAGTCAGGAGTAAGTAAAAATAAGGTGTAATTGGAAAAGTACCGAAGTTTCAAATGAGTCATAGACCTGTTAATTTTTCATATATTTTTTTTAATAACAGTCTGAAGAGAACAGCTATTCCTTCAGTGAATTTAACAACTCCTTCTTCCGAAAATATGGGTCAAAGTACAATGAAAGAACCACGAAGGTCCCCAAAGAAACGCATTAGACCTTCCATCGAGGAGGTGACAGGTTCTCCGATTCCAGACAGAAATGACGATAGTCCTCTACCAGGTACCTCATAATCAGATAGTACATTAGCAATAACATGTTCTCTGTGCTAAGTGAATCAGTTATTAAACTGCATAAAACTACTTTACTTCCATCATACCAAACACAATTTCTTTATAGTTTCTCCATATAAAATATAGAAAGTCATGACTTTTTCAAACTAAATAGACGCATATTGTATACGTAACATAAAAATACGAATTATTGATTTTGTGAAGAAAGTGTGTGAACTCATGTTTTCTCATAAAAACTGATTCAGTTAGTTATTCGCAAAATATTATTTACCTAGCCCTAGACTTTCAAGACGTTATTAATATTTCACTAAATTAAGTCCCTGTTTATTTTTTAAGATGCAAGAAATCCTAAAAGGTCAAAGATGGCTCAAAATCTTCTGATAAAGACACTTTCTAAGAAATTGATTGCAGCTCAAAAGTTGGTATCTAAACACAAAAAAATTATTTCATCCCTTCGGGTGGAAGTGAGAGCTCTGAAGACAACCAGTTCAAATACTGATTTAATCAAAATTGTTTCTAATGATGAAATCATTATGTCGCAAGTGCGCTTAAAAAGAAAGAAAAAATTGGGAAGGCGGTATTCCAGTTACGATAAAAGTTTTGCATTGGCACTCCATTATTGCTCACCTCAGGGCTACAGATTTTTAAGGAGAAAATTGTGTTTGCTAACAGTCAGATCTCTCCGAAATTGGCTTCATGGATTTGGTAAAGGCCCCGGTATAAATCCCACCATTTTACAATTATTAAAAGTAAAGTCTGGAATGCTGCCACTAAATGAAAAGGTAGTAACACTTGCTGTAGATGAAATGTATTTGAAGGAAAATATAACGTACAATGCTAAAGTGGACATTTTTGAGGGATTCATTGAATTGGGTATACACAGCCCTAACCAACAATCTCCATCTAACGTAAAAGATTCAGAGGTACCACTTGCAAACCAAGCAATGGTTTTTATGATTCGAGGAATGTGTAAAAATTTTAAGCAAACCATTGGTTATTTTCTATCGAAAGATGCCATGCCTGCAGAGATTTTAAAATCACATCTGCTTGAAATGAAATAAAAGATACGGGATTTATCCCTAAAGCGATTGTTTCAGACCAAGGATCAAACAACACTAAATTGAGAAGACTGCTTGGATGTAATGAAGTACAGCCTTATTTTGAACACGATGGTGAAAAAAATTTATTTGTTTCATGATACACCACATTTGATTAAGAGCGTAAGGAATAATTTAAAACATTATAATTTTAAGCTATTTGATAAATTAATTAAGTGGGAATACCTAGAAAAACTTTATTTTATAGATAAAGATATGAATCCCCGACTTTGTCCTAAAGTAAAACTTAATCACTTGAATCTACCGCCATTCACACTGATGCGAGTGTGCCTTGCTACACAGTTATTAAGTCATTCTGTAGGAAAAGCTATGGCAACACTCATAAAATTCAAACAGTTACCAGAGGAGGCTCAACCTACTGCAGACTTCATCCTGTTCATGGATAAAGCTTTTGATTGTTTTAACTCTTCTAGTTTCCAAACTAGTAAAGCCTTAAATAGGCCACTAAGTGAAAATTCCACACACTGGAATTTTTTTAATGAAATAGAAAAAAACATTTAGAAATATCCAGGTAATAAACAACAGGAAAATGAACCCAAAATGTATAAATGGCTGGCTAGAAAATTTACAATCTTTAAAACTGCTATGGAAAGAATTGCATTATAATTATGGATTTAAATTTTTAATAACAAGAAGATTAACACAAGACTGCATAGAAAATCTCTTTTCTATTATTCGATCTAAAGGTGGAAACAACGTAACTCCAGACTGCTCGAAGTTTAGAGCTACAATTCGGGCAATCATGATGAATCAATTCCTAAGTCCTCCTGAAACAAGCAACTGTGAAGCTGACGTTTGTTCTTTCTTACTCAAGAAAGGAGATATCGAGGCAGCTAAATTGAATTTTTGCAGTCCAGGCATTACAGATGTCTCCGATTTGGATGTAACTGTTGATGACAAAAATGTACAGCATACAAATGAAGAAACCGTGTTGCAAGAAAATGCAAGAGCTTATGTTGCAGGTTGGGTGTGTAGCAGAATAAATCACGAAATTTGTCGAAGAAATTTATCTTGTAAAGAAAACCCCAACAATGACGTAACAACGCACATCGCAAATAAAAAATACTGTAAAGATTCAAAAATTTTTTCCTAATGATGTTTCTCTAATGCTCAGCCAATTGTGTTCTGATGTTTTCAAAGAAACTGATCATGTTATTTATAAAACTAGAATTGGTGTAAAAAAAGAACTAGTTAAAATGGTAGTGCTCCCTGTTAACATGTCCATTTGCAGTGACTGTGCCAATGTCTTCATTGACAAATATTTCAATGTGTTAATAAATTGTTACATCAAAAATAAAATGGACAACCAAACAGCTAAAAAAGAAAACAAGCGATGTATGAAAGCTGCTAAAGTCATGCACAACTAAATTTCATCAAATTTGAAAATATGAGAATTTATCAATTCATTTCTATTCTAATAACTTTGTAATTTGTTATTAATTAAAAATGTTATGAACAAAGTGACTCTAAAGTATACTATTTATTGCTTTGCAGCTTCTTATTGAAATCAAATGCACACCTCTCCTCTTTTCCTCACGTAATCCAGCACGACGCACGGAGTGTGCGAACGTTTCAAGCCGCTAGATGGCAGCACTGTTACTTTTCGCCGCCGCTTGCAATGCTAAACAGGAAAGCTTTCTAGTATTAATGTTAGAGAGTATTTGTTGGTATTCAAAGTCCATATAATGATATCAAGCTTCTTACTGTCCATAAGAAATATCCCAACCAAACTGTAGATAAGAAAGCACAATTATAGGCTATTATGGCATTTTGCCAACATCTTTGGTTTCTCTCTGAGCATCTAGTTGCTTTTTGATGACCAAGTGACCACAGAGAAAAAGAAAAATCATCACAATCATCATCATCATCATCACCATCATCATTTACTAAACAGGCTTTAAATAATGTGGTCTGTTGCGGACTCAATTCGTTTAACCAGCAAAAAAGGAAAATATAGTAACAAACTTGCAGCCTCCACAGAAACCTGATACTCCTCAATGACTACAGAACATGGCTAAATTGGAAAACCTGAAATTGGAGAATCCTATAACATTGAGAACCAGTTATTTATTTGAAGACTGAAATAGGAAGAGACAAATCTCAATCTTTCCTGCACAGACTTCCTACAGAGTGGTTTTCATGGAACTTCGTGATTGCTCCTCTTAGACGAAAGTAGTAAATGACACGACAGAACGCACTATCAACCTGTTCCAAAAGTACAATGAGACATTGACGAAGATGAATAGAAACAGTTTCTTCTATAACTTTTATCCAAACACTGATAAGAGTTTTCTACTCCTTCAAAAGCTGCTCTGACTTTTTTCTTTCACTATGTTACACATTATAAACTTCTCACCTCTGGAGCAACTTGTAAATGGTAATATTTTAATGAAATTTTTTGTGCTTGCTTTACACATTAATGCATAATATTAGCCTTGTGGGAATTTGAATTTTTGAAAGTTCGGTTTTTTGGATCACACTACCATGTCAAGACACTGGAGGAATTTCTGTTAGCTACTAGCAAACACATGTAATTTTTAAGTGAAGAGTTCTCTTTTAGATCTCTTATGTCAGATTCTAGAATATTGACATAACTAAGTACTTGACTGAGAGTATCAAATGTATTTTGCATGTTTAATCTTACTGTTTCTAGTTGGACTGTAAGAGATTCGGTATCATGTACGTATCTCTGGCAGACTTAGTGTTCTCTCAGAAGATAAAATTTTCTTGGTAGGCGATCTATTGCAGACTCCATCCTGTTGTTCTCTCACCAGTGATAGCTTGGTTGAAACATGATGTGAACTGACATGAACTTTTGTACTGTCACCCCTTGACAATCTTTCTGATGATAAACATTTCTTGCATGGAAAGATGAAGGACCCACCTCATGTAAAAGCCTCATACTCAGGATTGCCGAATTTGAGACAATCATGGTGGAACGCACTTCTGACCGCGCACCTCTTAGCTTTACAAACCACTCACTATTGCTCGTATAGTGTGGTCTCTCACCTCGCATGCATCAGATCTTAAAAAACAAGCCTTTTGAAGACTTGATTGCTGTGTGGATTTAGATTCAAACATGAGCACAGCTTAAATGTTATTGACTACTAACGACCCAGCAACCATAAAGCATTCTGAATCGTTAGAGACTGGAATTTTTTGTTGAGTTCAAAGTGCAAAATGTGGGATTTTCAAATGGGAAAATCGGTGCTTTCAATTAAATTTTTCAGTATTTTCACATTGTTCGTTTTCGAGCTTGGAAATTGGTATGTTCGTTTTTATAAAGTCTTTCCAACACTTTTTCCCAGATATTCGCAATTTTTCTTTTTGTTTTGCACACTGCAAAAACAAGTGGCAATAGAAGTCAGCACAAGAGATTGTTTGTCTTCCTTGCGAAAATTAATTGCCGATGCATGTTTTACCAACTTCAAATCTTTCTCAACAGTATCTCTTCTTTCCCACGAGACCTCACAATTACAAAATTTACACATGACTGTACTTTTGTCTGTGCAATAAAACCTATGCCTTATATACTGGAAAGCTCTATTGGAGCTATTTTATTATTAAGCATTCTTGTAGCCTCACTTGCACGGGAACACAATAATGTTATTTCGCCTATGTGTGACACTATAAACAAATAAAACAAACACACTCAACACGTCCAAAATAATATGGCATTCAGCAGGCTCACAATGCTCACAATACGATTCTCGCACATCGCTACATATATCAGATATGATGTCAGGAGTGTGTTTAGACCAGGTATTTGAATTAAAACCTTCTAGCTCGTTGACCGTTGACTAAAACAGATTCAGTATCGAATGTGCAATACTAGCGACCATAAATATCGACCTTATCTGTGCGACAGCTATCGATTATCGATTGTAGTAAAAAAAATTAAAAATTGAAAATTCGCGCACATAATTCGCTAATTGCTTAAAAAATCGCATTCCCGACTTGATACGGATTTCGCGATGTTTCACGAATTCAAATCAGGCATAAATGAATTGAATAATGTATATTTACTGTAATTAGATGTTGAGAAATATTTTTTTCCAAAATTCGAGAAATATTCCATTCCCTATGAATTGTCAATACTTTAAAAGAAGGAAATAATATATTTCATTCAAATGGAATAACAAATTGTAGGAGAGAGGAAAACGAAGTAGGGTAAATCTTGTTAATATTGTGATAGGAGTAATATCGTGCTACTGTGTTTGATAGCTTATCATGCTTTTACAGAGCGAGAGAAGGACCGATTTGATGCAGCAACTTGTCCATGAACTTGTCCTTAATACATTGTCAAAAAAAAACAGATTTTTGTCTCGATAAGTAAAATTGTAATAAATTCTCATACCAACTATTACGATATTACTCATATCACGATTTTACCAACCTTTACCCTATCTTATTAATGTGCTTAATAATGTATTTTGTAGCTGAAAATATATTTATTTATTTAAATTATGTTTTTGAATAATGAATTATGGTTCATAATTGTGTATGCGATATTAGCACTCAAAGAGAAAGGGATATTGGTAGACGGCTGCCAAAGTAATTGCAGATCAGTCTCAAGCCTGCAAGCTTAGTAATATCGACAGGCCAGTTCTAAAGAGAAACAACTCAAAATTTAAAGTTGTGAGAAAAATGAAGTTTAAAGCTTCAACCATACATAAAACATGATTAATTGAATTTGGATTAAGTTAAACGATCCTCTGATTCTTCACAGCAACATAAAGCTTCAAAATGCAGCTTTCTTTAAACTTTAAATTTTGAGTTGTTTCCCTTTCAAGCTGGGCCGTCGATTTTGTATTTCTGTTTTGACTGCCTGCACACTTGGATAAGGAACAATAATTTAATAATATGACACGATTATATTTAATGTCAAATTAAAAAACTAGATAATTTCGTGTTAAAATGTTAAATTAATATTCTTCCTTTTATGTCAAGAACCTAATTTGTTTTAACTACAAACATTTAAGAACAGGTTCTATGAACTAAGGCAAATTGAACAAGTGAATCCACTGGATAAATGCCCTATTCCCTACCAGTAAGAATCCAAGTCTCCTGAACTTGTTCACAGAGTATGTGGATATCCAGAGTACCGCAATCCTTTGCGCTGGAAATGCCGACAAATCAGCCATTTTTATTACAGCGCTTGCTATTTGCCGTACACATTTGTAAAGGGAATGAATGTAGCCTAAATCAGAATCAAATATTTTTAATTTTAAGGGCCATGGCCTAAATTGAGTTTTACTTTAAATGTTCCCATCCCAAGCATGTTGAAATGGAATAACAATAGTGGCCGACTAGTTGATTGCACTGCTCTGGGATTCTGCTTGTGCATAGCTGAAAGAGCATCTACTTCAGGATGTAAACAGTTACTGTACCTGAGTACATAGAGAAGTCGAAAAGACGAATCGCCACTCTCTGCAGATGCTGCAGCTCCTCCAGCCTGACTTCCTCCTCCCACTCGGCGTACCGTCTGCTGGATTCCTCGAAGTGGTCGCTGCTCGAGGTCTGGGTGGCAGTGTCTAGCATCATCAGCTTGCCAGTTGTATCATGTCGAGCTAAAAGGCAGTGTAATTCTGAACTGAAATCTTCGTAATACACTGATTGCTAACTATGAAGAGAATAAATAGGTACTGTCCAGCTGAAAGGTTATGTCTCATCCCAGTTCGTCCCACTCGTTTCTCCTGTCCTCTCTGTAAGGGCTAGTGGCTGAGCTGTTAAGTTCTTCTCTGCAAATATTTGCTGTACGGAATTGGAAGTTTACATAATATTATACAACTGTTTAAAATAATTTAAAGAAAAGGGCCCCATTAAGTAAGTAATTGTCATATCATTTCCCCTGTTTTGACGACTGTGTGACATAACCACTTGGACGGAGAGTAGCATGACAACATGTACATCACCAAATTAAACTATTAACTATAAGTGAATCATAAAAGTAAAATCTGAAAAGGAATCAAAAGATGAAGCAAGTAGTAATGGCATAACCTCTAAGAAAAATAAATTCAGAGAACTGAAATGAAGAAGTTTAGACTTTTATTAAAAAATGAAATTAAATCATCCATATTCTTTTATTTACAGATGGCTCCTAAATGTTATGTTTCTGTGTGTACCAAAAATTACTAGAGTGCTTTAAGTGAGTGTGTTACATTACAGTTCTCAAATTTCCAACTGAAAAGATAAGTTATGTGGCTGGAAGCTACTCGTATACTATGAAATATTTTCACGCCAACAAAGCATTCAGTTGTGTGTATTAAACACTTTGAAGTAAACGATTTGTATCTAGTACATGTTTCTAGAGACAGAGAAGGAAATGTGCAAGAATAGTCCTAAAGCAGATCTCTTATAACTATTTCCAGGTTTACGGGAACAAATAGATAATCTTATTCCTCAACAAGAATGGACCCTGCTAACAAGTGCATTCAGAGATTTGAGCAGCAACAAATTAAGTGCTTGCAAATGGACAAAATTAATTCGTTTGATGACCTATGTAACATAGATACTTTAAAAAAGATAGCAGGTGGATCATTAATCTCAATCCAGTGTTTCTGTACTTTTTGTTGGTTAATTTTGAGGGTGTGTCACAAATATATTGATGTATTAAAATATATGACAATTTATCAGTGCAATTGTGTGTAAATAATCAAAATGATATTCATTGCATCACAGAGTTGGTAAGTGCACACATGAAATTAGAAATGTGGTCTCAATTGGAGAGCATTCTTCTGAAGTACGTAAATTATAATAATTATTACGGTGTAATGATGTTTAGTGTTAACACGACAGCATGTTGGCCACGTTTGTATGTTTACTTAAGTATAATGCTTTATTGTAGGAAGTATTCGAAGTATTATGTTTATTGGAACAAATTTCAAACACATTAAATATAATGCCAAAATACTTATGTGATGTATTATAAGTGCATCTTTGTTGTACAAACAGTCATCTTCCTCCTGCAATGTTATTAGAAACTGTCCATTTTATACGCTAATATAATACTGAAATCTTTTAACAAATGCAGTAAATCAATAATAATGAAGTAATTTTTCACTTTTTTGAACCCGTGTGCTAGTAATCTTTTCTCATGCGTTAATTTACGACTCTTTATCAAATGCTATTATTATCTAGCATCTGAATAAAATAATTAAGTGCAAAAACAAGCGTGATAAAGACACATTTGCTCTATATGGGTTAAGGGAAAACTGCAGAGAAAACCTCAACATTGACATTCCTTAATTTGAGGATCAGCCAGCAAGCCTTGAGAAACTGCTATAGAAGCAGCACTTTCTCTGTCTTTACTTGTGCAATACAATATGCTAACTGCGAGCACTGCGGCTGCAGTATTTGTTCTGTTGCATTGAATGGGGGACAATCACATCACACACGTGATCAGAAGTTAAGGTTGTTGCAACCATAAGGCAAATTCCTGCATGACGCTATCTGCAGTAGGTTCTGGAATGTAGACTATGATTACACCGTAAAAAAGGTCCTTTCTAAACAATAGGGCAATAATGCAACAGAAAGTAGAACATTTCCTAAAAACAATAAAATACCAAATAGTGCAAATAAATGCAAAATAAAAGTAGGCTATATTGGTCTCTATTGAAGTGTAAAGAGTTTATATTGTATCCTGCATTGTCTCTGAAGTATAAGAAAAAATATGATATTTCATCAACTTCCGAGCCCTATTCATCACTCATCAACTCATCACTTTTTCCCACCTCACTTCTGACATTCCCATCACATCCACTCTGTTTCTTCTCATTGCTTCCTTCATGTTTTCCAACTCACCCGGTAGAACTGGTGTCTTCTCATCCCTCGTTGCAGTCGTTGATCTTCTTTTCTTCTCTTCTGTGTCTTGTGTCATGACATGTCCTTCCCCAGTATCCCCCACCCGGACATCTGATTGGGGGGATAGTTTACGTCCGGCGTTTTTTACCAGGGAAAGACTCATCATGGCATTTTCAACATATCTTCTTGGGATATATAAATGCGGTAGCTTCCCATTGCTTTCCGCACACCACTCTCTCTTTCGCATCTTGAAAGATCCCAGGGGGCCCCAGCGTGGAGGTGAGGAGAGTGGATTTGACTAATTAGGCCCTCCGGACTTCACCGAAATTTACCACTAGGGTTAAATATCAGTTCCATCAGGGTTTTTAACCCAATCAGAGACTGGGAAATCCCAATTAGTCTTTGCCCCCCTTATTGAGTCTAAAACATTACAAAGGTTATCAATGTGAAAAGATAACTAAGATACTTATCGAGCATGACACCAAGAAAGCTGGTCTTCTTATTTTAAAATGTAGTCAACCGACCGCAAGGAAATTTAAATATTGTCGTTTTCATATTTTATATTTAAAACGTATTTTTAATTTTTCTAAAGAAATTGATATAACGTACATTTTATGAAGCAGTTATGTATTACATTATTGTTAGGTTACTTGATTTTTATCGACAGTAATCTCACTAGATAATGTCCGACTTTGTGTCAAGAAGAGATTAAAGAAATTCAATATTACCACTCAAGTTGGGCTCACAGAATAATAATATGGTACAGTCACGGAAGATAAATTACTATCTTGGAAATTTCAAGCTCATAGGGAACTTGCACTCTAAATATCATGCAGTCGAATACAGGGGCGTTTTAAATGAAAATAATACTAATTGATCTTATTTCTCATTACGAATGTCATAACAATAGAAACTTGTTAAAACTAGGGTTGCCATAATGAAGAAACAAAGAAATCAGTACATGATTCAAAAGTCAATTTGATCGACAGGAAAAAACGCAGGAATTTATAAGAAACTTGTATATATAATTTATTTTTCACATTAATATCACTTGTTTACTTAATGTGGATGAGACTGGCCACTTCAGTGATACACTTTACCTTATCTAGCACACTATTTGGCATGCAATTTACATTATTACCATTTATTTTAGCACCACACCATTCATGTCTGTAGATCACAGTCACAGAACCTTTCATACTTCTCAGAACTGTGAAGAGAAGGAAGGATGAGTTGTGAAGCTAACTGCAGTTCACATTATACTCTATCTGCAGATGCGTTTACTAACTTAAGTGATAATTTGTTTCTTTCTTGTATCCACTGGCCATTCATCAAAGAAAATGATCTTTGAACGTTGGTATTATATCCACGCAGACAGAAATAACAATTCTACCATTTGCAGCAGTTCTAAGTAGGCTACTGCACCATGGAAATACAACTGCGACAAAAATTTACCGAGATTTCGTGTGAAATCATATTTTTAGAAATTTCCTCTTTGTTGTGCAGTAGGAAAAAATTAAATTTTATCACCTAGTCAGACAGAAGGCTCTTACTGAGTTCGTAAGATGTATTATCTTGCACCCATTTGAGTATCATTTGAACACTATCTTACAAATTACTGCATTTTTCCAGATTTCTGTCCGACTTCATTCAAAATCGTGGACATCAGTCTTTTCTCCCTACACTATAAAGCCATGGACTGTCTGTGGCCCTTTGTTACAACCCAATGCATTTTCTCAATTCTCTTCATCAGATCATTTTCAAGGGATATGTGTTTACATTCACAAAAATATACAAGTAAGCTCTTGAAGGATGTTTAAGTTACATTCAAACAATATAATTTATTGTAAACAATAAATGCATAATATTCTAAATTGTAAAACTTTAATTAATAATATAATTTGTTTATATCTACATTTTATACAGTTATATTACTGAATCATTAATCAATGCAGAGACCTTAAATTGTACAACGAGAGAGTGAACAGGGCATCAGCAGAAATATTAAAATTTTCCTTATTAATGTTGGAATATGTCTTGAAATGTTTGTGAGATGCCACAGAAACTAGTGAAATGTCATAAGTATGCCTCAAAATTGATGTTTCTATTTCGATAAATAAGATAAATTGATGAAATCAAGAAACTGCTGTAATGGAATTGAAAACTGGCAAAGCTATAGGAAGTTTTACAAGTTTTCCCGATTGCAGGGTCATGGGGATTGTGTCAGTCTTCAGTCTGGGCATTGCACACACGTACTCCGTGCCAAAGGTGAGTGTAAGCTCACGTCTATCACGTGTGTTGTGGGGGATAGGCGTCATATGACACAGCTTCTCTCTGACCAGCCTGTACAGCTACCACAACGCCCCTGATGTATGGGACGATCCCCAGCCAGGGTGAGGATTTTGATTACTTAAAAAATTATCTATAAAAGACCCAAAAAGTTATATTATAATGACTAGAACCCGGAATTTTAGGTGCTAAAAGTTAATATTGTTCCTCACTATAGTTTAATATAAAAGCCATGCCCCCACTTCTTTGAGATGCCATTCTTGTCATTCAGTATTTTCCCTTCGGTCTGCTAAAGGTCTCTAATCCTCTTAACCATCACTTACAAACTAGCGCACGATTTACAAGATCATTGCCATACCTCCACTTCATTGAAATGCCATTCTTGTCATTCAGTATTTCCCCTTTGGTATCATTAAAGGTCTTTAATCCTCTTAACCTCACTTACAAGTTAGCACACGGTTTACAAGGTCCATTGCTCAGTCCTTCTGACTCTGTTGTCTATTATTACATATCGGACTCTTGTGAGCTAAGCTTAAAACTCTCCTCACGGGCACTAGGCCTACTTCTATTCATCTACACTCAGTGACATTCTTAACTTTTAGCACATAAAATTCTGGGCTCTAATAATGACCTAAAATGCTGAAAAAACAGACCTAAAAACAAACAATCCTATACATAAGTAGTCAAAATACTACCTTAAATTAACAGCTCTTCAGACTGTCTACTATGGTATTCCCATACAAAAGTATAAAAATTTCCCACACGAACATAAATTTTCCCACAACCTACAGTGTGAGCTACAATAAAATAATTAATTAGGTCATAATTAAACGTTGAGCTACCAAATCTCCTCCACATCTAGCACAGTGTATCCCAATAGTGGAAACTAAAATGGATGCTGGTGACTTCAAAGGTACTCTAGTTCAATTCTTTTATTTGGAAGCAAAGCGTACAACTTAGCTGAGAGCTTCATGTGCTATTCTAGTCTCTTCTCCCTTTTGACATGACTATCGAAAAAATCCTTCCAAGTTCTGCATTTGAATGAGGTAGTGTCAGTACTAAATGGAAGGAGTCCATAATCGTACCTATCTTTAAGAAGGGGGACAAGACTAACTGTAGTAACTTTCGAGGAATATCACTTTTGTTAACGTCGTACAAAATTTTGTCCAATATTCTTTTAAGAAGATTAACTCCATATGTAGATGAAATTATTGGGGATCATCAGTGTGGTTTTAGGCGTAATAGATCAACTATTGACCAGATATTTTGTATTCGACAGATAATGGAGAAAAAATGGGAATATAAGGGTACAGTGCATCAGTTATTCATAGATTTCAAAAAGGCATACGACTCGGTTAAGAGAGAAGTTTTATATGATATTCTTATTGAATTTGGTATTCCCAAGAAACTAGTTCGATTAATTAAAATGTGTCTCAGTGAAACTTACAGCAGAGTTCGTATAGGTCAGTTTCTGTCAGATGTGTTTCCAATTCACTGCGGGCTAAAGCAAGGAGATCACTATCACCTTTACTTTTTAACTTTGCTCTAGAGTATGCCATTAGGAAAGTCCAGGATAACAGAGAGGGCTTGGAATTGAACGGGTTACATCAGCTGCTTGTCTATGCGGATTACGTGAATATGTTAGGAGAAAATCCACAAACAATTAGGGAAAACACGGGAATTTTACTGGAAGCAAGTAAAGAGATAGGTTTGGAAGTAAATCCTGAAAAGACAAAGCATATGATTATGTCTCGTGACCAGAATATTGTACGAAATGGAAATATAAAAATTGGAAATTTATCTTTTGAAGAGGTGGAGAAGTTCAAATATCTTGGAGCAACAGTAACAAATATAAACGATATTCGGGAGGAAATTAAACACAGAATAAATATGGGAAATGCCTGTTATTATTCGGTTGAGAAGCTTTTATCATCCAGTCTGCTGTCAAAAAATCTGAAAGTTAGAATTTATAAAACAGTTATATTACCGGTTGTTCTTTATGGTTGTGAAACTTGGACTCTCACTTTGAGAGAGGAACATAGGTTAAGGGTGTTTGAGAATAAGGTGCTTAGGAAAATATTTGGGGCTAAGAGGGATGAAGTTACAGGAGAATGGAGAAAGTTACACAACACAGAACTGCACGCATTGTATTTTTCACCTGACATAATTAGGAACATTAAATCCAGACGTTTGAGATGGGCAGGACATGTAGCATGTATGGGCGAATCCAGAAATGCATATAGAGTGTTAGTTGGGAGGCCGGAGGGAAAAAGACCTTTGGGAAGGCCGAGACGTAGATGGGAGGATAATATTAAAATGGATTTGAGGGAGGTGGGATATGATGATAGAGACTGGATTAATCTTGCTCAGGATAGGGACCAATGGCGGGCTTATGTGAGGGCGGCAATGAACCTCCGGGTTCCTTAAAAGCCAGTAAGTAAGTAAGTAAGTAAGTAAGTAAGTAAGTAAGTAAGTAAGTAAGTAAGTGTCAGTACTAATTTCGCGAGTTTTCCTATATTGGGAAATTTTACTTCGTCATTGAAGACTAGCTTACATTACTAAAAAAAATTACACAACTACTATGAAATAGCCAATGTGTGTTATCACCATTTAATTCGAGAAAAATTCGTTCCGGCACTGGGAATCGAACCTGGGACCTCTCAGCTCTACGCGCTGAGTGCTCTTTCCAACTGAGCTATGCCGGGACACGATCCACAGTGCCGGCCGAACTCCTCTCGTAATGTTTTACGGCCTTACTACCTGCACTTTAGACAATGTAAGTCATACATGCAGTAGCGCATATTTAAATGACTTTATGGCCATATTCAACATCAGTTTGTGACAACTGCTAACAGTTAATACATCACATATTCATTATATATGAGGTCTCGCCTACCTCATCCTGACATTGTATACACATGCCCAGGAAAGATTCAACTGTTACATGGGAAAATGCCAAAAAGGTGACACTACAAAAACATTACATTACAATGTTTTTGAAAGAGGCTTATGCCATATTTCGAGAGGAACAGTTCAGGCTTTTCAAAGTTTTGCAGTTTGAAACTCAAAAATGTCCTCTTATTGAAGGATATACCATGTGACCAATGCAGATGTCATTTACATGAACACTTCATTTTTAAATTTAAAGCACTAAAAATAATTTATTCTGAAGAATTCTGGAAATTTACGCTAAGTAATGTTTCATTAAATTCTGCATGTTGGTAGAACTCTTGCTGGAAGGTCTGGGAAAAAGATTCAGAGGCAGACTGACTTTGTTCTTGAAGGAAGGCTTTGTTGATGAACTTCGAGATATTGTAATTAACTATTTTCCAGAAATGATGTGACATGTCAACCTGATAAAATTTATACCTTCCTGAAGATATCATATGAAATGTAAACTCTAATTATTTTCTTTAATCTCGTATTTAAGTTTAAACATTATACCGGGATCACACTTCTTTTTTCTGCATTGTTGTGCAGTATGTTATTCATCATCTCCAAGTAGTGGTCTGAACACCTGAATGTATAAGAATTTCTATATTTCTGGATGGTTGTGGACACGTACACCAAGGCGGGCAACATTTGCAAACAAAATGATACTAAACTTGAGGAATGTTACTACAGGGGTGTAGTATTGTGTGACAGTTTGATTAGGTGTGTATTATGTGGCAGATTAGGTTAGATTATGTGTATATTATTATGTGACAGGTTAGGTTAGGTTTGATCAGGTGTGTAGTATTATGTGACAGGTTAGGTTAGGTTTGATTAGGTGTGTAGTATTATGTGAGAGTTTAGGTTAGGTTTGATCAGGTGTGTAGTATTATGTGACAGGTTAGGTTAGGTTTGATTTGGTGTGTATTATGTGAGAGGTTAGGTTAGGTTTGATCAGATGTGTAGTATTAAGTGAGAGGTTAGGTTAGGTTTGATTAGGTGTGTAATATTATGTGAAAGGTTAGGTTAGGTTTGATTAGGTGTGTGTTATGTGACAGGTTAGGTTAGGTTTGATCAGGTGTGTAGTATTATGTGACAGGTTAGGTTAGGTTTAATTAGGTGTGTAGTATTACGTGAGAGGTTAGGTTAGGTTTGATTAGGTGTGTATTATTATGTGAGAGGTTAGGTTAGGTTTGATTAGGTGTGTATTATTATGTGACAGGTTAGGTTAGGTTTGATCAGATGTGTAGTATTATGTGACAGGTTAGGTTAGGTTTGATTAGGTGTGTAGTATTATGTGAGAGTTTAGGTTAGGTTTGATCAGGTGTGTAGTATTATGTGACAGGTTAGGTTAAGTTTGATTAGGTGTGTAGTATTATGTGACAGGTTAGGTTAGGTTTGATCAGGTGTGTATTATGTGAGAGGTTAGGTTAGGTTTGATTAGGTGTGTATTATTATGTGACAGGTTAGGTTAGGGTTGATCATATGTGTAGTATTATGTGAGAGGTTAGGTTAGGTTTGATCAGGTGTGTAGTATTATGTGAGAGGTTAAGTTACTATGTGAGAGGTTAGGTTAGATTAGATGTGTATTATGTGAGGGGTTAGGTTAGATTAGGTATGTATTATGTGAGGGGTTAGGTTAGGTTTGATTAGGTGTGTATTATTATGTGAGAGGTTAGGTTAGATTTGATCAGGTGTGTAGTATTAAGTAAGAGGTTAGGTTAGGTTTGATTAGGTGTGTAGTATTATGTGAGAGGTTAGGTTAGGTTTGATTAGGTGTGTATTATTATGTGACAGATTAGGTTAGGTTTGATCAGGTGTGTAGTATTATGTGACAGGTTAGGTTAGGTTTGGTTAGGTGTGTAGTATTATGTGAGAGTTTAGGTTAGGTTTGATCAGGTGTGTAGTATTATGTGACAGGTTAGGTTAGGTTTGATTAGGTGTATAGTATTATGTGACAGGTTAGGTTAGGTTTGATCAGGTGTGTATTATGTGCGAGGTTAGGTTAGGTTTGATTAGGTGTGTATTATTATGTGACAGGTTAGGTTAGGTTTGATCAGGTGTGTAGTATTATGTGAGAGGTTGGGTTAGATTCGATCAGGTGTGTAGTATTATGTGAGAGGTTAAGTTACTATGTGAGAGGTTAGGTTAGATTAGGTGTGTATTATGTGAGGGGTTAGGTTAGATTAGGTATGTATTATGTGAGGGGTTAGGTTAGGTTTGATTAGGTGTGTATTATGTGAGAGGTTAGGTTAGGTTTGATCAGGTGTGTAGTATTATGTGACAGGTTAGGTTAGGTTTGATTAGGTGTGTAGTATTATGTGAGAGGTGAGGTTAGGTTAGGTGTGTATTATGTGAGAGGTTAGATTAGGTGTGTATTATTATGTGAGAGGTTAGGTTAGGTTTGATTAGGTGTGTATTATTATATGAGAGGTTAGGTTAGATGAGGTGACAGGTTAGGTTAGATTAGGTGTGTATTATGTTACAGGTTAGGTTAGGTTTGATTAGGTCCGTAGTATTATGCGGCACATTAGGTTAGGTTTGGTGAGGTGTGTATTATTATGTGAGTGGTTAGGTTAGATTTGATTAGGTGTGTAGTATTAAGTGAGAGGTGTTGGCGACACTGAAACCCACTGTTACATTAACGAAATATGGCCGTATTTAGGGCTGATTGGGTGGGCTTACAGCTCTCCCAGTGATCACGTCAATTTATAATATTCAATACTGTAAATTCAATGCATTCTCAAGGTATTTTTTAGCAAGTTCCTATAGTGGCCGGAACATAGACTAAATAATCTTTACCTCACTTTCAATTAAACTACTTTTTTTTTTTCAGCTCTTCAATAAAAGAAGATTGCATCATAGAACAAACAAGCAGTCGATTGAATTATCCTAGATCTATAAATTTCCTTCTTGCTGTATAATTCGCAATTGTTTTGTTGATTTGTTATGAGACAGTGTTGGTCTTCAATTGAAATCGTTCTGTCAGTTTTGTCACAAAGAAACACAAAAGTAAGTAAAACACATTTCTTGTTTTCACTTTCAATTAAACCACTTTTTTTCCAGCTCTTCAGTGAAATAAGATAGCATCATAGAACACACAAACGGTAAGTCGAATTATACACAAGACCTACGACCCATTCCAGTGCAATGAGAAATATTGCAATTTTGTTTCTTTATAAATTTCCTTGTTACTGGATAATCCGCAATTTTTTTGGTTGATTTCTTGTCAGACAATACTAGTCTTAATTTCAAAACAAGTTTCAGTGTAAAATCGTGATAACCAATTTCTACGCCGGACCCTCTAAATGCACTCTGAATCTTCTGAAGTGTCCTGCTAAGTCTCATAACAAGCCAAATCTTTTTGCAACTATTTTACTAGCTGTTAGAATAATTATTTCAAAATAAAATGTGCTTTTTTACCTTAAGAGATATCCCACCTTTGCCACAGCCTTTACAGAGTACATTATTTTGCAGTACATTAGATAATATGCGAACATTTATAACCTCATTGGTATCACTAACACTGTGTTCTTGTTTCAGAGTTTCATTTTAGAATCTTCAAGTTTCTTTCCTGATGCACAGCCACTTTTACAGATTCACTATGACCACATGCTAGAGGGTTGTAAGTTAGAATTCACATTACTAACAGTGTTCTTACGTTTACCAACATTTCTTCTCTTCTTAAATACGAAATGGCGTGCCCAAGCTTCACAATTAATTTAAATACTTTCAAACTATTTCTATAACTCATATTGTAAGAAAATATCACAAAATGCACATCTATAATTCAACTCAACTGTATCCTACAGCACGTGTATAACGTCACAACCATTGTAAACAAACCGTTGCTACGAAACAAGCACAGGACGCTAAACCAGGTGTGCCAATACATATAAATTCCCTACAATAAAAAAATTTCGCATATAAGGCGCAAAATTTGAACATAGTAGAATGCCAGACGAACAGGAGATACGCCCACTTTAAATGTCGCTGTCCATTTAAACCTAAAAAAAAAAAAACATACTTAGGAACCACATACACACTTAAATCAAGGCTCATCTGAAAGATTAAGCTTCATAGATCAATAAAACACGAAAAAATGAAAAATTCAAGATTTTTTGGCTTACTGGGTCCCTTAAGTTTTTGATCTGGTTCAAGACCCTGTACAGATTACACTTAATGGCACCATAATTAAAGAAGTTAAAAACACAAAATTTCTAGATATCTGGGTTGATACAGACCTGACATGGGAAAGCCACATTCAGTTCTTAACAGAAAAAATATCTCGACTATGCTATGTATTCCGAGTCCTTTAAAAAATATCACCCATTGAGCTACTATTGTCAGTTTATTTTGGGTATGTACATTCAGTCATATCATATGGTATCATATTCTGGGGATAATCATCAAAATCTTCTCTTATACTTAAACTACAAAAACGAATAGTTAAAATTATGAAGCAAGTATCCATTCGCACAGAAAGTAAAGGACTTTTCAAGGAACTTAAAATTTTACCGGTACCCTGTGTTTATATCCTAGAAATGGTATGCTTTATTCATAAAAATTTTAATTCTTTTAAAACAAATTCAGAATATCACGAGCACAACACTAGGACATCAATAATATACATTTGAATTATCACAGACTTGCCAAACTCTCAATACCCCTACACATGCCAGGGGCGTATTTTGCGGGCTACCGGGGCTACTGGCGGTAGCCCAAGGAAATTACAAAAGAAAAAGTTTATAATATAATGTAATAATTTTGTATTATTAGTTTTACCATAGTAATTAAAATTAAAGTAATTGTTAGATATATTTTGTGTAATAATAGGGTCAGCGGTAGCCCAAACCCTTTAACCAGTATACGCCTCTGACACATACTGGCAGTAATTTATATAATAAATTTCCCCCACATGTCAAGGCACATAACAATAGTATGTTTAAGAAATCTGTTAAAAATATATTACTGACACACATGCCAATGTGCACAAAGGAATATTTAAATATAAAGTTTTAAATCTTAACCATTTATTCTTGTGAGTACTGCCCTTCTGTTTTCTCTTGTGCCTGGAGACCCTACTGGAAGAGAGGCAGCATCAAGACTCAGAAGAAAGAAAATCTAGTGAGCTAGAGTGTGATTACAAAATAATTAATTATGTATCTCTTAAAATAAATTCAACATCTTATTTACAAGTAACTATTCTAGTGTGTTATGCATTACTGACTGAATTAGTAGTATGTTATTTGCTTAGTAATTAAATACATTATATTCTAAGTAACTAGTATTCTATTAAATAAGCCCTAAGTCTATTATTTGATCAATTCCTTTCATAATAATTTTTTATCCAAAAATTTGTCATAGGTGCTCTAGTGGAATGATACGTCTTCTATTCTGTTGGCTTTAGTTGTAATTATTTTTGTATGTTTCCATTTTTTGACAATATTCCAACCTGAGTACTGTGTTAAACAGCTTAGTGATGTGGTATAGGTACTGTCTTACGGGACATTATTTTCAAAGCAAGATTATTTATTTTGTCAAATCCCAGAGCTTTGAACAATTTTAGAGTTTTAATTACCAGTATCTTCTTTTTTCTGAAGGAGTAGCGTAAGGTAGGCCTATACTAATATTTTCTATGAACTAATTTATTCATTAATGTTCAATTAATGAATAGAGGGTTCTCTAAATAGTCCCTTAAGTACTTTCCAAGAGCTTCAGTTTTGTTCATAAGTTGACAGTAGATATTCCAATGAATTCTGAAGATATATTATTTTATAGTTGGTTTAATAAGATGTTTTGTGATACACCAAATATTACTAGAGGGTCCGGCATATCGAATATGAGCCTCAAATTTGTTTATTTTTATCTCATTTGTTTTCCCATAGTCTGTTTTTGAGATTACCATATAGCCTACATTTCTGTCAGCCTCAGATCTAGTCCTTTGCCACTATTTCTGGCTTTTGATTCCTGGATTTGTTTAGAATGAATAGTCGTATCATTTTGTTGCTATTTTGACTGCAAATTTAATAGTTGATATATAAGTACATATCCATTGCAATATCCAAATCTTCATTTCACGTAGGATTTATAATTCCAGGAATAGAAATGACTGTAAGTTTTACAATCATTGTCAGCACCACTGTTAACTTTTATTGCTGTTGAGGCTGAAGAATAGTGCAAGATAAGAATAACAGGGTTACAATCAGAAGTTAGAGCAATTATTGATTCTACATAAAGTAATATCATACCATAACTGTATGAATTACTGAACATATTCATGATACTTGGAAGAATGCCATTGGAATTGCAGAGAATCAGCACATGTTTATGCAGAGAAATATCCATTGTGAGCCCATCATTCGTACAATGTTTTGCATATAAACGGCATGGTGCAATTAAGGTGAGCGTATCAGACGACCTGTAAGCTGCCGATGTCCTCACTGCAGTGATAGTTATCTGCATGACTCCACAAGAAGGAATTACACATAGTACAGTATTTAGAATTCTCCAAGACAAATTCCATCCATACCATATTCATCTCCATCAGGAACTTGGGGGACATGACTTCCAAACTCGTGTTGATTTCTGCAACTAGTTTCTAAAAATGGACTATGATTTCGAGCTCAAAATTCTGTTGACTGGTGAGGCAACTTTCAAAAGTAATGGTCAGGTGAATCTTCACAATGTCCATTATTGGTCTCAGGTTAATCCACACTGGCTAAGGGGAAATGGATTATTAGCACGTGTGGAGCCTCAACACATCGTGTGGCCTCCTCAGACACTGAGTCATAGGACCATACTTTTTTGAGAATTCGAATGGTAGAATGTACGCACGCTTCCTCTAAAACATTTTGCACCAGTTTCAGCAGGATGGCTGTCCAGCTCACTCTTCACATAGGGCTCAGTGAGTTATTAACTGGTTATTTCCCCTACAGTTGAGGACCAGCCCAATCTCCTGACTTTGCTCCAAATGACTTCGTCTTGTGAGAGAGAATTAAAGACATGATCTACAAGGTGCGTCCAACAACTAGAGAAGACATGAAACAAAGAATTAGAGAAGCCTGTGGGTCTCTCACGTCAGGTGTGCTGAAATGCTCAGTGCAATCGTGGATGTTAGGAGGAGATCAGAACTTGTTTAGACAGGCTGGCGGTCATTTTGAACACTTACTATGACGAATGTACCTACATAGTACAGCCTTACTCAGAAGATACCATTTTTGTTGCTTTGTGAGTAAACAATAAAAAGTTTGAGTAAAAGCTGTTTCTTTTTAAAAGTAATTTCCAATAGTACCTTCAATGAACCATGTTCTCATTTGAAATTTTGAAGCTGACTGCAGGTACCCCTACTTCCGTTTGTTACAGTTACTACCACAAATCGATTCTTTACATAGCTTTTGGTTATCAAAATATTGTTATATGAACAAATAGTATCATATAGTTTTCGAGAAGAAAGGCTGATACAGGTGGTCTGAAACACCCAGTATACTGTATACACACAGACAGGTAAAATATTTGTGGAGAGAGAAATGAATGTACACAGTGTGCGTATGGGAAAACAGTGCCCATCCCTGTTGTAGAGTTTTGGTTGAATGTCGGTTTCTATATTGTATGTATGTATGTATGTATGTATGTATGTATGTATGTAATGCTCAACCAGATTGATTCAACATCATTTGGTTTCTGGCAGACCAGTACAAAATTCCCATAGAGGATTTAAAATGTACAAGTTTTTTACAAACATTTCAATGTTCCCAATTCATAATAGAATTTTCCTCATTACAAATGACACACTGAGATGATGGTAAAATACTCAGTTTATATAAATATTCTGCCAGGCAGTTGTGTCCTGTGGCAGCTACAGTCTCTCTAGTATCTCTGACTTGTCAACAAGACCAGCCCATTTCTTGCCATCATTCTTTATTTGAAGATCTGAGAGAAACTCATTCCTAAATGAGCGGTTAACTAATCATTTCAAGTTGTGATACAAAAGTTGGGAGGCCGTCCATAACAATATTTCAGTCCCTTTTTGTTTCTGTATTGTTGTAGTTGTAGTTGGGGATTCTGCATAGGTCGCATTGTAACTAATCAATTAAGGCAAAAATACATAGTTTAATATCAACACAGTTAAGTAGTTCTTTATTTAAAAAAGAACTTAACAGTTCTTCAGTAATATATAAAGTTAAAAGAGTGGATAATAGAAAAGAATGGAGAATGCTGGTCTTGCAGTGAAAGACCTGCCCTTGGGCAGAACACTATGAATGAATGAAAAGAGTAATATCTAATCAAGAATAAAAATTCTGGCATTGGCATATTACACAAGAAATAGGATTTTTCGCATCACCACCCATTGTAATAACTTAATCATAGTTGCTGTGTGTTCACTATGTTGTTCTTGTACAAGTAACAGCCCCTCTTCAATGTTTTACACAGCAGGCTGAGTTCGTGTTCTGAAATATCTGCCACGGTGTGTGCGATGAAATCCAACTCATCAATTGTCGTAGGTTTCCTCAAGAACACCCTTTCCTTCAGATAGCCAAACAATCAATAATCTGCTGGGTTAATATCTACTGATGACAGAACAATCACGAAACAAATAAATCATACATGGGCAGAATTCTCAGTTGCGTGAGGCACAATATTACGCAATACTTTGTTTACTAGGAGGGCAGAGTAGGAAGGAAGATTCAAACTGCGACCAGCGTCCACTTATCTTTTTTTTTCAGTAGGTTATTTTACGATGCTTTATCATCATCTTAGGTTATCTAGCATCTGAATGGGGTGAAGGTGATAATGCCAGTGAAATGAGTCCGGGTCCAGCACCAAAAGTTACCCAGCACTTGCCCATATTGGGTTGAGGGGAAATCCCGGAAAAAACCTCAACCAGATAACTTGCCCTGATCAGGAATCGAACCTGTGCCACCTGGTTTTGCGGCCAGACGCACTAACTATTACTCCACAGGTGTGGACTCGTCCGCTTATCTTAATTGCTAGGACATCAGTAGCGGATTGTTAGTAACCATTAACAAAGCATGCTATACACAGGAAAAGACTTAAAATGTTATAATTGAATCAGTCAGTGGAATAAGGACTGAAGTCCAGAGAAGTAAATTTTTCAGGAGACGAAAAAAACATCACATCTCCTAAACCATTACACCAACACTAACAAAAATTTGCATAGTTGCAGGTCATAATGCACCACTCTGACTGATAATGAACACTCACGTCTGAATTTAATAGTGTGGGTAATAAATAGGATGATAAGTGATGGACTTCGGTCCTTATTACATTGTTTTACTACGCAAGTGTAAAAGACATACACAATAATCTGAAATAGTGAATTTTATTTATTGAGTAAGTTGTATTTTTAGAATACACAAATCACTTAAGCTAATTGACTAGAAAAAATAGGATATGACACCAATATGATTAATAATAATACAGTGGCGGCTCGTGAATTATTAAATTCGGGGTTTACAATAGTATATGGATAACAAAAGAGACTACTGATTAAATGTTGTCCTTTTCTTATGTGTCTTTAATTGCCAATACTATAAGACAAATATTTTTAAATAGGCACTGGAAGAGAAATTCATTTTGACAAGGTCTGAAACTAAATTTAAACAATAAGCTTAATTAATATGAAGATTAAAATTCAAGTTCATATCTAAAATTGTCAAAGTAAAAGCATTTAATATCTTTCTTGGTTTTACTATTTGTTTCTACAATAAACATTTCCTTTTACTAAAACAATTTGATAGTTTGTACTTAAAAAAAAAAAAAGTGTATTATCTTAAAAGTACCCATTAGGAATACGCATCTTTCAGTTTTTATGTCACGGCAGGACTTCGATTTTTCTTCTATCCTTTATACATGTATAAGCTAAATATAAACAAAAGATCTGATACACAATGATACTGTATGTTAAATTTGACACAAAATTAGAAAATATCTAAACATTTCACACATAATAAGACATCCTAAAGATTCGGACATAAAATAAAACAATATTTGTACATTTGACACAAAAATAAGATAGAACAACATCTAAATATTTTACACACAGTAGGAAAATATATAAAGATCTGACACACAATAAACACAAATATCTAAAGATCTAACAAGCCGTAGGGTAATATAACACATACGTATGAAGCTTTGACATAAAATAAGACACGTAGGCCTAATGATCAGTTACAAAATAAGATAGGCCTAATATTTATAGATTTGACACAAAATAAGAAAGTGTCTAAATATTTTTACAGTAGGAACATATCTCAAAGTTTTACACACAATAACACAAATACTGTACATTTCTGCAGATAAGACAATTGAATTATAAAAATATCCAAAAGACGAGGGTAGTCTCATCTGGCAGATACAAAAAGGAGGAGATCTTAAAATTCTACACTAAAACCATTACAAAATACAACAAATCACTTACTTGTATATTTAAAACCCTGCGAAATCATAATTTTCGCCATAAAAGGCAAAGAACTGGTCAAGCACGTCCTCACTTTCAGCGTTGTCATATGGTCCCATTCTGAAAGTGGTGACTCAGTTCTACTTCATCAGTATTCCATAACAAATCTTCCTCTGGACATCCATAGCGTTAGAAATTCCGCACTTATTTTTTAAAGGATTTTATCACTGTTTCCACTTCCACTTTTTTCCATGATTTCAGCGCAAGCTCATAAGTGACGCAGCACACATGTTCATAGTTTGGGGTTCGTCTTGAAGGACAGATATAAGCTACAGTAAAACCATAATACTGTGCTCGAAATTTATACCTCGTCTTATCTGTGGAAATATACGCCTTCTAAAAATTTAACACATGATAGAACAACATCTAAAGCTTTACATACAATAGGACAATATAATACAAGCATAAAAAGATTTGACACAAAATAAGACAATATTTAAGAATTTGGCACACAGGGAAACAATGTTCATGTACAGTTTTGGTATAGAAAGTCGATCCTTCTTTCTTTCTTCGAAGCAAACAAATCAATCACAGTTTCATTAAAATTAGCAATGTTGCTAATCATGCTTTTTTCAATAGAAAGCATTGCTAATGCACTTAACTTTCCTTCGGTCATGGTACTTCTTGGAAAGGTCTTTATCATTTTTAAGGTTGAGAAGCATCTCTCGGCCTCAGAAGTTGTCATAGAAATTGTAATAACAATGAGCAATAGCTTGTGAGTCTCTGAAAATGTATATTGTAAGTTATTTTCTATGAGAAATTACAAAAGACTGGCAGAGCCACTCATATTCCTAAAATCCGATCTTCTGTAGATAATCTGCAATTCTGTTTTAAGGCGATCCTTTTCCAGAAGTTCATAAACATCTATTATTTCTTCAATTAGTTCATAAGGGAAGTGATTCTCATATTGTTGAAATTTTTTGCCATCAAAGAGACACAAGGCAAAAAAGTGAGCAGTAAAAGAAAATCTTCTTTTTGCTTGATTTGCGATGTTGTCGCAGACTTCCTTAGCTGCCACAGTGTAATGTAAGTAGACTTATTTTCTTCTCTTTTTTTTTTTTTTTTTTGGCACCTCCACATTCTCAACTTCCATGCTTACTGCCTCCATTCCCTCTCTTTCCTTCTGCATTGCAACATCATATACTGGCACAGATACGTAGACGACATACTAAATCCATACAAAGGAAACAAAAGACAGATTGAAAACCTACACAAACACATAAACAAAATACACCCGAAACTACACTACACACTACAAACAGAGAACAACAAATCCATAAATTTCTGAGACATCGCAATAACAAATACAGACAACAAACACAAGTTCAAAATATACAGGAAACCCACTACCACAGTAACACACATACACAACACCTCCAATCATCCCACACAATACAAACACGCAGCATTCCGATCCATGATACACAGATTCATCAACATTCCTATGAACTAGCAAGACTATAAGTAAGAAATACACACTATCAAATACGTAGCATAGGAAAATGGATACAACCCGAACATAATAGACAACATCACAAGAAAGACTAAATGCAAACAACACTAACATATCAAAACATGAACACATACAAAAATGCATCATCATTCAAGGAACTAGAATACAACATAGAACACAGAACACACTACAAAAACATCTTAACACACAGACAAGACATCACAAATAAATACAACTTAACAAGAGTTTACAAACTATCATGCAACAGCAGCAACGACTTCTACATTGAACAGACTGGAAGATCATTTCAAACACGTTACAAAGAACATATCACAGCCTTACCAAACTACACAACAATTCAATCTACGCAGAACACATCACAAACTCCAACCACAGCTACAGCAACATAGACAAAGACATGAAAATATACACATCCAGCCAGAAAGCCAGAAACTTGACACCCTAGAACAATATGAAATTTATAAGCATACAAAATCAGACCCACAGCACATCCTGAACACTCAACTCAATTTCAAAACACACACAACCATGAACACATCCCACCACAACAGGAAACCAGAAGAAAGCGCAAGATTTCACTAGACTTTGGACAATGAAGCACAAGACTTCGAAACTAATCAAGCAAGGTAAATCCTAAAGATTAACACAGTAAGGAAGTTGGAAATTTAATCAATGACATATAAGACTTATGTGAAACCAGTTTTAATGTATGGCAGTGGAGTTCTTATATCTATGACACCAACACAACCTAATGAAACAGAACCAAGCTAAGAGGATAATTACATGTAGTGTTAAATGTGCCCCCACGCAAATAAGTACTGACAATAAGGTTAAAAAAAAATGGACCGATGACACATGTCTGAGTTCCAGAAACAGAACAGTGCGCATGCCATCACCTTGAAGCTCCAGTTCATGTAAGTGTGCTGCATTTTGTTCTAAAACAACTGAAGAGTGAAATGGCAATAAAATTGATAAATACTGAATCTATCAAAATGGGGTACAAAATTTACCAAAACGAAGATGAATGAGAAAGATACGTAATACGCCAGCTTAAAGTATGAGCCATTGTAGCATAGGTGGCTTAAACATGGGTCTAAACGAGATAGCATTGGTTGTAGGAGGTTCGAATCTCGGTTAGTCTCAGTGTTTTACATTACAAAATTACCATGTCGATTGAATGTTAGTACATAGCACAACCCGTCCCCTGGGCAACACTACTGTCTTCATAAAACCGTCTGCATTTATATCTCATTTATAGCTTTTAAAAATATTGTGTGTTTAACTACAACATTAAAACATGTTACCATTGTAAACATTAATTTTGTTCTATTTCTTTTAATAATGGCAATACTCAAGTGATACTGTTTACCATTCTTCAGTTTAGCTTTGTTTTGTTTACCTATATTCTTCACAGGGAGTGTTGACAACGTTTGAAAGCCAATTTTCATAAATAATAAAACAATATTTGAAATAATAATAAAAAGTAGAGCGATATATTACAATATATAACATACTGAATGATCTTCCACATCTGCTTCGGCATGTGGACGTGAGGCCAGCAGCCGGCTGGTCAGTCTTGGCCCTTCATAGGCTGTAGTGCAATGGATTTACTTTACTTAATATGGCTGCAAGGGTATCTGTCGGATACAGGGGGGAGAGCCATTAATCGTTCCCATTGAAGGCTTTAAGGAACCAACCTGGACAAATACCCAATGTCCCATCCCTACCTTCCCGTGGTGCAGCTGTTAGTAAGCATAATTTTACGAGCTGAACTAAAGGGAGGGGCTACTCATCCATTAGCACTGGTCAGCTTGATGAGTTAATGACTGAATTTGGTATAATTTTCCTCTATCCAATATCTAATTCCCTCTTTACCCTTTCCTATCCAGTCCTCTGACTGAACTCTTACTTTCTTCGATCCCGACGGCATTAGAGCATTCGAGGCCTAGGGGTTCATTTCCCTTTCCTTCCTCCTCTTTCTACTTTTCTGTTCCTAGTGCTGACCTGCTATGGCACTAAAATCGTCCTCCAGTGGCTTAAGGAGGGAAAGCTGGTGATCAACAAGATCTCCCAGCTAGGTCCAATGGACCCGTCGACAAACAGCAGGTGTGGTCCTCCAGACATTCTGGGGGTTGTGTGTGAATGAAGTAGCCACCAAAACGTTAAAATATGGTGTTCACTTAAATCGGCTATAACTTGCTATTTATACCTCAAAATCTGTGCTTCATTGGCTGGTCATGATAATATCTTTGAAAAATATTGGAGTGCAAGAGGTCGAATGACTTTATTGTCAAACGTCTGGCATTAGAAAACAACAACAACTTTACTTAATATACAACATATTATATTGATATTTCGTATTCTTCGTCAGTCATATGTCAGCTGATACTTGCAGCCGTTTAGGTTCTTAAAGCCCCTTTTTGGGCCAGTCATGATATTGCAAACATTAATTAGGGCCTACATATCGAATTAAACCATAAAATTTTGCATGGGGTCTAGAGAAGGATAGTTCGTCTTTTTATTTAGATACATATTAAAATTATTTTACTTTAATATGTGTTTTGAATATTAACTCCAGAAATAAATTGTATTTTCGTCCAAAAACACCCTTGACACGAAATTTTAACAACTCTCATAATGTTGGATCATTCACGTCTTACAAATGTGTTATGACAAGGGAGGAGAATTCTATTACAATGAGACAGTCTTCACTCAGCGATTATGTGGCTTGGTCTGGGGCATTTGTAAACAAACAAGTAGAAATAATATCATTATCAACATCGTCATATTTTTACGACATGGATTAAGTCAAGATTGTTCCAGTTTCAAAGTGGTTTAAAATTGGTCTGATCAGCGTTTTCTTGGACGTCCTATTTTTCTCCTTTCATCTGGTTTGTAATAAAGCAGTTTACTGTATATGGTATTCCAGGATTCTATTCATTCTACATGTTGTCTCCAGTTATTATTGTAATCTTCTGTTTATTGAGATATAATTGTAATTTCCCCGCGTAGCATGGCTGTACTTATATAACTAATATCATATAAAATTATTAATTTCTGCAAAGAATAAGAGTCTGGGAAATTATTATTATTATTATTATTATTATTATTATTATTATTATTATTGTTATTATAGCTATTATCACAGTTGTCATTATCATCGTTATCATCATCATCATTATTATTATTATTATTATTATTATTATTATTATTATTATTATTATTATTATTAAGGTGATATGGTGAACACATGAAACTGACTATAAATGTTATTTACTCATATTTGATGTGCTTCTGATTTTCAAAAAAGCAAATAAACTATTAATTTTGTATACAGGCTAGGTAGTGCCTAATAATAGCCCACAATGATACTTGCATAACTAAGTTTATTAACAAATTCCACTAACATTTGTCATTAAAAATATAAAATAATAGAATAAGAGAAAATCAACTCTACCAGGAAGCGAACTTACACCTCTGGTTTCGAAATCAGAAACATTACCCCAATGCCACACCACCTCGTTGCAATAGCTGCATTGCAGATGGGTCGCTGTCAAAGAATCGACCGGAACAAACAACACAGCACTGCCTTCGAACACAATGAGTTTGCTTGTGTGAGCCTGACTTAAAAACTTTACATTTAAATTGCCAATTGTACCTATTAAATACGAAATTGAGAAACGAAGTCTTATTTTGTTTGAGAAATTAAAACTAATTCCAAAGAAAGCTTACTAGGAGGAACTACAAAAATTCTGAAGGAAACTCAAAACACAATCTGGCTTCTTCCAGGATATTTAAAAATTACGAAGTAAATACAATGTACAAACAACTGAAAATATAGAAAAACTTCTACTCCCAGAAATTAAATGTGAAAGTGAACTGATACAATACATCACTGCAAAACGTGACATTGACCAATCAGTATTAAAATCATTAGCTATTGAAATCATATGTACAAGATATCCAAAATCTGAATGGCTTCATATTTGTACAGATGGATCTCTGCTTGACAAACACAGTAACGCTGGAGCAGGAATCTAAGTGACTTTCTTAGCTTTTACAAATCTCTTGGAACAATGTCCACTCATTATGATGGTGAATTAGAAGCAATCAATATAGCTTTCCATCACATACATAAATTTAACAAAGCAGTTATACTTAGTGATTGTAAATCTGGACTCCAAGCAATAACAAAACAGACGAGTAAGAGAAATTCTTTCTGCTCTTAAAATGTTATAAGGGCTTCGTAAAGAGGTAGTTTTTCAATCAATACCCTCACACTGTGGAACAGTAGCTAATGAGAAGGCTGACTTCCTAGCCAAAAAAGGAACAAACATCAGACAAACTCGAAATAATATGAGTACAATCTCCTTTCATACCTCAAAAGACAGGAGCAAAGACATAGTCCAGTCCTTTTGTAAACAGGAATCCCTGAATAAAAGCGAAGGCAAATCTTGGAATATTCTGCTAGACAGTAATAACATCCCAGATTTGCTGTCGTTATATTTCGCTTAATCACCGGACATGAATGTCTCGCCTCTGATTTGCATTGGATTAATATTTACCAGCATCCACAGTGCACACTGCACCCTCTGTAGAAATCAAAACTCCATCAAGGAATAAACAACACCTGCTACAATGCCCAGAAATAAAGAAAATAAATGCTGATTTATCACCACAGCCCACCATATATTATTGGGAGAATCAGAGAAATCCAAGATCCTTAGCACTGGTCAACAACAATAACAGTATTCAGTATTCATATTGTAAATTTGTGTACGTTACACTGTTTAACACGAAAGCTGGAATAATCTTACTCTTGTGCATTCCAGAAAAAGCACAGTTAAAGTTACGGCACTTTTCATTTCCAGGTATGATCCATTAAAGTTACACGAAAATGCTAAGCAGACTGAACAGGCACCACAAAGAGTGAACAGCCCATCTCAACAATATCGTAATAAAAATACGCGCATTCTCATATGCACTGAGTACTTATTTTTCTCCAAATTCTTTCTTGGAGCGAGTCTTGTTGGGAGTCCACCGGTATGTAGGCAACAATTTCGCACGACTGTCCACAAGTAGCATATATACAGGGGCTCTTGTTTACTGCACATGTGCAGTGAGCTGTAAGCAAAACTTATACAATAAGAGACGTCCAAATTTGTTTTCCGTATCTGTACATACTCGTAGATCTGTGGTTCACACTTTTGTACGTGGTTTGTAACACCTGGGGCTATTCCACAAAGATATGGTGTTGTAGATTACAAATTACTGATGAAAGATGTTGTAAAGTATGGAGTTGTATCTTTCTGTTCCACAAAAGAATTAAAGTGTATTGTACATTACCAATGAACCACTACTAATGACGTCATATCAATAAACATACTATGTCATAACATGAAGCAACTGGTTATCTTCGTATTTCATTAATCGAATTCAGTTATGTTTGCCTCTTTAATTGTAATGTATTTTAAGGTTGGTTATAGATTCGAAGATTCTATGAATTTCATAACACTGCAATGTTATTTATTTTAGTTTACTTCTTTAATAATGAAAAATTTACTTCCTTATTATCATCAAGTTCTGTGATCCCCACATAATGCTCCTTGATAGTTTGATAGTTTCCCATATTAGCACTATACTAGGGACAGAAGAAATAGGCGGGAATGGCGAACCCCTCAGAACCTGCTTGGTGTATGGTCCTGTGCCAAATAACTTACTCCTCCATTCACACTTTTTGCGCTATAGGAAAACTTAAAAGAACAAATAAAATGAAGGGCTCGGTGCAATAAGGTGCTAACCCTCACTTTTGTGAAAAATTGAGATTTATACACAAACATATGTGAAATAATATTGTGCACTTTCTGTCAAAAGATGGCTCTGGTATGAGTATAAATTTCGCAGCAGTAAATGCATATCCTTTTTCTAACCAATGTTAAGAGTCATTTGTTTTGAGCAATAAGGCGCCAACCTATACAAAGCTGGAAGGAAAAAGTAGCCAAATGAACAGATTCTAAAAAAATAAGTTAATTGAAACGATGACGTAAGTATAGGTCGTGCCAGGGATTTTGGCAGATGGATTTTCTTACTGTGATCTGGCGAACGAGTCCTCACCGCTGCAAGATCGGCTGTTATCTCTGTCGCAGTGGAATGGGTAGGACATAAGAGTAAACATGCACGCCCGAGTGTTTGTGCACTCTGGACAGTCACCTCCAAAAACTAAACAAATATTACAGTAGTCTATATGTGTCTTTGGTATTCCCAAGAAACTTGTTCGATTAATTAAAATGTGTCTCAATGAAACTTACAGCAGAGTCCGTATAGGCCAGTTTCTATCTGATGCTTTTCCAATTCACTGCGGGCTAAAGCAAGGAGATGCACTATCACCTTTACTTTTTAACTTCGCTCTAGAATATGCCATTAGGAAAGTTCAGGATATCACAGAGGGTTTGGAATTGAACGGGTTACATCAGCCTTTTGTTTATGCGGATGACGTGAATATGTTAGGAAAAACTCCACAAACGATTAGGGAAAACACGGAAATTTTACTTGAAGCAAATAAAGCGATAGGTTTGGTAGTAAATCCCGAAACGACAAAGTATATGATTATGTCTCGTGACCAGAATATTGTACGAAATGGAAATATAATCTGTTATATATATGGAAATATATACGAGGCGCATCCAGAAAGTAAGTTTCCCGATTTTTTTCCCTTGAAAGTAAACGTAATTAGCCGTGTCAATTGCGCATGCGTAACAGATCTATGACGTAACAATCATATGCCAACCGGACAGGTCCCGCCTGGTGCCAGTAGTGTGGCAGCAGTGGTCCGAAATGGAAGCTCTTATTCCTTTCCCCGCCGCCTGCGAGGTTCGGTCGGTGATAAAGTTCTTTAATGCTCAAAGCATTGCGCCAATTGAAATTCATCGGCAGCTCTGTAGGTCTATGGGCCGAACATCATTGAGTAAGCAGATGGTGCGTCGCTGGTGTAGGCAGTTTTCCGAAGGTCATCAAAGTGTCCATGACGAAGAGCGCAGTGGGCGATCGTCCCTCATCAATGATGATCGTGTTGAGCTGGTGCGGCAGTTCATCATGGAGAACCGTTGCTTCACGATTACGGAGCTGAGTAGCCATTTTCCGCAGATATCGCGATCCTTGTTGCATGAGATTGTCACTAAGCACCTGCTGTTCAAAAAAGTGTGTGCCAGGTGGGTGCCGAAAAACCTGACACCCGAACACAAAATGCAACGTTTAGGAGCAGCACTGACATTTCTGCAACAGTATCAAGATGACGGCGACGAGTTCCTCGACAGGATCGTTACGGGCGATTAGACTTGGATTTCGCACTTCACCCCAGAAACCAAGCAGCAGTCGATGCATTGGCGGCATAGTGGATCTCCGGTCAGGACGAAATTCAAACAGACGCTGTCGGTACGGAAAGTGATGTGCACGGTGTTCTGGGACAGAAAGGGCATTTTGCTCTTTGACTTCCTTCCAAGAGGTGAAACAGTGAATGCTGACCGTTACTGTGAAACAATGCGAAAATTGAGACGTGCCATTCAAAACAAGAGGCGTGAAATGCTTACTGAAGATGTTGTGCTCCTCCATGACAATGCTCGTCCACATACGGCTCGGCGCACAGCAGCTGTTTTGACGGAATTTGGCTGGGAGTTGTTTGATCATCCATCCTACAGTCCTGATCTTGCTCCCAGCGATTTTCACGTTTTCTTGCACCTCAAGAAATTCCTGTCCTCCGGTCAGTGTTTTGTCAACGACGAAGAGCTGAAGACGTCTGTCACACGCTGGTTCCATTCACAGGCGACAGAGTTCTACGACAGAGGGATACAAAAGTTGATCCCACGATACGACAAGTGTCTCAATTCTGATGGTGGCTATGTTGAAAAATAGCTAAAACATTGCTGTACCTGTTGCCAATAAATGTTTTCCTGAAAGTGTGTTCCTTTTTTTTAAAAAATAGGGAAACTTACTTTCTGGATGCGCCTCGTATGTAGATGGAAATATGTTAATCCTTAGTCAATAGATAAGACTGAGTTTTACGAAATACGAACATTAAGGGATGGAAAATGGGAAGCAGTAATGATCAAAATAATTATACCGATTTATTTTTTTTAACCAGCAGACGTGCATCCTTTAAATTTAAAACAAAGATTCACTCATAAAATTCGGTTAGACTATTCATCTCATCTCTCAGAATTGTTTCTAAAATGTATAAGGAAAGTAAAAAAATTCAATTTCATGTAGGCTACTCCCTTGAAATAAGTTCAGTTTTTTTACTTCCGAGCAGAGAGGAGAGAGAAAGAAGTCGACGATTTAAAAATTCACTAAACTATATTTAACTAGAGACGTAAAATTTAAAATGGAGGTTACTCTCTACAATATTGGTTAAACATTCTTAGATTTTTTAAATATCATATCCTAAGGTACTAATGAAAAGGCAGAAGGGAGTGAGAAATCTCATGTCATCCGATCTCGATGAAAGTCGATATCTGGGGATCTTTGCGATCACAGAATATGAATAAGGTATTATTTAGTCCGACTTTGTCCCTAAAGTGGTGGAGTGGGACAAAAATGGGTGAAAAATTAAATTAGATATCTTAGGGGTTTTCGAGACGAAAATTATGAATAATACAATTTGTGCGAATTCAATATGGCAGTTTCAGTATATTTTAAAAAATTAAACATCGGATATCGCACAGGTAACACATGTACAGTATTTAAGGGGGTATGTAACACCTTTTGATAGTAGGCCTATACATTTAGTAAAATCCAAAGTGTAATTTCTACATATTCTGAATGAATGTTGTGCTGGAATTAAGTATAGTCATCAGCCAATACCTCTAGATTAATAAATAACATTTTAGAATCCATAAAGTACAGTATTTATTGTGAATGGTAATTATGTTTTGCAATTGGTGCCATTTGTGCAGGGAAAATTGGTTTCTCCGATATTTTGTACGATTTCGAATATTTTAAAATGCTTTCTTCTCTGTTCTGTTCACAATGTGCGTGTGAAGAAATTATTGCCCTTGTAATATCCATTACAATCCTATTTATTATACTCTTATATAAATCTAACTTCCGAAGCATGCAATTTTACCCAATTAACCGAATTATATTTTGATTATTAAGAAGAATCGTAATTTTATTAACTTGAATTGTCGTACCACTAGTAGAAGATCACTAGATTATTACTGGACAAATCTTGTATATTGATCTGGTAAGGGTAGGATTATATATATATATATATATATATATATATATATATATATATATATATGCGCAATGAAATGCTTTTTCCTTTTAATTAAGAATTAATTTAATTTAGAAAATGTAGGAGACGTATTGTAAAATCATTGCGAACAGAAGTCATTTACATTTATTAAAGGTATTCTTTGAGTAGGACTGTACCGTGGTGTGTTTCATAATAAGGATAATTGATATGAGCTGCTGTTATGAAAATATGAACAACTCAGAATGTTATCGCATCTCATTCTCGCAGCTTACACAAACAATATTGGCTCGCCTACTGGAAATGTCATTGAGGTCATCTGCCAAAATCGGTGCCTCCAACTATAACTACACTGATGATAGCATCGACGACCCAGATTATATTATATCAGACTGGAAATGAAGGCACATCGGAAGAGGTAAGGATTAATTTAATTTCTCATTATTAAAATAGTATTGGGGGATGGCACCTTTCTGCATCAAAGTTAAACGTTAAAGAAGTCACATATATGAATATATATATATATATATATATATACATAATTTTACTCCACTATTTCAGTGTGAATTAAACATATCAAGGGAACCTGAGATCAGTCACATCAAATTCCCTCCAAACAGGAAAAGAAAGCGTCACCATCAAGACTGAGAACGTTTAAACACAAGAGAAGGAAAAATAAAGGACAACAATATACTTCATTATTCAACAAAGAAGTTATTCAAACTAGAGCGATCGTGATTTTGGTCGCATACAGTAGAGTTGTATTCTCAGAGATATTGTTCCACCATTTATACTACAGAAGATTGGTCATATACAGGGTGTATCAAAAGGTCAGGTCAAGCCTTAGGAAGGTGATTCAGGATCTTATTTGCAACAAAAAATCCTAATACACTTTTTCAATATTCATCCCCGTTTCCGAGTTACATGAATATCACGTACCGTATCTATCCCCATTTGATTCCACACCTAATGGACATGTTTGATTGAGAGAAGGTAGGCTAATTGTCAGTTGTCTAAGCAGATGCTCAAAATGTCCCCCCCTTGCATGAACACATGCTTCAGCACGTCGTCTGCCCTCTCGCTGCTCATTATCCAATCCGTGCTGGTGTATCTCCATTGCAGCCATGTTAATCTTTGCAACGAGCTCTTCCCTGCTTGCTATCTCTGTTTGGTACACTTTCTCCTTTTGCAGCCCCAGAGAAAGAAGTTCAATGGTGTTAAGTCTGGGGACCAGGCTGGCCAGGCAACTATGATATCAACTATATGGTACTCCACCACATTTCAGACTTCCAGTACGCCAATGGTTAGATCACCATTTTCGAGGTAGATGGATTGAAAGGGGTGGTCCCATTGCCTGGCCATGGGCTGCATGCCATTCTCAGTGTCACTGCATGGGCTCCTGCTGTTCCCAGAACATTTCAGAAAGTGGAATAATAAATGGTAACATTTTAATCGACAATGGTGAAGTCTTAAGGGCTATAAATGCCGTAATTTGGCTCACTTTCCAACAAAAATAAAGATTGATGCATTAAATTAATCTTATTCCTGAATGAGTGGATTCTATGTTACATTCAGAGTTCACTTTCTCTGAAAATTTTCTCTGTCACAGATAGATCTCCCTATAGGCCTAAAATACTGCAAGAAACTTTGATGATCGAATCAGCGAATTACATGTAGATTCCTGGAATTGTTTCGAAAGTTCTGAAAGACTTGTAAAAGCCGTCTATAAAATTTTCGGAAAGCTTGGAATTTAATTTAACACAGCTAGTGGTAACAGGCATAGATAGAATAGGGAAAGGGACTCGTGTGCTGGGGAAGTGAGTTTGATTACACTCCGGCTCACTGATTATATTAGCATATATTTTTTCTTTCAACGCTCTTGGAAGCAGTGCCGAAAATGCAGTACACAGTGTAACTTTCCACATCTGAACGAGGAAAGATAAACTGTAGGCCTATGCACTTTTTTTCTTTCCAGCAACTTATATGTCTGTTATTTAACGAGGTCACTCATCAACTGAATTAGTGGAATGGAGATGTTATTAAGGCAAGATGAAAGGATTACGTGACCCAAACAAGTGATCAGACCAAGTGGGATATAAGCAGTTGTGGAATTCAATATATTTCAATTGCTGTCAATGTTGAGACCACTTCGATAATAGTAGCTCGAAAGAAGAAAGATGAGTTCATTTAGTTGTTATTAAGAGACCTGTGGCCACCTTTAAGGCCTTTGATATTGTGAGTTCATAACGTGGATGAAAAATTACAAACATTTCGTAGCAGTTGTTCATTCGCACAATATATTCCTGTTAAATTAGAGATAGGTGAAGATTTTCATAACAGTTACTTGAATTTGAATTAAATTTAATAATAACTGTAAACTTATTGTAATGCATTATGCCTGTGTTTCTCAAACTTTTTCCATTTCCGATCACTTTTAACATATTGTACAAACTTAGAATTCTTGTAGTCCATTCATTATTATTATTATTATTATTATTATTATTATTATTATTATTCACACCTATAAGCAGTGCTGACTAGATCAGACGCTATGGACAGTACTCTATAACAGAGTCGCCAGTATGAAAGGATAATTCCAAGCCTTTGGCGTGAGATGAACTCGATAGCTCAGTGGTAGAGCGCCTGACCGGAGAACAGGAAGTCGCAGGTTCGATTCCCGCTCGAGGTTGTGTAATTTTTCTTTCATACCATGGCATGATTGTGACTATAATAGTATTTAAATTCAATATTATTATTATTATTATTATTATTATTATTATTATTATTATTATTATTATTAATCATTGGCACTTCTTCACCACACTCGGGAGGAAAAACGTACATATATCATTGAAAATAACTTCAAAATTGTAACATACCATTCTAGAGACACGATGTCTTCACTGACAAGGTTATATTAATAGGTAACAGTTGGGCTGGGGGGTCCCTGGCAGATATTAATTATCCACAAACCCCTAAAAGCCCAACCTTGAGTGGGTACTGGACGTGCCAACAGGTGGTGGATAGCCGAGGACCTGCACTGGGAATAGTGCGAAATCACTAGGCCTGGTCAGGCCTGTCTCTGAATATCAAATAACAGACTGTGAACCAACTCCCCAACCCTGAAGTGTTGTGCGATGGGGTGCATGGCACATGGGACTGTTACTAAGGAGTCTCCGAGAAACTGGCGAACACAAGTACAGAAATCAAACTAACTGAAACTGACCAAGGAGCCACTTCGGCAGACTTGGCAGTACTTCCTCAGAAAAGGCTGTCGAGTCCTTGGCTACAGGCGTTGAGAAAACGAGACTGCAGTCCGGGAAGCTCTCAGGAACGCAAAGGAAAAAACTCCTGAAAGAGAAAAAAATGAAAGAGGGTACTTAGACAGTTGAAAAACCGCACAAGAATACCTCTCCAAAAAGAAAAGAAATAGCGGGACTCAGTGGGAGACTTAAAAGGCCCCACTCAGGATTCTAGCACCTCTACTTCCGTCAAACAACATCCCAAAAACAACAGGAGCTTCACTGCGGAGCAGACTGTGTCTTATTGCGGGTATGAAGATGGCAGTTGTCTGTCAACGTCATCCTGATACCAAGCTGACCTGGTTCAGACTAAACTAACTGCGGCAGTGGAAGCCACTACTGGAGAAGGAACACCACTGCAACCTATGGATAACCTGTGCAAATGAGGGTACGGTAGTAAAGACTGGCTTATCCGGAGGGAACCTTTGGGAGGGGGCGGAGCTGAAAGTTGTCAGTTCCAAACAACCCAAGGTGTCGTCTGGATACCAGAAACTGTTTAACTATCAACAGTTAAAAACAGACTCAGGATACAAAATCCTGAGTTCAAAACTGAAGACTGGCTCCTTATGAGTCGGAAGGTGGGAGAGAAGGAGCAAATGCTGGCTTATCAGTTGACTTCCACTCATACAAGGAACTGGAAAAAAGAGATTTCAAGGCCTTTTGGGGCCTTGGGAGGATCTCCTTTAAAAAATTGGACTGGGAGGCTGGTGATGAGGGTATTGCAGGTATTAAATCTACATCACAATAGGGCAGCACTGTCTGCCCTATGTATAAAGATAAGTCCTGCGATGTAGCACTCATCCAGGAACCCCGGTGCTACAATGGTATAATCAGAGGTCTCAAGGAGGCTGGTGAGGTATTGATATACAATAGAACCACCAAGACTCTAAGAACCTGCATCATAATTAAAAATAATACGAAAATACTACCGTTAATAAACCTTTGTTCCAGGGACCTTACAGAAGTAAAAATAAAATCATCAAGTAAGGAGGGACCGAGGGAGATAGTTCTTGGATCGATTTACCTCGTCCACCAGAGATGTGGAGAAGCTGTCAGAAAGAGGGCTTACATCTGGTCATCGGTTGTGATGCAAACTCCCATCACACTGCATGGGGGAGTTCAAACACCAACAACAGAGGTGAGTCTCTGTACAATTTTATTGTATCTAATAACTTCGATACAGCCAGTATTGGTAACAAACCTACCTTTGTTACCTCTAGAAGGCAGGAAGTTATCGATATAACTCTGGCCACCAATTATCTGGTACATTTATTAAAAACTGGTATGTATCTGAGGATGTAAGTTATTCGGACCACAGATACATCCAATTTGAAATATTATGTAATTTTAAACAGGAAGAATCTTATCGGGATCCAAAAAAGACAGACTGGGGCTCCTACAAGGAAGACCTAACCAGACATCTAAAGACGATGGACAATAAGATTAATGATTTCTCTGACTTAGAAATTGCTGCAGGGCAATTGCAAGATGCAATTATCTCTGCATACAATGACAACTGTCCTCTTAAAACAAGGAACCTGGACCTTGCTAATAAGAGGAAGGAGACGAGAAGGCTATTTAATGTAGCAAAGATAACAGGACAATGGACTGAATATAATAAAGCCCTGAGAGAAGCTAAAAGAGCCTCCTGGAGAAGACACTGTGAGGAGATAGAACAGGCACCAGAATGTGCCAGAGTAAAGACTCTCGGTGTGCTATTGGCAATCTCCAATTAGAAAACGGAGAATTTACTAAAACAGAGAAGGAAACATTGGAGGAACTCCTTGTCCACTTCCCTGGTTCACAAATCATACAAGAGCCTCTTGGTGGCTGGGACAGTTTTGGACTTGAATTTCCAAATTACCGGGGTTTAAGAGAAAACTGGGCACTGCCAAAAGTGTTATTAGTTACGACAAGTTGAAATGGGCCGTGTTCTCATTCCAACCATACAAATCCCCAGGATATGATGAAATTATGCCCATCATGCTCCAGCAAGAACTTCAAATAGAACCCATTATGCAGTTCATCAGCAAATATCAACTTCAGTGGAAGGGTCATCTCGAACGAATGAATCGATGCAGAATTCCAAAAGCACTGCTTCATTACCATCCATATGGCAAAAGATCTCTAGGCCGTCCAAAGAAGAGATGGGCTGAAAATTCTAGTTTGAGACCGTAACAGGCCACTTGGCCTAATACTTGTTAGGAAGATGATGATGATGATGATGATGATGATGATGATGATGATGATGATGATGATGCTCCAGCAAGGATTAGAACCAATGTCCAAACAACTGATACTTATTTTAAGGGCTAGTTTGGTATTAGGACGCATACCAATAAACTGGAGGCATAGGTACAAGGGTAGTATTTATACCAAAACCAGGGAAATCTTTGATCCTGGCGAAGTCCCTACGACATATCAGTTTAATGTCATTTATACTCAAACTCTTGACAAATTGGTAAAGGATGGTGAGTTGAATACCTTTTCTTTGCACAAGAACCAACATGCCCATCAAGAAGGCAGATCAATAGACACTGCACTTTTTCAGGTTTCACGAAAACTGGAAAAGACAATTAAAGCAAAGGAAGTGGCACTAGGTGCCTTCATTGATACTGAAGACGCCTTTGACATTACCTCCTTTAAAGCTTTTACTACAGCTGCAAAGAAACATGGTATAGATGAAACCTGTATCAGATGGATTGAGTCCATCTTGAAAGGCAGAGTGGTACATACAACCCTCATGGGCAGCAATTTAGCTGCAAAGGTCATGAGTGGATGTCCACAGGGAGGTGTATTATCACCCATCCTGTGAAATGGATTACTGGATGAAGTCAGTAGTCTAGGATTTGAAATTATGGACTATGCTGATGATATAGCCATCATAGTTCGGGGAAAATTCACGAATACCATTAGGGAACTTATGCAAGTGGCCCTAAATAAGGTAACAACATGGGCTGAGAGACAAGGTCTTAAGATCAGTCCTCATAAAACAGCCTTAGTACCTTTCACCAGATAAACAAATTTGAAGGGATTAGGACCATTATTTCTTAAAGGTGAAAAACTCAAAATGGTTGAGGAAGTCAAGTACTTAGGGGTGATTTTTGACTCTAAGGTAGACTGGAATCAACATTTAAAAAGAATAACACAACGAGCAAATACAGTTTTTGAAACTGTTAGACGTACGTACAGAAAAAAATTGGGACTAAGGCCTAGTATGATTCACTGGATCTACACTAGAATAATCAGACCATCTACAACCTATGAGCTCTCGTTTGGTGGAAAAAAGAACTCCAAAATCAAGCTATGCAGAATTCAAAGAACAGCCTGCATGGCTATAATGGGAGCTATGAAAACGACTCCCACTGCAGCTATGGAAGCACTCTTAAACTTGACTCCATTAGACACAGTAGGAATGGAGGAAGCGAGACTGCAACATTCTAAGCAACTGATATTCTCAGATGTAGAGTTGGGTTTTTGCTGGAATTCAAGAGATTTATGGCAGATGACATACTGTGCATGGAATCAGACCATATTAATCCTGTTCGACATTATACAAAGAATTTCAGTCATCATTGACTCTGAAGTATGGAAAAACAAAACTCCAAAATTTCCTGAGAAGTCTCTGATGAGGTACACAGACTCAGGAACTGGATCAGGAGTCTATGGCATCAGACCAATGGTTAGCTTAAGCTTCCCCTTGGGTAAATATGCCACTGTTTTTCAAACACAGATATACACCATTATGCAATGCGTTCTTGAAAATATAAGAAGAGCTTATATAGGAAAGCAGATTCTTATATTCTCGGATAGCCAGGCTGCCCTTATGGCTTTAAATACCATATTGTTACTTCAGGACTGGTTCTTAACTGCCTCAATATAATTTGGATCCTTGCAGAACAGAATGAGGTTAAACTCATCTGGGCACCAGGGAAACGAAAAAGCTGACGAACATGCAAGACAAGGAGTGGCTTCAAAATGTATTGTAACAGAATACCTAGTTGTTCTGTCAGAGAAGCAATTAAAAATGGTTTACGGTTCAACACTATAAAACCTGGATTAAGACACCAGGTATCAATCATGGGAAACAATTTATTATTAGACAAGCAACAAAAGAGCTGAAATATTACTACAATGTAACAGATTTCAGCTGAGAACAGTCACAGCTTCTCTCACAGGTCATGCACCTGTGAAAAAGCATCTACACTGTAGATTCTGCGGGAAGGAGGCTGAAACAGCCCAGAACATTACTTGCTTCTGCAACGCATTGGCTCACAGAAGATACCATACCTTATCCTTGGGAAAGATTCTCTAGAACCAAAAGATTTTGAACCGAGTTCTATATCTGAACTGTATACCTTAATCAAGTTAACAGGGCTGATGGATCGGTATTATATTATAAAACATAGGTAGCACAATAAGCTTAAGGCTGCGGTGCGTCTGGAGCAATGACGGGCCTAAATGTTGGAAAAAAAAAAAATACAACACAAATCAGATAACAGTCTCATGTGTGGAATGGGAGGATTTCGAAGTTTCATTATTATTAGAATAATAATAATAATAATAATAATAATAATAATAATAATAATAATAATAATAATAATAATAATAATTATTATTATTATTATTATTATTATTACACATTTATTGACGTGGGTGTAACTATGGAATTGAAACTAATTATGTTAATAATGCACATTATATTGTATAAAAACTTGCATTTTCAGTTTACTCAAACAAAATAATCAATACGATGCAAATGTACCACGATTTGCGTGGTAAATCGGGAATCAACTGTGGATTATGATGCAGAGAGTTCCATTTTTTCCCTTGAGATTGTGTTATCAAATTTTGTTTGTTGAAGTCTAAGTATGTAGATTTAATCAATCTTTTCACAGAGGAATACGTAGATTTAGTAACAGTTCTGTAAGTAGCAGTGCTGCCCTTCTTTGCTAAAGCATCCGCATTCTCGTTTCCCAGGATTCCACAATGGGATGGTATCCATTGGAATACAATTCTTTTATTGAGTGTTATTAGTTGAGAGAGCATTTTATTTATTTCTGCTATTTGAGATGAAGGTGTGTGTCTGGAGACTATTGATAGAATAGCTACTTTGGAGTCTGACAATATAACTGCATTTTTAAATTTATTGATGTGGCAGTGAAGATTCCTGAGACTTTCACTTATTGCAGTGATTTCTCCATCAAAACTTGTTGTTCCATATCCAAGAGATCTATAAAGTGAGAAGAGACAGCACGTAACACCTGCACCTGCACCTTGTTCCCTGGAGATCAGGGATCCATCGGTGTATAAATGAAGCCAGTTTTGTGGAGGGTACCTAATATTAATTGTCTCTAAAGACAATTGTTTCAGTATTTCAGTGTTTACTTCTGATTTCAGTATTTCTTCTGTTAAATTTAGATTATACTCTATATTTAATAGTGTTAAAGGGTTTGGTTTAATTTGTAAGTTTTCTTTTAAATTCGGGACGTTGATTTTCTGTTTTACTTCTTGAACCATTGATATGAAACTTTTTTGAGTTTTTAATCTACGGAGAGGACTGTATGAATGTCAATTGTTTCCTGGTAATCTGGTAAAAAAAGAAATGTCAATTAATGTTAAAAAAAATACATAATGAAATTTAAAAAAAGAATATTCTGCGACAAGATGTGGTAGCTATCAAAACGATAAAAATAAATAATATAAATTGAATATTATAAAGATGAATAGAGATGGTAATTGATGTTCAATAAAGATTTTAAAATGGTTGATGCAATTGTCTGAAGAGTCTTTTCAGGAACCTTTAATTTTCTGAGGATCTCCAATGTAAATTTGGGAATTGTTCCTCGCCCACCAAACATAAGTCCAATGACATTCCAATCTTGAATATTATATTTGTGACTGAGATCATCACAGCATGAAAGGTAAATAGCGCGTTTCTCTTCATGTACCTGCATGGTTGATCTTCATTAATTTCGAACCTTACAGTGGGGTCAAGAATGAGACCAGTTTTTTATCACGGTCAATTATTATAAGAAGTGACACGAAGTTGTTTATGATGTTACGTGGATTAATGGTTCCAATATCGTTGACATTAATTGGTAAGTGGCAAAGGCTGGCAGTAATTTCGCTTGAAGGTTCCTAGTTTGATTAATATAAGGGCTGTCTTCTTTAACTAATAATCTGCAAACATTAAGATGTTGGAGAAAAGCTTCCCACTGTGCTTTAAAAATTCCAAGTCCTCTCAAATTTCGAGGTGCATACAGCATTGCATCCGGTACATCTGTCGGTAAGCCAACGATTTCCTTGACAGAACTACGGATAAGTTTATCAATATCATTAACAAATTTTAATTTAAGATCCTTTAACGGTGCACACTGAAATGGATAGATAAGCTGAGGCCAAATATATTGGTTTAAAATGTCCAGTTTTTGATCAGAAATGAGCAAAGGTGATGACACTAGGTGGTTGAGCCTATTTGTCAACTTATTAATAATATCTGTAGGATTAAATTTAATTTGATCATGAAAAGTGATTCCCAAATATTTGATGTTTTCATTAGAAGTCAGACAGGATATTATAGATCCATCTATTAACTTAAATGGCTGAGAAGAGAGTTGACCTCGGTGAAGAGAAATGACTTTACTTTTATCAGTATTAATCGGCAGTCCAATTTTTGCAAGTGAGTTCTTGACTAACATTGTCAGATGTTTTGCAGCACTATCATTTTGACTTATAAGAACTAAATCATCAGCAAAAGCTAGCACTGATATGTTTTCAAAGTTAGGAATGATATTTTAACCATATTCTTCTACAACTTGCTTTTCACTCAATTCTTTTAAAAGAAAATCTAGTGCCATATTGAAGAGAATAGGAGAAAGAGGAGCACCTTGTGCAACTAATTTTTGCATTGAGATTTGTCCTGTTTTAGATGTTCTTTTTATGGAAACACTAGTTGTATTGCCCTTAAGCAAAGCAATGATGAGATTTTTCAATTTAGAAGGAACAGGGAAAGTATGAAGAGTCTGTTCTATGTGAGCATGAGGAAGAATACTACTGTACAATCTTTATATTTCAATTTGGAATCAGTTAAACAGCCATTCAAAATCAATGAATTAATGTAAGCTCCTGGAGTGGCCATACATCCTCGTCGGTTGGCATTAAGGCAGAGAAACATTCTAAATTTGGTGTCATTTATTCTTTGAACAATTCGGCAGATTAAGGAGAATACTGTGATTGGGCGCCAGTTTTTAACTTCGGCTGGGTCACCATTCTTAAAAATTAAAATTGTTTGACCATGCTTGAGAGGGAGTGGGACATAACCCCAACGAAGCATGTATGTAGCGAGGTAAGAAATTGCTTTATATATTTTAAGTTCTCTTATAACTTTCATCCTTACTCCATCCAGCGTATACTCCTACAAGCTTTGATGACATCAGTATCTGTTATTAGTATACTTTCTATCAAGATCAACATATAGGTTATATCTTTCCATTAGAATATCATTTGTAGATCCAAACTGGTTATTAAAATAATCGGAAACAGTTGAGGTATTGAGTTTACATTCAATTGAATTAGAAGAAGATATTACATGATGAACAATTTTCCTCCTTTGATAATAGTAATAAAATTGAGCTAGTTCAAAGTCAAATTTATTTTTTCTTCTTTCAGATTGTTTTCGATTGTTTTTTTTTAGATTAGCTAAATTATTCATTCCAGGGCAAATAAAAATGCTTATAGCGGGAAAAGGAAGCAAAGAAGGGAAGAACAAGACATAATCCCTGCATTAGCTCAGAGAGCAATTAGTGATAAACTCTACAATCATTTGAGATCACAGGTAGGAATTCCTCTACCAAGCATTGCTACCCTGCAGCGTTGGACAAAAAAATTGCCCTTTTCTCCTGGTATTCTTACACCGGTACTGAAAATTTTAAAAGAGCAGGGACTGTCTTTGAGCGAAATGGATAAGTTATCAGTGTTACTATTTGATGAGATGAGTGTCAATGTTACGACCACGAGGATGATTCGATATTGGGCCCTCACAGAAGTGCTCAAATCGTAATGATCCGAGGATTGACAGGTGAGTGGAAGCAGCCCATCTATTATGATTTCGATGCAACAATGGACAGAGAGCTACTGTTCGAAATTATAACAGAAATTGAAGTGGCAGGTTTCAGAGTAGTTGCAATAGTTTCTGATCTGGGTAGCGGCAACAGAAGACTGTGGAATGAGCTACAAATAAATGTAAATCAGACCTGCTTTTCAAATCCTGCTTCAGAAGAAAATATTTTCCCCACCTGATTAAGTTATTAAGGAACCATTTTATTGATAGTGGGTTTCAATTGAAAGACACAATTATAGAAAAAAATGTAATTGAACGGATTATTAAATCCGATTCTTAGGAGTTGCAGCTATTCCCGAAATTACATTGGGGTCACTTTACTGTGCAAGAGAATGATAGGCAAAGAGTTGCACCAGCCATGGAACTTTTTTCGCATCACACTGCTGCGCTGATTAAATATTTGGTACCCGAAAGTGAGTAAGTTCATGAATTTTTTTATTCACAAATGACTTCACAGATGTAATGAATTCCGAAAGATCCCACAAGGAACAAGTAGAAGGAATGTAGGAAACAGTAGAACTGAGAGTCAGAGGCAGAAATACTCTTCTACCTTTTCAGAATGGCTTCCTTACCTCTATTAACTCTATTAAGAGCTTGAAAGGGTTGTATAGCGATTTAAAAGAAAAGGAATTGATTCTATAATGACCAGGAAACTCAGTCAGGAAGCTCTGGAGAACCTATTTTCCCAAATTCGTGGAATGGGACATTTTTATAATAATCATCTGACTGTGGAAGTGAAAAACCTTTTGCGCCTATTAATATTAGGATGTCACCTGCCCCACCCTACAAGTGCCCCAGTAGAAAATTCAGGTGGAATAATAATAACAAAGCAAGTTTTCAGGATCTCGTGGACATTTCTCATGAAAGCGTGAACGACATCCTTGAGGAAATAAACTCATTAGAAGTGGATACTGATGATAGAATTGACACAACAGAGCTAATGAAAAGGGAAGAAGTAGAATTGCTCAGATATGTTGCTGGTTATATTGCTAGAAAATGTAACAACAGAAGTGCTGTTTCGAATGCTAATTCCAGTCAACAATCTCCAGGATGGATAGAGGTCGCTACATGTGTTGGACTGGTTCATCCCTCTCCTCAGTGGATGGCAACAATTGAAGAGTGTGAAGTTATATTTAGAAAATTTCATAAAAAATCAGTCAAAAGAATGTAAAAAGCTGCTTATTTAGATTTTTGAGGACAAAGTTTCCAAATGAAGACCTGGAATTACTAAAGTTATTTAGTAGAGCACGAACATTTTTTAGAATTCGTTACCTAAAGATAGAAGAAAACAGGAAGAAACTGCATGAAGCAGAAGCAATGGCCATCACGCCCTTCACAAGACTATTTGAGTCAGTTCAAATTTTGTGAAACATTCTTAAAATAAATTGTTTGCTATTGCAATCCATCCTCAACCATTCCACTAAAATAGGTTAATTTACAAAATTTCATTTTACAATCCTGTATAAAATTAATTATCAATTAGTTTTAGTACACACTCTACTCCACTGTTATTAAGAGAAATTAAATACATTTTGCATGCGTAATTTAAATTATGTCGTTCACCAGTAATATAATTAATATTTTGAGGCTCGGAAACAGAAATTGCCGTGTAAAATAAATTAAATATAAGCTGCCTATTGTGCAATGTGTAGGCCTATTCGTTAATAACATTCTTTAAAATTGGACTGAAATATTCTACAAAGATTAGAGATACAAAAGAAAGTAAGTACAATGAAGCAGTCATAGTAGTTTTTATATTGCTATGAGAATTTGGAAAGTAAACGATCATTGAATTAAAAAAAAAAAAAAAAAAGATGGGATATTGAAGTGAGAGTTCTACCTCTAAGCCTTTACTCCTCCAGTGTGTATGTAACCCAAACAAATATATATAAATATAGGTCTTTAAATCACTTGGTTATCGTTAGAAAGTGCAAGCTGAGAGTTGACAATGTTGCCGTGGTGACGTCACAGATTTACAACCCTCTTGAATATCTCTTTAAATGCTGTTATGAAGGGACCTGTGAGAGTGATAGCGACCGACAGTTCACCGACCTTGGTTTTTTGTATTAACACCACTGCCACCTGGTGAGTGAAATTATAACTACTTACTCAAGTGGAAGCTTTTGATGGGTTAGGTGCAAGACACAAGTCTAGAAAATGGGTCACAGTCCTGCCATCTATCCACAAATTGCGGAATCCGAATCACTTAAAGTGAAGTGAGTAGACATTAGATAGATAGGCTACATGCTAAGAAATAAACATGAATTTCTGTCTACATTAATAATAAGATTATTAGAACGATATAATTTTTAAGTTCACAAATACTATTAATTAATTTTTAGTTTGCGCAATAACTAGATGCGAAACAGGAACAAGATAAAGTTAAACTTCTATCAAGATTAATCCCTTCAGACCTGAATTTATGTTTTAAAAAATTGAAAAAAAAAAAAAAAAAACTGGTCACATAATCATTCTGGGGATCCAAAATTCCTGAATCAAGTCTTCACAGAAAATCAAAATTTAGGAACAATTTTGACACCTGGGGCCCCAAAATTTTAAATTTTATTTTTAATTCAGATATAGAAATGTTTAAAAAATAATATTCTCCATTTCTATCACACTGAATTTTTCAAAATATTTAAAAGTATCGGAAACATTCCAAAAAAGAAAAAAAGAAACAATGTACAGTATAATGTAGAAACATCAGGCCTGAAGGAGTTAAGCAAACTAACACTTCAATGTTATTTATTTATGCAGTGATAAGAGAAGTTGTGAAACAAATACAAAGAAAACTCGTGAACTGAATACAATTTATTAGAGTAATAACTATAGGATTGATAGAATTCTGAAAAAAAAAAAAAAAAAGTTTTAACTTCAAGCTTTATATTCGTATGGAGTGGAAGGCACACAGGTATGCATGGGATAATTTTGATTGTGCTACTAAAGCCCCTTGAGTCTTGGTGTTGCCTAAACCCCAAAAGACACAAACCCCCTATAAGGAAGAACATACTGTTTTATCGTCGTTAAAATCAACATATTTTCACACAATTTGAACGCAGAAACTATCAAGAAATCTCTACTAACTAATTTCAAGAATTAAGTAGAATTGCCCGTTCAAGATGGTATGAACATGCAATAATTTAACATTAATATTTCTCAAAGCCAAAACCTTATATTTCTAGAGGTAAATAATCATAAACCCTCAGTTTCCTGCTACTGCAATGCGGACCAGGAACATTTCTGGAGTAATAGTTCATGCTAATTCAATTATTTGACCTAATAAAGAAGATGAAAGCCGCAGGTCTTACCTTGTTGGCGAAACGTTTAGTCCACCATCATTAATTCCATTGTCTGGAATCCTGATGTTCGACTGGGTTAGTTAAAGGGTCTCACCCCATGGGCTGCAGGTTGTTGTCGGCGTCGATGCCTTCCCACCCTAGAAAATTTCAGAAATGTGGAACAATAAATGGTAAAACTTTAATCGACGATGGTGAAGTTTTAAGGGCTCTTTGTCTCACTTTAGAACAAAAATAAAGTAAGATATCCCATGATACAGATTGACGCAATTAAATTAGTCTTATTCCTGAATGAGTGGATTCTATGGAAGATTGAGAGTTCATTTTCTCTGAAAATGTTCTCTTTCACAAAAAGATGTCTCTGTAAACCTACAATACTGCAAGAAACTTCGATAATCGAATCAGTGAATTACTTGAAGATTCCTGGAATTCTTTCGAAAGTTCTGAAAGACTTATAAACGCCGCCTAAAATTTGGAATGCAATTTAACACAGCTGGTGATAACCGGCGTAAATGGAGTAGGAAAAGGGACTTGTGTGCTGGGATGTGAGTTTGATTACAATCCGGCTGATTGATTATAATTATTTTTCTTTTCACGCTATTGGAGGCAATGCCGAAAATGCAGTACACACAGTGCAACTTTCCACATACAAACGTGGAAAGATGAAATGCATACACTTTCTTTTTCCTTTCCGGCAGCTTGTAAGTCTGTTATTTAACGAGATCACTTAGCGTCGACTGAATTGATGGAATGGAGATGATATTAAGGCAAAATGAATTCATGATGAGCTACGGGATTACGTGACCCAAGCAAGTGATTAGACCAAGTGGGATGCAAGTAGTTATGGAATTCAACACATTTCAATTTCTCAGTCCACAGTGAACAGCGGAGGGAGTTCGGCAGTGAAGAAATATTGTGTAGAGGCATTGACACCGACATCGCGTAGCAGTGTAATAATGGCGAATATTGAAGATAATAGCCAAGCAGTAGTAAACCTGGAAGCAAACATTGAAGAGATCTACAAGAAGTTGTAAACTCTACAGAAGGAAAACGACCTAATGAAAAGTAAGGTGAATATCTTAGAAGAAGATCAGAGAAGAAAGAAATTAATATTTTTTGGAATCGAGGAAAAGGAGGAGGAACAGGCATTGGAAACATACGAGATTGTGATGAAAGTGTGCTGGGATTGATTCAGGATTGATGTGAGTAATGGACAAATAAAAGAAGCATACAGAATCGGGAAAAATGGAAATAGTCCTACTCTAGTTAAATTCCCAAGTGTAATGGCAAAAGAAAAAATTTTGAACAAACGAAAGGACTTAATAAACTCAAATATTAGACTGGAACATGATTTTGAATATGAAGTAAGATGCAGGAGAAGAATATTGATTTCTTTTATGAAGGCTGCAAGGAAAAATGGTCATTTCGCTAGATTATACGGAGTCAAATTTATATAAATGGGGAGATGTCTGATGTGGAATTCTGTTTGGACAATTTGAACCATACAGAGATAGGGACAATGAAAGAGGAGATAAGGAACATTATAATGAAACATACGAAGGGAGAACTATTTGAAAAATTAGAAGGTGGAGAGGTCATCACACAGGAAATAATAGCAAGCGATGGAATGAATCAGTCAGCGAGTCAAATGAGCCAGGAAGAGAGGCCAGCGACCAGAGTTTGCACAGCGCAGCAACAGCAGCAGATGAGGATGTCAACAAGCGATTAAAGAAGAAACAAGAGGCTTGCACTAAAATTATGATGACGCCATCAAGGAGACAGGGGAGAACAGAAGGACGGCATACAGGAGCTGAGAACAGCAAAAAGAGTGCAGTGAATCCAGCTGGAAGAAAAAATGTGGGTGAGCAATTACAAAAGGGATTGACAGATGAAGAAGATACTAAGATAAGAAGTCAAACTTCTGCAAGAACTGGAAGGGATGAAGTAATATTAGCAACACCGAATAGAGTTATGTCAGTGGGAAGAAAATAAGGGACAGAAAAGTTATAACTTAAGAGGTTGGTGCATGAGTAACAAAACATAGGAAAGTGATGAAGTGAAAATGGTGATGGTGACAGAAAAGACGGTAAGGCAAGGGGATGATAGTGAAAAAGGATAAGATACAAGTAATAACCAGAGAGTGATAATAAATATTTATTTAGTATTGTTTTAGTATTTAGTATTTATTTATTTATTTAACCTGGTAGAGATAAGGCTGTCAGTAGTGACACAAATATAATAAAAAAAGTAGGAATGGAAATGTAATGAAACTTCTTCGTCTGAAAATATACAGAGTAGGTTAATGGGAATAAGTGGTCAGTGAATAAATAAGTTAACAACTATGAAAGAGTTCAACTAATGTAAACAATGTTGGGAACAAGTAATAAGAGGTTGAGAGAAGTGACTGTATTGTTAAATGAGATTAGTTAGAATAAGATAACACTGCGTAACAAATTTTAACTATGGAATTCACAACACATTTCTAGCTTCCATCGTTCATAGCATTTTAATACTATCTTGTATACCTACATCTCAAATGGCTCAACTAACCTTATGATATCAGTTTTAAAGTCCATACTGATAATTCAAGACAAGATGGCCTAGAAAAAATATTTTAATAGTACAAGTAATTTCCACTCTGCGTGTATGATTTCTTAGTTTATTTCTATGTAATATTGTAACTTTATGAATACCACATCATTAGGCCACAAGCTTGTTCTATAGCCTACTGTAAGAAATACCTCGCATCTGGAATTCGTTACCTAATGACGTCAGAGACTGCCGGACTTTATCACAATTCAAAATTAAATTGGAAAATAATCCTGCGTATGATGCAGCCATCACCAAGTAACCTAACTTGAGCTTAGTACTGGTGCATAACTTAAAAAAGGCTGCTTTTATACCCCAACCCACTCTAATAATTCATTAATTCATTTAGTGTCCTGCCGAAGGGCAGGTATTTCACTGCAAACTCAGCTTTCTCCAATCTTCCTTATTTTCTGCCTAGGACTCGAGTTACGGAATGCGCGCTGGTTCGAGTCCTCATAGGGGAAGAACTTCTCATGAAATTACTGCCAGCGTATGGTGTCCAGCATCGTGATGCACTTGGGGAGCTACGATAGGCAGCAAAATCCCCTTACTAAACGTAACGCTGCAATATGAGAACGTTATAATCATGGGGGGACTTCAATTTAAATTTAGTTGACTCACATTCTAGTACGACTAAGATACTTCAACAGAGTTGCCAGATTTCCCGATTTTAATATAAAAATCCTGAGTACCACTTCTATTCGAGGCGGGATGCAAAAAGTCCCTCTAGAAAATTAACATCACTTGTATGATCTTATGGTTACCTAGTAACTATTACATTTAATTAAATTCCATTTAAAATTTTTGTTTTTTAACATTGGAAAGAACGAATATTTTGGCAAGTGTAAGGTTTGTAGCAGTGAATTCAGTGGTGAATATGATATTTCTAAACATTTAAAAAGAGACGTTCATCAGAAATGCGTGGCACAGGGAATGGAAAAAAGCTTGTTGAAAATGCTAAACTCCAGTGATAAATATGTAGGGTCTATATAAACTCTGTAAATGTATACTGTATGTTAAATGATGGGTTTTGAGCAGTAGAATGCCAGGGCACAATATAAAATGTCAGTTTAGATGTATGTCTTTAAAAACACAGGTAGAAATATTTCAAATAAATTATTTAAAATTTAAGCCCTTTTAAACTTTGTCCCATACATAACACATAATTACACCACTGAAAACATTTTCAAGCTCCCTTTCAAAATTCTGTACATTTTTGCAAAATTATCCATGGATCTAAGTAATAGAGATTTCAAGCTTTAAAATGATGTATCACACAATGGTCTTTCACTCATTTTATGTCTGGTCTCTTCTGAACAGAAACACTGTGGCTGTAGCCTTATTGCTTCTGCATTTAGCCTATTTCGATAATTTGTTTTCGTGGATATTCAGAGAAACCAGATATGAAACTGATATTACATTCCTTTTTAGACCTTTAATAGTATTATTGATATTAATAATAATGAAATGTAATTATTAATATTTCTTTTGTAATATTACGATTAGCCTATATTATAATATTAATTGGTGAGTTTTCATGTTTTTATTGATTCGTATTTTCGTGACTTTGTATATATTTTGCAGTATTCTCCAAATTTAAAATACTATTTAAATACAATTTACGATTCACAGAATTCCAAACTTTCAGATGCGCTGCATTGTGCGATTTATTTTGCTTGATTTGATAAGGCAGGTTGGTCAAAAAAAATATCATGTATTAAAACTATAAAACCTCATTGTTCTCAGTGATTTTTAAACTGCGCCATGCGTTTGGTAGAGTTTCTAAATGTGCCTGTCCAATAGAGGCTTAATTTATTATCAGCCCCCAATAATATAGACATTTATTCCTAGAATCGTCATTGCCGCTACAAAACGTAAATGTTTTTATTCCCTACTTATTATTGCAGTTTTCAAGCAGGAATCGTAATATAACTTAGGAAGTTTACCTTTATTTGGAAGAGGTTCATCCTGGTTGTCCCATGGGAATCGAACCGAGCTCTTCAATACATGTACTCTCCATAAAACGTTATCTCTGCGTGCTTTAAATGAAATAAAAAATCATAATGGCAACCCAATATGTCATTTACATTGTTGAAGACAACATTGTTACACGTTGAGAGATGAATGTGAATTCCATAGAGAATGAAAAGATGGATCCAGTGTCAGTGAATAGAAGCTGTACATAAGACAATAAATTGATAGTACTTGGGTCGAGTATTTTCGACCTGATTTTAAAATACAGTCAACTGGCCTCAAGGAAATTTAAATATTGTTTTCATATTTTATATTTAAAACATATTTTTAAATTTTTTGAAGAAATTGATATAACTTACATTTTATGAGCAGTTACAGAGCCACGCACTGCATTCGTGTTACTTGATGTTTATCAGTATAAAAATCACAAATCTTTACTTTTCTTGAGAATATTAATTTCAAAATTCTTTGGCTTGAAGATTTTCTTCCTCTTTTATTAATTTTGTAACTGAAAGGTGAAACTCATTCTATACTATGTTGGCTGTGTTCTCATTATAGTCAGGACTGAGTTCTTCTTATGCTGTGGTTAGGAGATGAACCTTAATGTTGTGACTGCAGTTAACAAATTATCCATGTAATATGTACAATTCAAAATTTGTTTTGTAAATGGTGTACTTTGCATTCTAGGCAATCCCTGTTTAGGGAAAGTGTTTGATAATAATAACAATTGAATATAAACATAATTCTTCTCACATGCTCATCCGTGTATTATCATTACAAATAATTTATCAGCATATCAATAACAACCTCATAAAATTACTTACAAAAACACTCCCAAAAATAATATACACTTATGAAAAATAAATAAATAAATAAATAAAAAATTATTGGATTAACAATATTTTCACCGTTACAATTACACATATATAAACACTAAATATAAACATTTACATAGAGATAAAAAATTTTACAGTAGAAAAAGTTCGTCCAAAGGGCTGGACTCCGGAAGAGTACCCAAAACGCTCATTGCATTTCCGCGTTGAATAGCAATACTTAAGCGTTGACGCAAATAAGTAGTGCAACGGCGATCACCAGTAATGGAGATCAAAATTTGGCCGATTTGAGATACCAAAACTTTAGTGTCATGGCTCCAAGGACCGAAGGTCTCCACAGCAAATGGGACAAAGATATAATTGTCTAAAAGATGAGCATATTTATTGACTTTCTTCTTCACGGCTAATTCAGCAGCAGATGCTGCGCGTCTGGAGGTATTCGGCAAGTGAGATGGAGCTAGAGTGTCAACGCTAGTGGAGTCCCAAATTAAAGATGTTCCTCTAGACCATGGAATTAAGGTGAGACCATCGGGTCGTTTACCATCCGCGCGACTAATACCTGGTGGTTCCAAAAGAGACGGGATGCCACAAGAAGTCAGAGATCTTTTAATGATATCATTGAGTGATGTATGTCTGGGAATGCGACCCTTGCTCCACGCACAGCTGAGTGCATGATAACCGTAAATATCAGCAATTCCCCCACAAATACATTGGTGTGGCTGGCAGAGTTTACAACCAAGGCGTATTTGGTTTTTAAAAAATTATATTTCTTTGCATGTGTCTTCATTTTCTCTGGAACAAGTGAAAGAAGACAGTTGAAATTTCACAGTTTTCTCTATCATACTACATTATGTCAGTCATGTAGTAAGACCGTACTGATTGAAAATAAAGTTTAGAAACCTCTGTAAGGGTCAAAACGTTTTCAAATAATAATACAATAGAAATATATTACCTAATTCGACACTGAATAATTGGAATAAATGTCTGTTTCTCTAGTAACTGCTTTAAAACGAATGTTGATAATTAACAGAGTCAAGGGGATGATAGAGGTAGTATCTTTGTTTGGGGTTGACCCAACACTGGTCCTCATCTACCCAGGGCTAAGCGGAGGCAATTGCAAGATCTTTTTTGCTGAGGATGCTATAGTCAAGACCGTCCATGCATGGCAAAGCGCCACATCCTGCAAGAGGTGACCCTGCTTATACTGAACATGGTGGATGTGGAGTAACGATCAGCGCGTCTGGCCGCGAAACCAGATGGCCTGGGTTCGAATCCCGGTCGGGGCAAGTTACCTGGTTGAGTTTTTTTTCCGGGGTTTTCCCTCAACCCAATACGAGCAAATGCTGGGTAACTTTCGGTGGTGGACCATAAAATAACCCAATAAAAAAAGCATGGCGGATCTAGACTTGGCTAGTCGAAAAAAAAGCCCCGACATGTAGAACAACAACACATGGTAATCTGGTGAGTTTTTTGGCTGGTTGATAAACCTGTGAGATATTCTTATGCATTGGAAAGATATCTACAAAAACCCAGGTAAACATCTGAAGAACCAGCGATCTCCCCAGGGAAGTCCAAAGGCGAAAATCCGGTGCCTAATCGGGAAACCAATGCTAAGGAATGGTAACCCCTACAGCAGAGTCCCTGGCCCTCCAGGTGGGGGGTTGGTCGTTAGGCTAGCTACCTATCACTGTAAAAAAGAATTTGCTAAAGAGTCTCAACAAACAAAAGTCAGAAGGAAAAATGGAATCGGACTAAGGCGAAGACAAAGGAACACGAGTAAATTAAATATTGGAACATGGAATCTAACTGCTCTTCTAAAACCGGGAAAAATGCAAGAACTAGTAGAACAAATAACTCAGACCAAATTAGATATAATAGCATTGCAAGAAATTAGATGGAGTGGAAATGGCATAATAAATAAAAAAGATTTTACTCTATATTATAGTGATTCAGATAAAAGAAAAGGCCAGCCTGGTACTGGCTTTTTAGTTTTAAAAAAGTTACAAAATAATATAATGGATTTTAAACATTTCAAGGAAAGAATGTGTAAACTAAGAATCAGGAGCAAATATAACAAGATTACCTTAATAAGTGCATATGCACCAACAGAAGACAAGAACATTGAGAGTAAGGAACAGTTTTATGATGATTTAGAAAAGTTAGTTAAGGGAGTGCCTGGAAGTGACACACTTGTGATCTTGGGAGATTTCAACGCGCAACTAGGAAGAGAATTAATAATATATAGATACGTCACTGGTCAACATACACTGCATGAAAAAATTAATGAAAATGGTGAACTCCTATGTCAATTTGCAACGGCGAATGATTTAATAATAATGAGTACATAATTTCAGCACAAAAGGATACACAAAGGGACTTGGATCTCACAACACTGTAAACCAAATAGACCACGTTATAATTAATAATAAGAAGAAAGATCTTATAGAGGACGTAAGAAGTTTGAGAGTCCACATATTGATTCTGATCACTTTTTAGTTAAAGTCATCATGAATCAAAAACTGCCAAAGATATACAAGAAACAGAAAACTGATCAGATGATTAAATGGAATAAAGTTAATTTACAAAATACCAAGAAAATTAAGCAATATAGAACAAAGGTGTTTGAAAATCTTAAAGGCCTACCAGAACAGGTTGTTAATAACAAATGGGAAGGAATTAAAAAAGGCAATAGATGAAGCGGCAAATGAAACAATTGGTAAGGAAGAGAAGAAACAAAGAAATGAGTGGTGGGATGAAGATTGTAGGAATATTATAGCTGAAAAAAATGAAGCAAGAATGAGAGCATTGCATAATAAGACAAGAGCTAGTAATGATATTTATAATCAAAAAAGGAAAGAAGCTAATACAATATGTAAAAACAAGAAAAAAAATGGTTAAATGAGAAGATCATCAAAATTGAAGAAAATTCCAGCAAGAACGAAACAAGAAAATGTTTTGCAGAGGTTAAGAATTTCAAATGTCAGCAAAGTGTGAGTCCCATGATATGTAAAAGTGCCGATGGCAACATACAAATACAACCAAGTCAGGTACTGGATAGATGGAAGGAACACTTCCAGACACTCCTTAATATAAATAAGTTACTAATGAAACAGAAATAACACAAATTTTAGGAATGGAAATAGATACTGATCAACAAGTATCCTCACCAAGTTTTAATGAGGTATGTCATATAATTAACAATCTGAAAACAAATAAAGCTCCTGGATCAGAAAACATCCCACCGAATTTGATAAAATACGAGGGAAGAATGCTCAAACAAGAAATGCATAAATTGACGACAAAGATATGGGAAGAAGAGAAGTTATCAACACAATGGAATGAAGGAATCATCTGCCCAATCTTTAAAAAAGGAGATAGATTAATGTGTATTATGTTATTAAATATAACATATAAAATATATGTCATTATATTAGACCAAAGACTTGTTAAAATAATAGAAAACAAACTGGATGACTATTGAATGGGTTTCCGAGCTAACAGATCAGCTGTAGACAATACATTTATAGTTAGACAAATATTTGAGAAATGCCTTGATTTTAATATTGACCTATATAACATCTTTATTGACTTCAGTAATGCTTTGGATGCAATATGTAGAAATAGAATTATTGAGTGCCTAAAATTTTATGAAGTACCTAATAAAATGATACGATTAATAGCCATAACATTAAGAAACACTGAGGCAAAAATAAAGGTGACCAATAAGATAAGCGAAAAGTTCAGTATTCGAAACAAGGTGATCTGCACTCAGCTGCACTATTTAGTTTGGTTATAGACTTTATATTGAAGAAACTGGAGATGAGGGGGAAACATTACAACAAAATTAAGGCAATGTATAGCTTATGCTGATGACATAATAATAACTGCAAGAACAAAACCGACTTTGACAGAAACATTTAACAATCTAAAAGAACAGGCAATGAAATATGGATTGATAACACTGTGTAACAATGATTTTGTTTAAGTTAATTTTTTTGCTGTTTATAATTCAGTACGTTGCAAAACACAAGAAAACATCAATTTCCCATGTGTGAAATTGTTTTTAGAGATATGGCATCCTTTTGTACAATATAGGTGAGTTTACAATAATAGTTTTTTCTATATTAAGGCAGAAAACATATACAGGGTCTGAGCAAATGTGCAGAAGTTATGTAAGTACATTAAAACATTTACACGTCATAAAAACGCATACACAGTGTCTAAAGATGTATTTTTTCCTACTCTCCCTTTTGTAGGTTAAAACACTTACACGTCATGGAAAGATATTCACAGTGTCTAAAAATGTGTTTTTTTTCTTACTTTTTCTCTCGTAGCTTACATCAGACTCTGATCAACCCCAGATGTAGTCGCCACTATACTGTACTTGGTAGTCCATCTCTTTTCTAACAGTTGTAGGTCTTGATGGAATCTTTCGCCCTGTTCCTCTGAGTATGCATCCATGTGTGACTTGAAAACATCTGACTGGAGGACATGTAACTTGAATGACTTTCTTCAACTCATTGCTTTGTAATTCTTCAGAAGACCCTACACCACCTCCCTGTAATTGTCCACTCTACGATCACCCAGGAAACCTTTCACTATATCACGGAAGCTTTTCCAGGTTCCCCTTTGTATAGGTAGAAGTTTCACAATGAATTCATCATCGTGAAGTAATTTCTTCACCAGGGTGCCCACAAAAATTCCTCCCTTGACCTTCACCTCTGAGAGTTTGGGGAAGACAGATACTTGAAGATATCTGAATTTGTATCTAGTACTTTTACAAATTGCTTGATGAGGCCAACCTTAATGTGGAGCGGAGGCATCAGAATCTTGTTTTCCTTCACAGAGAGCTCCCACCCGTTTTTCTCACCAACCACAAACTCCGTCTTCAATGGCCATTCACTGGTTGAAAATGCCTGGCTATATCCCTGCTAGCCTACAGGCAAAGAAAACAAGGATATTTTGTGCACCCACCTTGTTGTCCCATCAAAGACGCATCATTTTTAAGTCACTAATTACATTCCACTGTTGTTCTGCATAGTTAACCATCTGTAGAAGCTGCTGGACATGGGAGTAATCTTCTTTAAGATGGACTGAATGAGCAATTGGAATTGAGGGACACTTGTTGCCATTGTGTAGGAGGACAGCTTTCAGATTCTTGCAAGAACTGTGAATGAAGAGCTGCCAGTCTTTTGGATCATATGGAAACGCTATTTCTTTAACAGGTCCCCACATTGTGGCAATAACACAGTTTGTCAGTGAGAGTGAAGTATTGCGAGAATGTTTGGTGACACTTCCTTTTGTCCGGATACCTTGCAGCTCCAGTCCAAAATGTTCCACTACTTTTAATCTTGATGTTAAAAGTTCTGCACAGGATTTTATTAATCCTAAGTCCCTGATTAAATCGTTTAACTCCTTTTGAGTGGGAAAGTGAGGTGTAGTCTCTGCATCCTCTGAGAAGTCCTCTTCCTCGCTGACATGATTCACTATTGGAAAAGTCAGACTACTGCCGTCCTGGAGGAGGAGAAACCAGAAGCTCCTCGTTGTGTGCAATAGGCCTGAGTGATGATGGTAGGCCCGGATATTCGAACACATTGTTTTCGTACTTCTTCTGTGTACTACTTCTGGTCTCTGAGGTGTTGTGAGACACCCAGGTCTCATCACCAGTCACAATTTGATCAAAAAAGGCGTCTCCATCTGTGTGATATCACATCAAGAATGTCAATGCTGAGGCCATTCTCTGAGTTTTGTGTTGGTAACTCAGTTGCCGTGGAACCCATCGTGCACAGATTTTGTGGTAGCCAAGATGTTGCGACACAATTTCACCAAGCAAAGAACGAGAAATGTCAGGAAAGGCAATATGCAATTCGTCGAGTGATGTGCGCCTGTCTTGCAAGATTCTGTCGTTCACTTTAGTCTTCAGGTCTTCTATAATGAGTGATGGGCGTCCGGGTCAAGTTTCATGGTGGACATTTGTTCGCCCATTGTTGAACATTTCGCACCATTTTCTCACATTTCTTTCATTCATTACGGTATCACCATACACTTCTTTGAATTGCCGGTAAATTTCTGCAGGTTTCAAATGTCGGGCATTCAAAAATCGAATCACACTCCTCACCTCACAGTCGGTGGGATTATCAATCGCGTCGTTCATTTTGAAGTAACACAAAATGCACAATGGCGACTTGTTGCAACCAGATCTCACAACATTATGAGAACACATGTTAAGAAAGCCAGTTGACCTTCAAACAAGGAAGGGGAGTCAGCTGCGCGGCGGGTATGCGCGAACGGTCGTTATTTCCTGGATCCCCCTCGTAAACAGAATGGAGAATAATAGAGTGGTCAAACAAATATACAAATGGAAACCAATAGTTAACAGAAAGCAGGGTAGACCACAAAATTGATGGGAGGATGATGTCCTGAATGATTTGAAATTGATGAAGGTGGAAAACTGGACAAAGATAGTTGGAAGCCGTAAGGAATGGAAGAAAGTTGTTGAGAAGGCCAAAACTTTCACCTGATAGTTGTAGAGCCTGAAGAAGAAGAAGAAGAAGAAGAAGAAGAAGAAGAAGAAGAAGAAGAAGAAGAAGAAGAAGAAGAAGAAGAAGAAGAAGTTGATAATTAACACTGCATTGTAATTTTCGAAGTTTACATTATTTGGAAAATTCATTAATTTCAACGAAAATAGTGCCCATTCTGCAATCCAAGAGGATGTTGATGAAATGCAATTATTTTTTCTTTCAGCTATAATATGTTGTCCTTTAGTACATTTATTCATTTTATACAACTTTTAACACTAGGCTTATATCACTTAGGAATACAATAATAATTACTTTCACGTGTTAATAGCACAAGGAAAGGTTGTCAGATCGATGTCACAGTTTTCTATGGGGATTTGTTTGGTGAAAATACACAAAAAATGAAACAACCAGTGTCTCAGCTTTCTCTCCCATAGGGCCTAGTTTGCACGTAAAAAATAAAGTATGAAATACTATCGGATGTTCTTGAGTTGCTGTTGCATATTCATACAGCAACACAGACTGATGTCTTCGATCTCTGTAACCGAGTTTACAATACATTATATTACTGTTTGTATTGATATTATTAAGCCTATTGTTTTTTACTTATTATAATTATTATTTGTTGATTTTATGGACACAAACACATCGTCTGACATTCCGATAAATGTGGAAACTCTCAATAAAGCTGTTCTCACAGGAGCGGTGCTATATTTTCAAGGTAAAGACGTTATGTATCACTACTTTTTAAAATTACCATCATCATTATAATGGTTTTTCGTTTCATGAAAATTTGAAATCAATTTTCATTCATAGTAGAAATACACTCATTAAAATAACAACAAAATTAACTAAATAAAACATAATTTGAAACACTACTAATTCGTTAGAAGCACAGAATTTTTTTATGTTATTTATTTTAACTACCAGATCGGCTTCTAGAGGTGGGACTGATTGAAGACCTCTCCAGTGCAGAAGTAAATTTGCAGTCTTGACAGGTGACAAGGCCGTAAAGTTATTCATGAACACTCTAGAAAGTTTCAAGTTCGAAGATACAGAAGAATTAATCTTCAATGAAGCTGATCCTGAAAATGATGCAGAAACATGTAGTGCTACCTCAACAGAAGAGAGTGATACCAAGTCTAGAAATCTCCCGAGATACGAGTGGATACCATTGGACACAAAAATAAAAGTGGCTCACGAGCATTCGAATTGGAGTCTGCATGCATTGCAGCAACATCCGTCAAGACACAAGAGACTTCTGCATTGTGGCAAAGAAACACTGAAATGGGAGGTACGTGGTACAATAAAATGGTGATGATGGACGTGGGTGTATGACAGATTTGTGGAAGGAATGAACAAGTGACAATCAAGAGACTGCAGGAGTGGGCTTTAGCGGTGGCCTTTCAATATTGGGGTTCTTCTTTCGACTTCACAGCAAGTTACAGCTGAGTTGTTGCTTTTAAGAAACGATATAAAATAGGCAGAGAAAAATACAAATCTGGTCTCTGCTCGAGAAACTTATTCGGAAGAGGAAATACTGCAGTCAGCAGATTGTTTCCTGATTACGTCATTAATACCGACCAGACTGGATGCACATATCAGGTCAACATTAAAACAACTTTAACTATCAAAGAAGAAAAACAAGTTGTTGTTACTGTTGGCGACCTGAACAAAGTATACTGCACAATATGCAATAACATCTTTGGGAAAAGTTTTACCTGAAGTGTTATTGTGTATGCAGGAACTTGGAGGTAAATTTGGTCTAGAGTAAACGCAAAGGTTAATGAATTACAGGAGGAACTAAAAAATGTGGTTGTTACATGTTCAATTTCAGGAAAACTGATTTCTGCACCTTTTGAGAAATTTTTGGATAGGTACAGTCCTCCAGTCATATGTGAAACAAAAACAGTTCCTTCTTATGTTAGATTCATGGGGTGGACAAACAGTACAACGAAAAGTTTATTAATGAAGACAACCTGCCAAATGTACTACTCTAAATGTACACCATTATGCCAGTCATGTCACATGTATTTTTACAGGGAGATTAAACAGTTTACATATCTATTAGAAAGGAGTCAAAATATCTCTTGCCGGGAGGATGAAATAGAAATTCATTCCCTTTTACATATCACCTGTCGGCTCCAATTTTTAAAGACATGCTACTGTATGTATGGTATGCAAGTAAGTTAGTAGCGGACAGAAAGCTTGTCTTGAACATCAAAGTCATGTGCTTCTGAATGACGTTAAGAGAAGCAAGTGTGATTGTGGAATGATGATAATCTTCATGAGCTGTGCTGGTGCAGGAAGTGTAACTATTTTCATCCACAGTCCTGTAGTGAGTGCACCATTACAAAGGACCAGGAGTAGGTGAGTCCTTTCATTAATTGAAGACTTGAAATAAAAAGGCTCTAAGTGCCATAATCATGAATTTGAGGAAAATGAGTTTTAAGTGCACTAGGTAATTAATGGTCATAATTTCAGTATTAATGTGTTTTAAGCATAGTATGGAGCTAGTGTCCAAAGGAACTTACAAACGTAATATTGTAATAGTATGAAAAATGTACTGGAAGTGGAAATTTAATGAAATGCTCTAAGTTCCATAGTTCAGAATCAGCAAAAAGATAGTGAAGAGGACAAACGAATGAAACAAAAATGGTTAATTGTTCATAAAGTCAAAGTTCATTCTGTAATGCTTCTGTAAAACTGTTTGTGGTCATAATTTGTCAGGTACTGTATCTTTTCAGTCAAATTCTTCTTCTTCTCGGTTAATACCTGGATTTTCTTCCGAGTTTACGAAAATATTTCAGAAAATGTTCCTTGTGCAAACTTGCACTAAGTCACCTTGCCCATCTGGAACAGTGTAATGAATAGTTGCTTGTCTCCTCCTCTGTGAAGGGTCATCGTAGGTACCATGACGTCTTCTTTTAACATGTGATACTTGCATCAGCCCCATCAAGTAACTCCCTCGCTTCTCAATATCTTCCAGGTCATAAAAATCTTCAAACAGCCCGACCTTGTGTTCATAGCTGCATTTACACTTGCATGCACACCGACTGTGAAAGCAAGATGGAGAACCCTGTGCACTATACCTCACTAGGTCTACCAGTTTTTTCTGATGTCACAACCAACCTAATTTAGTTAGACCTTATTGCTGCTTTCATGCAAAAAGAACAAGAATAAACAGTCTGTCCAGGTATGGTGTAGGTTAGCGATCAGTAATGAGACTAGCCCCCTGTGCTGGACAAGCTTTTGCAGGAACATGTTTATTATTTGAACTTATGTATTCATTTGCTTCATTTTTCAGCTTTTTTTTTCATTGCAGCCGCAGTACCTTCTCCTTTAATTCGTCGTTTCTTTCCACTCAGACTGTTACAAACATCTGTCGCCTCCGCCATTTAATCTAACTATGAGGAGGAAGCGCGCGCACAACATAGAGCCTTTCATAACAGCAGCGGCAGTTAAATCGTATGCTATCTGTCAATTGCATTTAGTACTACATTTTCAATTGTGGCAGTTCAAGTCTTTTATACATTATTGGGCTTGGCATAAAGATCCCATTTTGCACACAATTTCAAAATTCCTTATTATGGCACTTAGAGCCTTTTTTATTTCAAGTCTTCAATTAGTATAGCATGCTTCTCTGTTTCTTAAAATGTTTTCTACATCTTGATTGCACAACTTTTAACACTATATCACTTTGGGAAATGTATTATGTATTAAATTTAACACGTGAAAGACAACATAATACATTTTCCAAAAAATGTTTTGATTAGAATCCTTGAAAGAACAATGTAAAGCATTAGGTCTACTTCTGACTCATCATGGTATTGTGGCAGCTATGCCTCGGAACAGATGCGGCATAGCCTTCATGAATTGGTCTGCAGTATGACAGTAGCTACGTGTGAGTATAACCGCAGTCTAATACATATAGTCACGAAGCTTGAGATGATTTTTGCATTTGTCGCAATACAATGCTCCAAGCAGTTAGCAACTGAGAGTACTGGGAACAATAATCTGTGTGATAGTAGTGATCCTAGTGGTTAGCAACTAAAGTTCTACTGTCATTGCATGCATATTCCCTATGTATTGAGCTTCGTGACTGTATGTACTAGATTGTGGTATAACTATAACTGGCAATGACTCTATGCGCGCAAGAAGGGACTATTATTTGGGCTTATCTGGATCACATGAAAGAAAATGCCGAAACATATATCCCTTGATTTTTTTATTCTCTATCAACTAAAAAGAATCCAAGTTTCTGCAGGATGTTAAATTATTGCACTTCCAATACATATGAATATTAAAAATTTGCTCTAATACAGTACTTTTTTTTTTTCCAGGAGATCTAAGACCTATGGGAGAGAACACTGAGACATGAGTCTTTATATTTTTAGTGTATTTTCACCAAAGAAATCCCCATGCAAAATTGTGACATTGTTCTGATAACTTCTCCTTGTAAGTTTAAGAATTACCTTAGTTGACTAGTTTTGGCTTGGAAGCCATCTTCAGAACTGCATTGGTCCTCGTGGTTTCAGGTATCTTCGCCCCCCAGTGGGGGTTGTGCAATGTGAAGTCAAACAGTGTGTGTTCTGAAATTCAGTTGTGTGTTGAGGATTTGTTGTGGGTGTGTTTTTGTGTACTTGTATATTTGATATTGTTCTAGTGTGTTTAGTTTCTGCTTTTTCGGTTGGATATGTAGAATTTCAATGTCTGTGTCTATGTTGCTGTAGGTGTGGATGGCGTTCATGAGGTGTTTTGCATATGTGGAAGTGTTATGTGATTTGGTTATGGCTGTGATGTGTTCTTTGTAACTGGAACGTGTTTCAAATGTATTTAACTACGGTATTCTTAAACTTGGTTCTATTAACATGTGAAAGTAATCATTATTGTATTCCTAATTCATTTTATTTTTTTAACAAAACAAAATAATGCAATTTTTATGTTGTGCTACCTGAAAGCGCCTGGCGTTGCCTGAAAATATCAGGGTTGACCGGGTCTTTCTTTTTGCTTCTATTTTTAATTAAACTGGTTGTTAAGACTTTCCAGAAATCTCGGAAACTCTTTTTAATTTTAAAATTAATATTTAAACACATCAGTGACAAGATAATAAAGTCTCTACTGTGGAGGCAGCTGTGAGGAGTCTCTCCGAGTGCTACTGACAGAATAACATGATGTTACTGGGGAATAACATTCCTAATTACAGTTGAAAGCAGAAGTGCTTGCGAGCCCCATCCAGAGTTAATGCTTATAAAGAAAAATTTACAGACCTCCCATTACCCGCAGAGCCAATACTCACGTGGGTTGAAGCTGCTCTCTCTATTCAGATAATTTCAATGCAGTTAAAGAATTCGTTGGTGCGCTAAATCCAACTGAAGCCTTGTCAATTCAACGTTCACAGAATATTTTAATAGTGAATATTTGCAAAGGGAGTTGGCTGTAATTAAGGCACATTTCAAAGTTATACTTAGCTGAAGTCACATAAAACTTGAAAAATATGGTTTGTCTTTACATGAATCTTTATCAGTCCTCAAGGATGTTTAGAGTAAACGTCAGAGTGCTCCTTTAAAGTATGTTGAAAAATTAAGTGATAAATTGTGCGCTGTTTTAGGGAGAAATCCTGACAAAGTTTTAAGTTCTGTGGATAAATATCTTCAATGTGAAAATGTTGTGCTTCCAGAAGAAATTTCGCCAGAGCTAGTAAGCGCTTTCAGATTTTGCTCAATAACATTTGTAGACATGAATGGTCCTTCTCAGTTCTGTGATAAAGGTCATAAACTTACCCGAGCATTTGGAGAAAATAATCATTGTATACTGCAAATCAAATTACAATAACCAGAATGTGTCTAAGGAAGAATGTACATCATAAGTAACAAAATGCATAAGCCTGAAATTAAAATTTTTAGTGCATGTTTAACACATATTTTCGAAATGGAGCATATTTTACAGATTTTGACAGCATAAATGCATGCATATTTTAGATATTTTTAGTGCATATAAATCCGATGTCTATTTATTACACTAAGAACAAAAGGTCAACTAACATGTATATATGACATGAAAGCAAACGTGCAAAAGTTTTCATTTAGTAGATTTCAATATGCACTCCATTCGTAGCTCTGCATATGTGTAAACAATATTCAATCACTTCCCATGTGCATGCCATCATGTTGGGAGTTATGTTTGCTAGGCCTGCAAGTATCCTTTCATGTAGATCATAGACGATGAAGGTCAGAGTACACAACATTCTTAACATACCCCCACATAATGTATAATGTCTGGACTTTGTGGTGACCATGGGATCAGCCCTCCTCTTCCAAGCCATCTGTTAGGAAACCATAAGTTTAACGCTGTGCATTTTAACCATTGATGAATAGTCTTACCAGTTAGAGCAGTGCTGAGATGTGCAAAGGGTAAGCTCCGTCGTCCAGCAGGAAGAGGTAGAGAGCATACCCGCTAGCAGACCTTGGTGCACTGTGTTCTCCGTGGGTAAGAGATGCTAGCCCCAGGGTGCTCTGTGCTGACGACTGCTGAGTTGGAGCATCACCACAATCTTCTCGACGAAAATTTCGTTGAAATGTTACAATTGACCGTGTTTCAATCATGCAAATTACAGTCTGTGCTTTCTGCTGTGGCATTGCCATTCTGACATTTCTGTGCATTTCGAACTGGCAGCTCAAGGTCAAGCAATGGACTGCATTTGTGATGTGTGCTTACCCCAATCCTGGACCGTTCTCCTCAAATAAAGTCACTGGAACAGCTGGGATTACCAGTGCTTCAGTTCAGTGACTCGTGCGTGGTTTGTACTCTTGTATGTGACCTTGAACAGCCAGCTCGAAATGCACAGATAATAATGATAGCAATGAAATGTAAAAACAAACAAAAGCCTGTAAATTTATGCTCCAGGTGAGCCAATTAACGACCCATTTACACTACATCAAACATTTTGAGTTACTGAACATGCGTGAAAAATAGGATGTTTTCATCTCACTTATTTCTCCTATTGTGATTCTTTTTATATCCTGGAGTTCTTTTGTGGAAACCCTGTACAGGACTAGTTGAAAGCACCCGGCATTGTCCGGGTTTCCTTTTTCCTTCTATTTTTAATTAAACTGGCTGTTAGACTTTTGGAAATCTTGGAAACTCAACTACTGGCAACCAAAACGAATTGTCTTTACTAAGCTTTCCCTGTCCATAAAGATCAAAAGGCTATAATATAAGAGAGGGATTCATCACTATCCAGCACTGTGAGTGCTACCACCATTTCTTACCAACATTCCACCAATGAATTCAAATTCAAAGAAATGGAAAATGAACATGTGTGCTTTTGGCTTAAGTTGTCAGTCCTGAGTCCTAACAAGGAAGGTGAAGAAAGACATCTTGCCAGCATTGCCAACTGTGGCCGAATTCGACTAATAGTAACGAGCTTGTAACAGAATGGTCGTAGTCGAATGTCAAAATGTAGTCGAATTGAGATTCGATTGGGCGATCATCTGTGAATACTCTACTTTTATGTGTAAACATTTTCTTTTAAGAGAGAACACTAGCGAGTTTTCTAACTTTTACAATTTTCAACCGAACTGAATGATTTTTATATAAGTTAGCACATGTAATTTTATTTGCAGATGATACAAGTGTAATTATTTCAAGCAAACAATACGATCATTTTATAAACACTTCTAATACAGTGCTGAATCTAATGAATGAATGGTTCCATGCAAATAAACTAGCACTTAATGTTGATAAAACCAGTGCAGTCAAATTTAGTACACACAATAGTGCTCAGGTTTCCTACAGTATTCATCTCAAAGAATCTATAAGCACAAAGTTTCTTGGTTTAGAATTGGATAATCACTTGAACTGGAAAACGCATATAGAATGTATTACTCGTAAATTGAGCTCTGCCTGTTATGCATTAAGATCCTAATCTACTATTGGTGATATAAACTTACTTAAAATGTCATACTTTGCATATTTTCACTCTGTAATGAAATATGGATTAATATTCTGGGGTAACTCGTCTGAAGCTAAACACGTTTTTGTTTTACAAAAGAAAGCTATAAGAATAATGGCCGGTGTGCATAAAAGGACCTCATGTAAAAATATTTTCCGAAACTTAGAAATCTTGACTTTACCTTGTGAATACATTCTTTCCCTAATGATGCTGTATATTAAGAACCAAGATAAATTCAGTACTAATCAAGACATTCATCATTTTAATACAAGACATAAATCAGATCTTCATCTACCCTCTGTTAGTCTAAGCTGTTTTAAAAAAGGAGTTCGCTATTCATGTATAACAGTCTTCAATGCACTGCCTAATTATCTTAAAGATTTGAAGAACAACGAGAAAAGGTTCAGAAAAGAATTAACCAAATTTCTACATACTCATACCTTCTACACAATTGATGAATTGTTTATGCTTATGAATTGAATTATTCTACTTAAATGACATGTACAATTTTATATAGCTCAACTAAAATATGTTTTTATATTGACTTAATCTGTTTACTATGTATTGTATTTTTTGTTTAGCATAACTGATGAATTGTATGTACTGTAAATTGAATAGTATACTGCATAGGTCAACTGATGAATTGTTTAAGCTTATAAATTGAATTAATCTACTTCATATGAATTGTATAGCTTAACGAAAATAAGTTTGTAAATTGAACTAATTTGATTGTATATGTTTGTATAGTTTGGCTGATGAATTGTATATGTTCTTAAAATGATTACTAGTCTGTGTAGCTCTACTGATGAATTGTATATAGACCTACTGTAAATTGAATGGTAACATGTATAGCTCAACTGATGAATTGTTTATGATTATAAATTGAATGAATCTACTTGTATAGCTTAATGAAAGTATGCTACTTTGTATTGTATATATTTGTATAGTTTTGGCCGATGAATTGTATATGCTTTAAATTGAATAGTAATCTATATAGCTCTACTGATAAATTGTTTGTGTTTATAATTTGAAGTAGTTTGCATGAATGTATTATCAATTTCTGTATATCACAACTGGTTGAATTGTTTATGCCTTAAATTTAATTAAATTGGTTTGTATTATAATATAGCTCAACTTATGAATGATCGTTTGCGTTTGTAAATTTAATAATCTGATTGGCTATGTATTGTATACTTTTAGTAGAGCCATCGATGTAGCTCAGTCGGCAGACTCGCTGGGCTGCTGATCCAGAGCTGCGTTCGGGCTTGGGTTGGATCCCCCTTTGGACTTTGGTTTCTTCGGAGGTTTTCCCCAGCCGTGGGACTGAAGCCGGATGGTCTATGGCGAGTCCTTGGCATCAACCCCTTTGATTTGATTACCCCCTTTGACTTGATTACCTGGTTGGGTTTTTCCGAGGTTTCCCCCACCGAAAAGGCAAATGCCGGGTAATATTTTGACGAATCCTCGGACCTCATCTCACTACATCTCGCCAAAATGTAAAAAAAATTGTACAAAATTGTAAAAATTGTAGAAAATTACTAAATTGTAAAACTATAAAAATTTGTAAAAATTGTAATTGTAATATTGTAAAATGTTGACATGTTCCACATCTTAAAGCTTCATTGCTCATGTAAGATCTATGGAATAAAATAAATGAATGAATGAATGAATGAATGAATCAATCAATCAATCAATCAATGTTATAAAACTAAGTATCATGCAAAATTTGAAGCTGATTGGTTGTTTGGTTCTGAAGTTATTAAGTATTTTGTATTTTTTAAATGTGCATATTTGACGAGCCCCAAAATTTGAAAAATTTGATTTTGGATGTTTAACTTTTTTAAATAATAAACTGAACCTTACTTTTGATTTCTGAGTGCAGGTTTGCCATTCTTATATGTGTGGTGAAATGTGTCTGTACCATATGTAAATGCAAGGTAACAGCACAGGAACGTATTTGTAAAGTCAAACCATGTCAATTGATGTACTGAGCTAGTATAATGTATCATGTAAAATTAGGAAGTAAGATGGACTCTTCTTGCATGCAGCTAAAGCAACCCTCAGAATATCCATTTTGCTTCACGGTACATATGTGTGGCATAGCCTTTCACACGACCCTGAGCATACCTAATTCCCCTAGAGACTGTCGCCCCTTGAGAAAACATTTTATTTCTCAAAGAAGTAATTAGCCTCAAGGGCCGAAAGGTTGCATCACATCCTGACCCAATATTATAAAAGAGGCGGGACATTGTATCCCTGTGTGATTTCTCTCTGGATCTTGCTTCAGGCAAGTCCACTTAAAATTGTAACATTTATACCAGAATAAAACATTATCTACTGACTACTGATTCTTGTTACTGCTGTTTGTCTTCGCCAAGACCTGAGGGTCCAACCCACGTGACTAAAAAGTAAAGACTGTTCTACACTACACCACATATGTAGAAGTGGGTTATTACACTGTTAAAATTAATAATGATATTTAATTTTCTTTTTTTTTAAGTTTTGCAGGGTTATAAATGCTCCTTAACCAGTTCATATTGTGAATATCCAAAAAAAATGCCACTACAGTTTGTTAACCACCTATTAGTGATATGCAAGCAAAATTTCACAGCAATCAGATGAAAAATAATCATTTTGGAGTGTTTTGAAGATGTGAAAATGTCATCCTGAGAAAAATGGCAATTTGTAAAATACCCTGCAGCAAGTGAACTCATACAACTGCCCAGGATCACATGTTTCATCCTCTGCATGTTTTATGGCTCTCTGTATTCTCGTTCTCTTTTCAGAGCTTCTCCATTTGCTTATGCATTTTCTCTTTTCGTCATGTCTCTTGTATACAATTTGGGCTACCTCTGTCAGCTCACTATTTGTCACTGCAAAATCAATCCGTTTCTTTGAAACAAATATTTGTTCTGGACATGTGGCCCAGATTACTGAATGAACACATTCATCTGTATTTTGTGTACACCTGGCTAGAATTTCATTACATGCCAAATGTTGATATAGAGAGAAACTTTGTCACTACTTCAGAGCTCAACTGGTGTTTCATTTTGTGTGACTCTGAGACTCCTCTCCCTTAGCCTGGCTTCTGTTAGGAATCGGACAGTGATCATGACTTGGTTTCTAGTCAGTTGACATGCATTGAGATAGAGTTGCATTCCTGTACATCAAGGATGCCACTTACAATTTGCAGCTCTATAGTAATTAGTGAGAGCTGAAATTGTTTTTCCATTCAGCTTTCTTCTTCCAAGTGTTATGCATTTACCTCCCACTCTCTGATCAAATTTCTCAGTCCTGTGCCCATGCGCTTGGCGACATGGTTTATGCACTCCCCTTTCATAATTTGGTATCGTCATAAATGTTGAGTTGAGCCAAATGTTGCGATTTTTAGCATCTCCATCTGACAATATGGTGGTCACTCTGCTGCCACCATCTTCATTGCATAATGCATTAAGCAAAGCAAGAGAGACAGCCTACCTAGCTCAAATGGGATGGAAGACGTAAGAAAATTTATGAAAACAACAGGATTTTTTTTTGTGATGTATGGCTTTTTCGGTTATGTTGTGGTATATAACGTTTGGAAGTTTTGTTGGTAATTATATTTTACATCATGTGAATTTCATAAAATTTATTACAAAAATGGAGACTGTATTTAATTCAATATGGCTACTGTATTGGTTACAAATATGTTTGTAACATCATCAAGGCCTTCATATCATATCTTTAAAATAGCCTATTTTCTAAACTACAGAAATATGGTATTGGCCTTACTTTACTCTTTCCCTGATGGTGTTTTATGTTACAAACTAAGATATTTTTAGTATTTAGTAATCAATATATTTTTAATTTTAATGGAAGAAATAAATCCTATCTCCATCTGTCCTCTGTTAGTCTGTTACATAAACAAAGAGTTCACTGTTCATTCATCACGGTCTTCAATGCACTGTCTAATTATCTTAAAGCTTTGAAAAAAGGTTCAGAATAGAACTGATAAAATTTCTTCATATTCATACCTTCTACTCAACTCATGACTTGTTTATTCTTACAAACTGTATTAACCTACACAGGCGGCTATGTAGGCCTACTTATAATTTTGTACATCTTTTGACTTCTTCCTTATCGCAAAGGTACACTGCTTATCAATAAATGAAATGTAATACATTTACATCTAACATTAACTATCCACTAGCACTGCATTTTTGTCTATTTTTCTGTACCTTTTCTTGAAACTGCACGCACACACCGATTTCTCTTGACTTCCTTGTATTTTTTCCGGAGCCAAGCAACTTCTAATGATTTATATTGATACTTTTCTCGTAACATAGCTAGCATAATGTCATTTTCATTCAAAGAAAGCTCTGTTTGTGTGGAAGCATCACACATTTTATTTGAGAGATCACTGGTAAAGTCATCAAGTTCAGCTGACGCACAATCTTGCAGTAAAGAGTCACCATTAAAGGATTGACGTAACTTTTTCCGCAATACTTCATACTTTCTGGTGCTCAATTTTCTTTTTACTGGAGGAGGCGGATTAGGAATATCGAATAGTGTGAACAGCATTCCACACTAACTTGTTCCTATTAGTGTTCCTAACTGCCCATCTTCGAAATGATTAGAGCACAGTTTTATATTATTATATAAATAGTCAATACTCTTATCCATTAAATCTTTCCTTCCAAGGTTTATCAACCACAATCTGTTCCTGAAAAAAAAAAAAAGCATTAGATTAGATTAGTCTGCATTTCTATAGCACGGGACACTGAAATTTCCAACATGCATTTTTCTAAGTTCTGTAGTGTGGAAATCTGTGACAGGTTAGTTTAGGCTTTTGGTATGCCTTGCATATACTAAGTGAAGTGAAATGTACGTTTTGCGTTCATTTTTAAGTGTTCTACCTCTTTATTTTGCGTGTTAAACAGTCACTTTTAGGTTACCTACACTGATCAGTTCTTTCCAATTTTTAGTTACGCTGGCCAGCAAAAAAGTGGATCACCTAAGATTTTAAAGAACTATAATCATTTTATAGCTTATGCTTTAGGTTATTTTTTCTTCATTCTGACTAAGGCATATTGTAAAATGAAAAAAACATGTAACCTGTGCACTTCATCCTGTCATCAAAATGCTTTTTGTTTGCAGTTTATTTTAAGTTCTAAAGTGTTGTAATTTACACAAAATTTCAAGTAATCCATTTTGTGGCTTACATTAACAAATGATTAAGCCACTGTAACTGTTACTGTGTGCGTATTGTGTTATCACTCCTAGTGTCCTCCATGCTAACCACCAGATCCTGAGATTCCACTTCTCCTACATATGCACAGATGTTCAATAGGATTTAAGTCCGGCTGCATCCCAATGTCACGAAGGCAGTGAGCAGCATGGAGGGGGATAGTTATGCAAAGGGAATTACACGGTCCGCTAACACCTCCACTATATATTGGTGCGCCTCCATCGACGAAAACAAGTTTTGCTTGAGTTCAAAAACTGATATCGCTCAAACCATGACAGAACCATCCAAACAGCGTTCTTTCGGGAAAGTTGCAAGGCGAATATTGCTCCCCACTCTCTCTTTCTCTAACATCAGATAACCGAAAGCAAAATCGCGATTCACCCGTGAACGGCACCACTGACCACTAGTCCACAGTCCAATTCTGGTGTTGACGCATGCACTGTAATCACACTGCCCTATGCTGGAGGTGAGTGATGGTGAAATTACAGGTCTTTTTGAGGTCAAATTGGCTTCCTGGAGCCTTCGTGTACCATTTCTCTCACTCACAGTGATGTTCCTCACTGTTTCGAGATGCTTTCTGGCCTGGACCGCAGTCGTGTGGAGATATCGCAAGATACAGAGAATCAGAAACCTGTCCTCCTTGGTTGATGTAGATCTATCACGGCCTGATTCTGGTTGTCTGAGGTTGGTTCCCAGTTCATAGAATCACTGTAGGACACATAGAATGCTTCTGATAGCATTAACCGCATAAAGAATGATTCATCCATCTTCAACAAACATGACAGCTCTCGTAATGTCGTCTCAAATAAGAGGCATTTTAACATATCAAATTGAAAACAGAAACTGAAGAAACATTTTGATTTACGACATACAATGTGCGATGCATTGATAATTCATTAATAGGGCCACCACACAATTGTAAAACATGAAAGTTTTATTACTGGTCTGTGTCGTAAAATCATAAACCATACAGTCTAATGGTTAGGGATACAAAGTGGCTCACGAGGTGGTGTGGCATTTTATAACATTATGTTCATCTCCAAAAATGTTGAATACATCCATAGGCGGAGAGAGAACAGTTTCCTTGGGGGACAAAGCAAAACCATGGAATTCCCATAACGCAGTTATGGTGTCATCATTTACGTCCTCCCGTCAACACCTGTGGAGTAACGGTTAGCGCATCTGGCTGCAAAATCAGATGGCTCAGGATTGATTTCCGGTCGGGGCAAGTTACCTAGTTCAGGTTTTTTCCGAGGTTTTCCCTCAACCCAATATGAGCAAATGCTGGGTAACTACCAGTGCTGGACCCCGGACTAATTTCACCGGAATTATCACCTTCACCTCATTCAGATGCTAAATAACCTAAGAAGGTGATAAAGCTTCGTAAAATAACCTACTAAAAAAAATTACATCCTCCCCTCATTGTAGCTTGCCTTCACCTCATTCAGACGCTAAATAACCTAAGATGGTGATAAAGCTTCGTAAAATAACCTACTAAAAAAAATTACGTCCTCCCCTCATTGTAGCTTGCCTTCACCTCATTCAGACGCTAAATAACCTAAGATGGTGATAAAGCTTCGTAAAATAACCTACTAAAAAAAATTACGTCCTCCCCTCATTGTAGCTTGCCTTCACCTCATTCAGACGCTAAATAACCTAAGATGGTGATAAAGCTTCGTAAAATAACCTACTAAAAAAAATTACGTCCTCCCCTCATTGTAGCTTGCCTTCACCTCATTCAGACGCTAAATAACCTAAGATGGTGATAAAGCTTCGTAAAATAACCTACTAAAAAAATTACGTCCTCCCCTCATTGTAGCTTGCCTTCACCTCATTCAGACGCTAAATAACCTGAGATGGTGATAAAGCTTCGTAAAATAACCTACTAAAAAAAATTACGTCCTCCCCTCATTGTAGCTTGCCTTCACCTCATTCAGACGCTAAATAGCCTAAGATGGTGATAAAGCTTCGTAAAATAACCTACTAAAAAAAAAATTACGTCCTCCCCTCATTGTAGCTTGACCATGGTACAGTACAGCGTATCAGATTATGATCATTTATTAGTATAGGGCTTGAACTGTAGATCTGCTATAAATTATAATAGGGCATAATTTTAAACAATCTCCCTCTTTTTCTCTCTTGTACACAAACACATGCATACATGCGTACTGGTATCACTGCTAAAAGAAATATTTTTATCTTTAGCTTTCCTGAAGATATCTAATTTTGTGCTGTTTGGGTACAGGGAGACAAGTCATAAAAATGAGTTGGAGACAAATTAAAATTAAACTTGGAGCCCTTATTGCAAACACAAATATAACACATCAACTGCTAGTATTCTTTTGATTTTTGCACACTCACTTGTATAATTTAACTGAGTGTTCATCTGGGGAACAAAATTCCATCTGCACAAAAAAAATGACTTATCTGAACACCACAGAATTATTTTATTTAATCTCGTCTTTAAGTTTACACATTATACCCGGATCACTTTTCTTTTTTCTGCATTTTTGTGCAATATGTTATTCATATTGCTCTGTGGCGGTCTGAACACCTGCAGACTTTTAACACACGAGTACAGGATGTTACAAAAGAAACATTACAATGCTTCCATTCCACAAATGAGGTATAGAAATTCTTATACATTCAAAAATTTAAAATAAATATTGTCCAGACAATGATCTGAAGACATTAACTCGTCAATTTAAGCACAAAAACTTAATCATAAACAAAAGAAAATTCAATATTTTGTAATGTTAATAAAAGAAAGAGTTTAGACAAGTTTGGGGGGCAGTGCCCCCCCCCATGTCCTTCCATAACTCCGCCTATGAATACATCTCTCTTTGGTCATAAAACCTATTCAATTTAATAATACTCTCTCTAAATTGGTGGTTTATTATAGATGATTCGATTTTTACAAAGTGATCCATTTTTTTGCCGGTCAGTTTATTTTCTAATATTTTAAAGCCAACTGACGTCCTATATGAATTCTTCATATTCCTAACTAGGTCTACCTTCTCTCTGAAAATTACACCATTTTTTCCATTTTTTTTTTCAAAAAAACCTTCAGTGTCGTGTGCTACAGAAAACCCAAAATGAGATTTACAGCATTACCAGTACTGTAATGTTATCCATATTACGGTAATAATAATTTATTTATTTAATCTGGCAGAGCTAAGGCCAGTAGGCCTTCTCTTCCACCCAGCCACACTCCAATTCTAATTGAATACAATAAGGTTACAGTAGTCATTACATTAATATCTAGGTCGTAAAACAAGATGAAAGTGAATTATGAAAGTAAAAGTAAACAATGAAGGTTAGAGGGAAGCCAGAGAGAAAAAGACCTTTGGGGAGGCCGAAACGTAAATGGGAGGATAACATTAAAATGGATTTGAGGGAGGTGGGATATGATGAGAGACTGGATTAACCTTGCACAGGACAGGGACCGATGGAGGGCTTATGTGAGGCAGCAATGTACCTGCGGTTTCCTTAAAAGCCATAAGTAGATAAGTAATGTTTGTGAGACAGTAACTTAATAACCACTGATAAGAAATAATAATAATAATGAGAAAACTCAAATCACTGACAACCAACTGGCTGCACACGGTGCTATGTGCAGGTATTGAGCACGGTGTGAGCGGAGCAGTAACGTGTACAGTATCTTCTCGGTAGTAGTGGCATCTCGTAGGTCGACGCCTGTTTGTCATGGAAAGAAACACGTTAAAGTGAAGGCCTCTGACGCCAACAAACAATTTTAATCCTGAATGGGAAGCAACAGACTTCATGGAATGTAGCAAAGTTCTGTGCAGATTTTTCGAATTATTGGAGGAGATAAATTTGTTTCTGGAAATGAGTGGAGAACTTGTTGCACAGCTGGAAAATACAAACAGATCACAGATAATTATGTTATGCAGTATCAAGCTTTAAACAATATGCTGTCATTATGGGAACGTCGACTGTCCAATGGCGATCCTGGTCATTCTCAGGTTGGCACGTGTGATTTCTTAGAGACGGGCTGTTATCTTGAAAATCTCCAGTTGTTTTCTTATGAATGACTTTGAAGACAGATTTCAAGATTTGAGTCGCCTAAAAACGGATTTCGATCTATTTGCTACACCATTTACAGTGTACAATAAATATTGATGATACTCCCAAAGATCTCCAACTGAACTAAACAACTTGAAATGTGCCATTGAGCTGGCTGACAGTCACAGGAACAGACGTAGTTTGCTAGACTTTTACAGCCCATTTCGTAAATCAAGATTCCCTCGTCTCCATAGGCTTGAGGCATCTTTAATTTCAATGTGTGCTTCGGCCTCTGTTTGTGAAGCTTTATTTTCAGGTATGAAACATAGCAAAGGCTATGAAAGAGCCACCCTCAGTGATCATAACTTGAAGTGTGCATTAAGGGTTCAGAGTTGTGTTTCATTATGTCCAAATATAGTTCATTTCGTATAAACCAAAAGATGTCAAAAAGCAAGAGTGTGTGCCGATTAAATCTGAAAGTGTGACTCTTAATTGAGATATGTATCCATTGCACAATTTAGATCACTTTAATTTGAAACCATCTTTCCAGTATTATCGTTGTATTTGTCAATATGTTTTGTTTACATTTTATAACATGCCCAGTGTGTAGGAGCTTCATTTATAAATTGCTAACCTTCATTGACAATGTATTGTTTCCTTCTTATATAACTACACTTAAAAAGATGTTGCAAGTATATGCTACAATTATAGTTATATTGGTTCAATGTATTTGTATTTCTATAATGTAGGCTATTTGCATTTAGTTGTTTATGCTCGACCATGCCGAAATGTAGTAATTATACACCTGGTAGCAGTCCTTTAATGCATGTCATTAAAGTATACCTATTCATTAAAGTTCAGGTTTTCGATTATTCTCGGATATGCAATCGAAAGACGAGGGAAACGTCATGGAGGCAGGAAATTCAATACTGTCACAGAAGGTTATGTTCTGTTACTATAATAATTAGCGTTAATTGTAAATAATATTCAAATAAATTCAATTATTTGTCATCTCGTTTTCCAATTCTAAATCAATTTCCAGGTTATATCAAAATTAGTTCATGTTATTCATGTTAGGAATTCAAGAATGGATATCAGGCAAGGGTAAACATGTTCAAGGATGAGAATGGTGACTTGCTTGCAGATGCTCATTCGATCCTGAGCAGATGGAAAAACTATTTTGGACAACTACTAAATATACATAGGCCAAATACAAATGATCGGGACGAAATTGAAATACAAACTGCTGAGCCATTTATACCCGAACCTACACTTTCTGAAGTCGAAATTGCGATAAAAAATCTGAAAAATTATAAGTCTCCAGGTATTGATCAAATTCCAGCAGAATTAATACAAGAGGGTGGAAGCGCATTATCTAAAGAAATTTATAAGCTTGTACTTGCTATTTGGGAAAAGGAAAATGTACCAGAACAATGGAAGGAGTCCATAATCGTACCTATCTTTAAGAAGGGGGACAAGACTAACTGTAGTAACTTTCGAGGAATATCACTTTTGTTGACGTCGTACAAAATTTTGTCCAATATTCTTTTGAGAAGATTAACTCCATATATAGATGAAATTATTGGGGATCATCAGTGTGGTTTTAGGCGTAATAGATCAACTATTGACCAGATATTTTGTATTCGACAGATAATGGAGAAAAAATGGGAGTATAAGGGTACAGTGCATCAGTTATTCATAGATTTCAAAAAGGCGTATGACTCGGTTAAAAGAGAAGTTTTATATGATATTCTTATTGAATTTGGTATTCCCAAGAAACTAGTTCGATTAATTAAAATGTGTCTCAGTGAAACGTATAGCAGAGTTCGTATAGGTCAGTTTCTGTCAGATGCGTTTCCAATTCACTGTGGGCTAAAGCAAGGAGATGCACTATCACCTTTAATTTTTAACTTTGTTCTAGAATATGCCATTAGAAAAGTCCAGGATAACAGAGAGGGTTTGGAACTGAACAGGTTACATCAGCTGCTTGTCTATGCGGATGATGTGAATATGTTAGGAGAAAATCCACAAACGATTACGGAAAACACGGGAATTTTACTGGAAGCAAGTAAAGAGATAGGTTTGGAAGTAAATCCCGAAAAGACAAAGTATATGATTATGTCTCGTGACGAGAATATTGTACGAAATAGAAATATAAAAATTGGAAATTTATCTTTTGAAGAGGTGCAGAAGTTCAAATATCTGGGAGCAACAGTAACAAATATAAATGATACTCGGGAGGAAATTAAACACAGAATAAATATGGGAAATGTGTGTTATTATTCGGCTGAGAAACTTTTATCATCCAGTCTGCTGTCAAAAAATCTGAAAGTTAGAATTCATAAAACAGTTATATTACCGGTTGTTCTTTATGGTTGTGAAACTTGGACTCTCACTTTGAGAGAGGAACATAGGTTAAGGGTGTTTGAGAATATGGTGCTTAGGAAAATATTTGGGGCTAAGAGGGATGAAGTTACAGGAGAATGGAGAAAGTTACACAACACAGAACTGCACGCATTGTATTCTTCACCTGACATAATTAGGAACAATAAATCCAGACGTTTGAGATGGGCAGGGCATGTAGCATGTATGGGCGAATCCAGAAATGCATATAGAGTGTTAGTTGGGAGGCTGGCGGGAAAAAGACCTTTAGGGAGACCGAGACGTAGGTGGGAGGATAATATTAAAATGGATTTGAGGGAGGTGGGATATGATGATAGAGAATGGACTAATCTTGCTCAGGATAGGGTCCCATGGCGGGCTTATGTGAGGGCGGCGATGAACCTCCGGGTTCCTTAAAAGCCAGTAAGTAAGTAAGTTATTCTGTAGATTATAACAAGGTCAATACCATTATTGTTCCTCGGAAAAAATCAATACTTTCGCGTCTGCGCACATCTCACAATTTACGAGAGATGCACAAGGTCACTTCCACTCTTCGGTTAGATATGAATAAAATGAATACTTCCGAATAATTGCAAGTTAAAAATATGGTCGAGCATAAAAAGTCGTATGAAACTTGCCTATAATGGTAATTAAGACGCTCGTATGAAAATTATGAAATTCACTTGCGCTCGTTTCATAAACAAACATACTCGCCTCTTAATTACTATCATTATAGGCTTGTTGCATAATGTACTATTAGGCTTTAGGCGTAATTTAGTGTTGGCACAAGCTAAATAATGAACAGTGTTTATCAAAGCGCATGATGTATTCTTCTTTACTATCCGATCATCTACAGAGTAATGGTAAACTCAACTACAGATTACAGAGGCAAGCAGGCTGCCACCGCACTACATTCCGCGCTGACAAAGATCCTGCACCATGCGCACAGAAGTAACATGGCGTGCTTGCGACTTGGTTGATGGTGACTTAAATATTTATCCGTATAACCATTAAACGTTGGGAAACTTGAAACAACTATTATTAACGAGAACTGCTTGAAAAATATTTCCTTAGTCGATTCTTAAATTGGTTTGATGTCTGACATTACTCGGTAGGGAATTCCAGAGTTGAGGAACAGCCACATTGAAAGAAGATGAGTATGAGGATGTTCGGCGGCAAGGATAATACTGAGGAGTGCTGTGATCGTGTGTCTAGATTATGTGGCGGATAAATTTTGAAAACGAGATAGACAAGAGTGGAGAAATGCAATACATGAAAGAGGAGGAAATGTCAGTGGATTTTTTTGTGATCTTCTAGATGGAGCCAGGACAACATTTCGAGGGATGGTGTTATGTGATCAGCCCGGCGAATATTGCAGTCTCTGCGTCAAAGTAACACTTAGACCAGTAAACAGAATATCACGGTAATTGAAGTGGCGCATCATGAGTGTTTGCACTAAAATCTTTTCAGGAAAAAGGGTAGAAAGTTCTTCAACCACTTAAACAAGTGGATTAGTAAGAATACTTTCTTAGAAGTTTCTGCAACTTGAACGTTCCAATTTAAACTTTTATCCATATAAGGTTCTTCACTTATTTACTGAACGGAATTTCGGTGCCATTTACTTTAATCGGAGGCACATTTGATATAGTAATAGTGCTTAACAAACGTCAATGACCACAATTATTGACTGTGATTTTTATGGATTTAGTTTAAGTCGGAATTTCGTTGTCCATATCCAAATTGAGTCGAGATCGTCATTAATTTTAGATATTGCATCATTTATTTTGTCAGTGTGGAATTTTATGTATACTTGAAGGTCGTCTGCGTAGAAATGGTATCGGCAGTACCAGTACTTTAAAGATTGTAGTTTGTATAGACTGAAAATAATAGAAGCCCGAGAACTGATCCCCCCTAACCTCACGGCCTGCCAAGAGAAAGAACAATTTCCAGCTATCACATTTTGTTGGCAGCCATTAAGGTGAAAGGCAAACCACAGGACATGTTCTTCTAGGTGTAGGCGTCTGAGTTTACAGATTAACAGGTCAACGTCTACAGAACTGAAGGCTTTGCTGAAGTCAAGTAAAGTCATTATTGTCAATTTACGTCTGTCCCAGGCCTCAGACAGATCTTCCATGACTTTAAGTAATGCAACACTTGTGTTATGTCTGACCCTGAAACTTGAGTAGAAAAGTTTGTACTTGTTTAAGTAGTCTGTCAGTTGCTTGTGTACAATGCATTCCAATGCTTCGGATAAGACAGAATGATGATAGGTCTATGGTCATGAGATGCCTGTGGTTTAGTCTTGGGAAGTGGGTGGATAAAAGTGACTTTCCATTGTTGTGGGCAAGTCGAAGTCATAATTGAGGCATTGAAAATGTGAGTCACAGTCAGTAATATTAAGTCCATTATTTTGTTTAATAACGAAATGTTGCCGTGGTCTGGTTCTTCTGTTGCAGGTAGTTGTGTTTCGTTTCAAGGCTTTCTTTACGTCAGATTGTGTAATGTACGAAAAGTAAAATTTTTCTCTTGAGGAGATGGTCCATAGGTTAGAGTTCAGCGATTGTTTGCTGTTTGTCGATGGAGCTACGGATTGTAGGGTGAGTTTTCGTAAAGTGGTCATTGAGACATTCCAGTGAGATTTAGTTGCAGTCTACCTGGATAACGGTATGTATAGTGAAAATTCCAACTAATATACACAATAAAGTAAATCAAAATCATTTTACAGCGTTTTCTCACCTTACAGGGTCCTTAGGAAACCTAAAAAATGAGAGTTCTGGCGTTTTCTCCTGGTTGTTGCTACAATTAAAAGCACTGCATACTGACCCTTTGCAGGGAGTCATTTTAGGATTAACTTCGTATCAAAATACTATAGAAAAAGTCTTCTGCAATAAGAATTGTTTATTATGTGTAGTCATGACTAACATGTGCTTATTATCTACTGTCTTTTCTGACCGAACTACATAGAATGAAGCTTACTGGTCATCACTAAGGCAACAATAAATGATTCGAGTTTCGTGACTGTGAACACCAGTCAAGATGGAGAACAATAATTATAATCCAGCTGAAAACCATGAAGGTATAAACAACGTCCTTCCAGGTAAAGCGAAGACTTCTGGCCAAAGGGAGTCTATGTAAGGCAATTCATTTTTCATCAACAACAGTTTAATGGCGCATGACTTTGAGGAGAAATCAAATTTAAGCAAATTCCAACTGAATAATGCTGTACAACATAGGATTAAAAAACACCCTCACAATGTCGTCAAAGGACATTACTGAAGACTAAGACTTATAATGCTAACAGAAACCATGCTAGTAAATATAGTCGATCTACCAGGCCTTTATGCAGTTCATGCACTCACCCAAGAAAATCAAAAAGGCAGCTCATCTGCCCTGGAAGGAATGCGGAGTTGGGGGTAGTTTCGTAATAGTAGTGGAAGGGGTGGATGGAGAAAGAGAGAAAGTTTGAAAATAGAAATACAATGTGGCATGCATTATAAAAACATTGACTGACCAATTCTGCGTTGCATTACAGTGGAGTAGGTAGCTAATTTTGAATCACTTTCATCATCATCATCATCATTATCATCATTGCTCCTATCATCACTATCGTCTTCTTTATCCAAAGAAATAATCAGATTATCCACTACTGCAGGCACAGTATTATGCCGAAATCTATATTGGCTCTCCACTTTTAATGTATGTTGACAATAACCCTTCCAGTTCTCTTTGGGGCAATCCCGGTTTCTTTCCTAATTTGTTTTAACGTAAATTCAGACAAACCAGTGTGCAGTAATATGCTGCGTGTTTAGTGCCTGAGTAACTAAATGTGTAAGACTCTTATTCTTGGCTTCATTATCACACGTTTCTATTACTTTCGCTATTAGTTCACGTACTTGAGAATGAATTACCTTCTTTTTCTTAGGAGCCGGCATGATTAGGTACACTTAAGTCTAAATTTAGTTGCTATATACAGATACGCTTAGAGATACACTTAGTCTCTCTATATATGCAAACTCTACACACACACGAAAATTTTATTGCTACGTCTTAGCCTTGAATATATATTTACATCAGCAATTCTATTAACTAGAGAAAACAAACGTTCACCTCCATCTTCCACATATAAATGGAGAGAAATGTTTTTTGAAGAAAATAGGCCTAGAAAGGGGATTAGGGTCATTCCATAGTTACACACGTAACATTTTTGAAGTAATTAACTATGATCTTTGCAGGATATTTAATTGAATACTTAGTAGTTCATAAAAAATATACTACTGTCTTTTAACATAAGCATTCCTAAATATAAACACAAATTCTTAATGAAAAGGAATAATTAATAATGTAAAAAATATGAAATATTGTATGCCACTTGATTTATTACCAAAATGGAAAATGTTCATATTATTGTGCCAAATGACATAAATGCATTCAGTTGTTTTCCATATAATTAAGACACTTGTTTAGTACATGTAACTGCTAAATCACAAACTTAAAATATCTTTGAGCAACAGTAACAAGTATAAATGATACTCGGGAGGAAATTAAACACAGTATAAATATGGGAAATGCCTGTTATTATTCGGTTGAGAAGTTTTTATCATCTAGTCTGCTGTCAAAAAATCTGAAAGTTAGAATTTATAAAACAGTTATATTACCGGTTCTTCTATATGGTTGTGAAACTTGGACTCTCACTCTGAGAGAGGAACATAGGTTAAGGGTGTTTGAGAATAAGGTGCTTAGGAAAATATTTGGGGCTAAGAGGGATGAAGTTACAGGAGAATGGAGAAAGTTACACAACACAGAACTGCACGCATTGTATTCTTCACCTGACATAATTTGGAACAATAAATCCAGACGTTTGAGATGGGCAGGGCATGTAGCACATACGGGCGAATCCAGAAATGCATATAGAGTGTTAGTTGGGAGGCCGGAGGGAAAAAGACCTTTAGGGAGGCCGAGACGTAGATGGGAAGATAATATTAAAATGGATTTGAGGGAGGTGGGATACGATGATAGAGACTGGATTGATCTTGCTCAGGATAGGGACCAATGGCGGGCTTATGTGAGGGCAGCAATGAACCTCCGGGTTCCTTAAGTAAGTATAATACATTACTTCTTCTAAAGACTTTTATACTATGCCTACATTTCTTGTTATACAAAACAACACTAGATTACACTAAAATGCACGGTCCACAGTTTACAACCATATGTGGTGATATTTCCTGTATAATGTCATGTGACGAATATACCAATGTGTCAGCCATTTGTAGTACTTCCCTTCCTTGGACATCACACACACTTTCACTTCTTTGCCACCACAAGCTTTTGTAATTTCACCTGTATATTTGATGTCATTTTTTTTTACTACATCAACGACTAGGTTATTTAGTGTCAATGGGATTGGTGATAGCGAAATGGTATTTGATGAGATGAGGCCGAGGATTCGCCATAGATTACCTGACATTCGCCTTACGGTGGGAGAAAACCTCGGAAAAAACCCAAAACAAGTAATCAGCCCAACTTAATTCTTGAAAATACTATCAAAAAAAGTTAAATGTATAAACATTTATATCAATAGAACAACTAATATAGATTTAAAAAGGCCTATCTTTTAGAATTGCTAAATGATACCTAGGGTAAGTTAATTGATGTTATTAAATAAAACGATTTTAAATTAATATCAGAAATTTAGTATCATTTATCTAATGTGCCAATAATCACGTCAATTTATTTATACATAGTCCTAATATTGTGGCTATCTACTTACCATAAAAATGTACTGTATAAGCTTGTTTTTTTTTTATAGGTAATAAATTAACATAAACCAATTTTTGTAAGGTTTTAATTCAAGGAATTAAAAAATAATAAATATTTTATACGAACTCTAGGCATAAATTAAATGTTTTATGCTAATTTTAGGCCTACACACTATATTTTGACAACAATTGTTACTGTTTAGTCAAATGTCCAAAGAAAGGTGTGAACCTCACAAGTGATACCAAGAAGGCACCACTTATGAGGCAACTAGGCCAGGAGATAATGGGGTAGCGTGACCAGTTCTTTTCCCCCTTACAACAGTTATGGAACACTTATTTTCAAGAGTGTTTAACCTACAGTATACGTACATTGAAAAAAACGCACAGGTGCGTGTGTGCACGCACACACACACACACACACAATTATCTAAATCAACAATAAGTATTTGAAATTTCATTACTAATTATGTTTAGGCATAAAGACTTCCAATAAGAATAACAATTGTAACTGGATTTTACGATAAAATTTGGTCACACATGAACATAACATTTTTCTTCGTTTGTACATAAATCAAAATGTTGTCCATATAAGAAGTTGATTTCGGAATATGTATTTTATAAACTTTGTGTTAAATTTCTATCGTACCTGCTAACATGTTTCGACCTATTTATGGGAAATCTTCAGAACTGGGCGTTGTTGGTTTTGGCGCCTATTGTTTTGTTTCCTGTGAGGGTGCGTTCGTGTGATGTAGTGTAATCAAAGAGTGTGTGTGTTCCGAAGTTGAGTTATATGTTGAGAATTTCATTGCGGTGTATTTTCGTGTGTCTGTATATTTCATATTGTTCTAGTGTGTTTAGTTTCTGCTTTTTGGTTGGATGTGTAGTATTTCCATGTCTGTGTTGATGTCTTTGTAGGTGTGGTTAGCATTTGTGATGTTCTGCATATGTGGAGGTGTTTTGTAATTTTGTTATGGCTGTGATGTGTTCCTTGTAATGTGTTTCAAATGATCTACAGAGACATCAACACAGACATGGAATTACTACACATCCAACCAAAAAGCCAGAAACTAAACACATTAGAACAATATGAAATATACAGACACACAAAAACACTTACTTACTTACAAATGGCTTTTAAGGAACCCGAAGGTTCATTGCCGCCCTTACGTAAGCCCACCATCGGTCCCTATCCTGTGCAAGATTAATCCAGTCTCTATCATCATATCCCACCTCCCTCAAATCCATTTTAATATTATCCTCCCATCTATGTCTCGGCCTCCCTAAAGGTCTTTTTCCCTTCGGTCTCCCAACTAACACTCTATATGCATTTCTGGATTCACCCATACGTGCTACATGCCCTGCCCATCTCAACTGTCTGGATTTAATGTTCCTAATTATGTCAGGTGAAGAATACAATGCGTGAAGTTCTGCGTTGTGTAACTTTCTCCATTCTCCTGTAACTTCATCCCTCTTAGCCCCAAATATTTTCCTAAGCACCTTATTCTCAAACACCCTTAACCTATGTTCCTCTCTCAGAGTGAGAGTCCAAGTTTCACAACCATATAGAAGAACCGGTAATATAACTGTTTTATAAATACTAACTTTCCGATTTTTTGACAGCAGACTGGATGATAAAAGCTTCTCAACCGAATAATAACACGCATTTCCCATATTTATTCTGAGTTTAATTTCCTCCCGAGTGTCAATTATATTTGTTACTGTTGCTCCAAGATATTTGAATTTTTCCACCTCTTCGAAGGATAAATCTCCAATTTTTATATTTCCATTTCGTACAATATTCTGATCACAAGACATAACCATATACTTTGTCTTTTCGGGATTTACTTCCAAACCGATCCCTTTACTTGCTTCAAGTAAAATTTCCGTGTTTTCCCTAATCGTTTGTGTATTTTCTCCTAACATATTCACGTCATCCGCATAGACAAGAAGCTGATGTAACCCGTTCAATTCCAAACCCCAATGAAATTCTCAACACACAACTCAACTTCGGAAAACACACACTCTTTGACTCTACACTACATCACACGAACGCACCCTCACAGGAAACAAAACAAGAGGCGCCAAGACCAACAACGACCAGTTCTGAGGATGACCCATTAAAGGTCGAAACATGTTAACAGGTACGATAGAAATTTAACACAAGAAAGTTTACAAAATACATATTCCGAAGTGATACAATGTTAAAAGTCGTGTAATCAAGATGTAGAAGTTGATTTTTGTATGATGTGCCTCACTTTTACATTTATGAAACATTAAAAAATGAAATGGTTTTGAAGAAATATAAACAAATGTCCATTTGAGCGTGAAACACAAACTCTCAACCTTTCGTTGTAATAACTGTAATCAAGCACGAAATAATCATTGTTTTACTGTTTCTATGCATTATAATTATTAACAAAGGTCAGTACTTCATTATTAATTGAATTTAACATACGTAAGTAATGATTTATTTGCCTTAAATGTGCATTCAAATATGTGACTTCTAATAGATAATTTCGCGCTCTTAAACCACAAACTTCTTGGCGCTTTTTCTCCCACTTACGTGTTGTTACATAATCAGTGTTGTCAGATTCAAAAAATTCGGATATAACGAAAAAAAATGACATATAACAAGCAGAGATTCGTGAGATTTTTATTTTTCGTGAAAATGTCGCATTTTCATTAAGCAGAGTGTATTCGCCTGAAGAGTACCGTTAGCCAGCCGCTTGCTCCAAGGTTAGACTCACACCCCTCAAAACAATCACCCCTAACTTCTCCAAGGTTCAGGGCAGATGATCTGTGTCACCGATAGTACGCATCAGTGAAGTTTCTTGCTTTTACAAGAGGATTGGAAACCAATAAAAATCCATACAGAAGAAAACGTCGTCGTAATTAAAACGAACCACATATCAATTGTCAGAGTCTATATCTACTGTGATGCTATAGCAAGCTGTCATACATATAAACCCAGATGACAATAGACATTCAGAGTATCTATACAGTCAACTGCAAGATAAAATTCGAACATTGGTTCAACAAAGAGTGTTCGGAGATATGTAAGGCCAACTGAACGTCCTTCATAGAGGCAGAGCCTCCAAAAATGGACCCACTGAATTATGCGAAAAAACACAGGATATAAGATTCTCCCGAAGACAACTAAATCGGAGTATAGCGAAAATGAGGCTAATCTGGCAGCAGAAGACATAAAAAACTCTTTCTCTGCCTAGAAAAGAAAACCCTTGCCCCCTACAATAGGAATTCACATCCTATACAGGAAATTCACTTCTCACAAAATGGCAAGAAAGCAACAGACTGAACACAAAAATGAAAATAGGAGAGAGGAACTCAAAATCACCCACCCATTACATGGAAGTGAAGGATGCTACCACACAGCCAGTCCAAATGAGCACATAAAGCAATCAGCCTAGACACCCGGACATCACTGCTGAAGGATGGAGACACTGTGATATCAAAATATTGTACAAGAGCAAAGGCAACGTGAATGATCCAAACACAAACAGAGGAAACCCTGGAAAACAATAGCTTCACACTGCTAACGAAAATATTAACATCAGAGGAATAGTAAGAATACGCTCTAGGTTGTAAACACCCTGTTGCAAAAGATTTGACAAGAGTTCCAGAAAGGGAGCTGTGTAACATATCTTCATTGACTTCAGCAAACAGATGCTGCAGAAGTCGGCCCACACCACAGCCACAGTGAGGGGCATACGTCCAAGTGAATGGCAAACAGTTGGTGTCCTGCCTTCCTTTTCGTGTTTTGTTAACAAATAAGTGTGATTCGTTCACCTCAACTACATGTCTTACACAGTATTTGAAATACTTTGAATTTCGTAATTTGTAAGGATTTTCGAAAGTATTTTGTATTTAAATGCATAAAATTGATGTATTTTGTATTTCAAATACTCAAAATACTTTCTTCTTCTTATTGTCCTTCAAGTTTTGGATTTGGATTTGAAGAATGAACTTTTGTCTTATTTGCCTACCCATTTCAGATGTGCTAGCCATACACTTACGTTTCTTGCCACAACTGATTTCCTTAACACTAGGAGGACCAGATACTGTCTACCTACAAGGACCGGACCCGTTATTTTGACGGGTGCAGGTTTAACAGGTTTTCTTTCCAAATATTTAACACTTTTGAATAGGAATGATTATTTATATAATTTTTTAATGCTTTTAAAGTATATGTATGATTTTTCTCTAGGATATGACATTTTTAAAATTTCAGTAACTATTGAATTCATCTTAAAAAATCTAAGTACAAAAATGAAAGAAATAATTTCCATATTTAAACACTATGCATTACACTATAAACAAGAAAGACAAAAATAAGCTTCCTTTCATGATTGTTTATTCAAAGCCACCGGCTGCATCACAACACCTTACACAGGCACACTCGGAACTTGCTAAGCATGGTCCACACACGTACTTGAAGCACTTCGACACTGATTTTCACTTCTGTTCTTCCCTCTGCATCCTCCAGTCTGACATGTCTTGCGGATGTTGCGCTGCTGAGGAATTATTTCAGGAAGAGGGGCTGGTGGTCTAGTGGTTACATATCTGGCTGCTAGTTCTTCTCCCAACTTGAATATGAACTGGTGCCAAGACACATTATCACCTGTTACCTCCTGTACAGAATCCATGCGTTGATTGCGGCAGGTCCAGCACATTGAAAAACACTTGCATAGGCCATCTAGGGCATCCGTATTTCACAGTGTAAAGTCGAGCCATTTGATCTACGATGTCAACACCACACTCAGTTTCAGTATAGAACATCACTGTTTCAGGTAGCTTTTTTTGAGGCTGCTCATTGATGGTAACTGTGTTGTGTATTGTGCTCAACAGGAGCACATTCTTGTTCTTTTTACACTGATAGGAGGTTAGGGTCATGTCACCTGACTTGTAAATAGTGGTACTGTGCAAGGGCACTGTAGGTGATTTTGCTGATGGAGGAACTTCCCATCTAGACGTTTCCAGTGTACCGACTATGCTAATACTATTGTGTTTCAAATTTTCTCCAAGATTTTGCCGTGAAGAAATTGTTGCATGTAATATTTCTTCCCTTAGAAAGGTAGGGCTCTGCCAGACGCATTACAACATGTTCTGCTAATAGTACACTGCAGGACGCTCCTCATCTCTACCAAGGTAAGGAAAATCGTTCACCAAGTATTTAGAGCTTGTATCAACAGCCAGCCAAAACTTTATTCCAACTTGTCTGGTTTGCTGTTCATGTACTGTATGAATGGGCAGCGAGCCTTGCAAGGAAACAACTGTTCATCCACAGTGACATAACAAGCAATTGGCAATGAAGGTATTCCATACAGGAGTAGCAGCTGAGATCGTGTGGCTTTCTCGTCAAATCGCAGAAACCTCAAAATTTCACTAAATTGATTTCTACTCATGGTGTTTCGAAAAAATGCTGGTCCCCAAACCTGCGACCATAATAATTTTAGGAGAAAGTTTTTGCGCCATACACTCCTCTCACATACATAAGAGAAATAGCAGTCTCTAATGCTTCAATACTAATGGTCCAGCTGTCATCTTGTAATTCCTGACGTGCTCTTTTTTCAGTGCATCTTTTTATATTCAGAAGCATGCTGTCATCAATTAGAAGTTTCCATGCACTCAAGTGCTTACCATTTATGACGGACCTCTTCGCATGGTCTGTAGGTCCGGGGACTTCTGCCACGATATTCTGTCGTGCTCTTCTTCCAGGTGCAGCTTGTGGAGGAATAACAGTCCACTGTGTCCCATCAGCAGCAGTCTCAACACTTCCTAGGACAGGATTGTTTGTTACCTGAGAACAATTTCGTTCTCGGCCTCTGCCACGGCCACCTCTGGTAGTTGGAATATTAGGAGCCAATGGTAATGAAGCAGCTGAAAACATAATTAATAAATTATATACTTTTATGTTAGAGACACAATTCAATCCAGGAACTAGAGTTACAAAGATTTTTTCACATTGCTGTTGTGGTAATTAGAATTGAAGTAACATATTACTGGTATTTATAAGAAATATGGTGATGAAAACAATAATAATAATAATAATAATAATAATAATAATAATAATAATAATACGACAACGAATAAATAATAACAATAAATAATGATGATGGTAATAATAATAATAATAATAATAATAATAATAATAATAATAATAATACGACAACGAATAAATAATAATAAATAATGTTGATGGTAATAATAATAATAATAATAATAATAGTAATATGACAACGAATAAATAATAACAATAAATAATGATGATGGTAATAATAATAATAATAATAATAATAATAATAATAATAATAATAATAATAGTAATACGACAACGAATAAATAATAACAATAAATAATGATGATGGTAATAATAATAATAATAATAATAATAATAATAATAATAAAAATAATAATAAGTACCTAATAATAAAAAAATTACGTAGCCTAACTTACCTTTGTAGATGAAGTATCAGCTGGCTGTTCTGGTTGCTCATTATCTTGCCTCACATTATGCGATGAATCTCCATCTGAAGAGTCACCAGTTTCATCTCTGCTAGGAACGTGATCTGCGTCCTTATCAGCGTGGTCTGTACTTTGATTTTCACATAATTCGTGGATTTCGTCAATTTCGCACAGATTACGGGGATCTTCACGTTCTGAGTCGTTACCAGACGTATTCATCAAATAGTCGATTTCTTCTTCTGACAAATAATGTTTGTCAACAGAGGCTGCCCTTGTGAAACTGAATTTTCGCCGACGAAAACAGCGCGCATGTGTCAAAACAACACACACTCAGAGAGCAATATTTTATTTTTAGATACCGACAAAGGACCTGCCGAAGTCATAAATCATTCACAGAGTCGAATGAAATCTAAACATTGCTGCAACAATAAAAATTTGAACCGCATCTGGTATGCAGGCACGGCCGGTCTGAAACTTGAAACCCGTCAGAATGACGGGCGATGGTGCTACTAGTAGTAATTGCTTGTAACATCCTTTAGAAAAGTCATAAAAATCCAATATTTTTAGGAATCATACATCACAAAGATAAAATAAAAGTCGTAAATTGTGGGAGTCATAGGATGAAAAGCTTTCGAATAAGAATTATTTAAATACGTGGTACCCAGCAGAATGACGGGTCCGGTCCTCCTAGTGTTAATGCCATAAAGAAATCTCCAACAGCATCAAGGATCCATCACCCAACACTTGCTAAATGTTCAGCATTATGGAATGCGTCTAGGAGACCCAAATCCTCAGAAATTATATCAGATGTCTTGAAATATTCATTACAGTTTCCTTGCCCGACTCGATGGAATTCTCTTCATGACTCAATCTCTCAAATATTGCAATTCAAACGTGATACAAACAATATATGTGAAACACTGGGATAACCAACTGCTGTAGCCCTTGATTTAATGCAAAATGAGAAGACGTGCTATTACGGCCAACTTTTGTCCACATTAATTTCCCTCAAAAACAGATTACATATTCTGTTACCTACTAAACTCTGCTATCTATTCCAAGTAACTCCAATCCTAATAAGTTCGCTTTCATCAAGATTTAAAGCGATGTTGATCTGATCCCAGAAGCAATTGAGCTATGACAGCTTGCTTCCACCCATCATTTAAAATGGATGGCTACCTGACACTGCCTCACCAAAAGATAAGAGGATACAGAATATGTGTGTGAAATCAGCTGAGCAGTTCTCTGCTACACCTTTGGTTAGTTCAGAGGATGAAAACAATTCTTATGTTTTCAACTCAAGTACAACAGACTTTGAAAAGCAAAAAGAAAAGAACTTGTCTACTGCGGAGTATGAGCTTTCATACAATTCTTAAACAGCAAAGGGACAACCCTGTGCACTCAAGAGAATTACCCAACAGTGAAACAAGCTTTTATAAAGTATAATACAAGTTCGTGTTCGTCTGTGCCTGTAGAAAGACTGTTCTGTTTTGCAGGATTTATTCTTTCACAAGCAAGAGGATCCTTATCTGATAAACTTCTTGAGAAACTGATTTCTTTGAAAGGGAGCAGTAATTATTCATATGTAGCATACTTTCATTGCTGACTGTTCAGTCACAGTGTTTATAGAAAACTTCCGAGGTAAAAATACTTTTAATGTTAATATAATATTTTAGATTTTTAGTAATATTATTTCTTTAGGCCTATATACTGCATTGATTATTTGAAATACAAATGTATTCTGAGTATATAAAATAGGCCTACAAATGTATTTTGGTTAGGCCTAATTTTTTAAAAGTATTTTGTATTTGTATTTCAAATACTATTCTTTGAAGTAGGCTATTTTGAATTTATATTTGAAATACCTGGATGTCAGTATTTTGCCGAGCTCTGGTCCTACACCACCAATCTTCTGTTGACTGTTAGTAATGATAACATAGTAAACTTCCCTGTAAAATCTATAGTAGTCCACAACAGTATTGGCACCGACTTTGGCTTTGATTGCAGCGTCAAAGATCTTTATATGGAGTAGCTGGAGATAAATGAATATTAAACTCTGGACAAGAGTCAGTTTATTACATTCAAACAAGGTCTTGACTGCTATCGCACAGCTAACTACTATACTTCAAGCAATGCGGCACACTATTACTCTTACTTCTCTTCTGCTGCACCACTTTTCCTTCAGCTCCACAATCAATACACTTGATATTTTCTTTGCTGGGCAATAATTTGTGGACGACACAGAACTCTATGCAACTTTCAATATCTCTACAAGATTCATACAATTTGCGTAAATTAAAAGCCATGACTTGAAAGTGGCACTTCTACTAACAATGCATGTTTATAAGGTTGCTATAGCAATGACATCACGAGAATTGTTTATTCAATATTGGCGTATAATGATACAATTTTCATAAAATTTTCGTCTAAATATATTGTATATTCGTCCTTCTGCCACATCGGAAATAATTTCGATACAACAATAAATTCTAAAATACATACTTTAATTTCCAAAAAGACACTATCATAACATATAAGGTTAATCGAATTTTCTGTTTAACTTGGTCGATTAACCTAAGGGGTGGTGCTATAGATCAGGAAGTTCCAGGTTCGAATCTTGTCTCGTCTAAATCAAAGTAAGTAAAAAGTTGCATTTATATGATGTTGTAATGTAGGCTATAATGTAATTCGAGATACATAAATTAGATGGCAGAATTGGAGTAAAAAGGGTGTAGAGTAGAGTGAAGTATAAAAGAAGAAAAGATTTGAAGAGAAGGGAGAGACACCTAGCAGACAAAAAGAGAAATACATTTTAAAGATTTATATCACTCACTAGAGGAGTTGATTCAACTAACCTGGAAATAATGTGAATCGTTCAGAGACAGTTTCTTGGAAATAACTCCAAATCCTTCAGAATCCATATTCAAGACGAGACCAAAACAGATTTTCGACATCACAACACTATCATTGGAACAGATCCATTATAGGACCCACCCCGAGTATTCCATAGTATCGATTATATACAGTATATTTTCGATTATTATATCAAGTATGCCATCTTAAGAAAACAAAAAACATACAACAAATATGTATCATTTAATAAAACCAACAACAATGCAATTAGCTCATATCAGTCATCTTTGTTATGCAATAAATTATATTTTATACAAAACAAAGTTAAAGAAACAAACCAAAGCTAAACTTAAAACACAGTAACATTGAACTTTCTCAAACAATAAAACATTGGAATTAATACAACGATGAAATTAAGTTCATATCAGCCATCTTTATAATATATTATGTTGTATATCATTCAAATTAAATTAAAGAAAACAAACCATTCAAAACTAAAAAAAAATAAAGAAATAAACAGGGCTAAACTAGGGCTTGGTTAGTTCCCTTTGTACTTCGCTTAATCCCCCGTAACTGTCTTACAGCTATATCCTCTGCAAGAGGGCTTAGAAATATAACAGAGGGGCTCATTCCTATCCTTTACCCTGTTAACTGCTGCTAAACTCCTTTACCCAACACTATGAGAGCTACCATCGTTTCTTACCAACATTCCTCCACTGAAATCAGACTCCAAGAAATGGAAAATGAGTATGCGTGCTTTTGGTTTAAGTTGTCAGTCCCGACAAGCAAGGCGAAGAGGGAAGAGGGAAGACATTTCTGAATTTGTTTGATGTGTTGTGCTATATTAAAAATGCCATCACATGTAAAATGCGAAAATTTCGAGTGCAAGAATCGGAAGGACAGCCACCCGAAGAAATTGCCAACGTTTCTTCAAAATACCGGGAGATAGTGAAAGGTGAGTTTTCATTTACAGTGTATTAATATTATCATTTAAACTAATTTTATGTATTGTAGATTTTCCTAGCAACGTGCATCATGATGAATTGCATGAATTGCCGGATACTAATGTTTAAGTTATATAGGTGTGTGTATATATTAATTTATGTAATATGTATTCGTCTAAATTAACAATAACTTACCCGATGAACAGATGCAGTAAGCCACGGTAGTACACCGTTTTACTACAAATTTTCGGCATATGAAAAGCCTAACAATATTAATTTTTTATTAGGCCTGCATTTAAATTTGTTTGATTCACATCGTATTTTTACAAATGAATAGCTATGCGGGAAAACGTTCCAAACGACATTATTTCTGTTTCTCTAAATTATAATTTTGCAAGTTTTTCTGCTTTGCTATTAAAATATTGTCGTAAATGATGAGTGTTTTTCTCCAAAAATGCGTTACAAATGGAGTAATAATTAGTGTTTTACCTCTAAGGTCATTGGAGCAGTTTCTTTTCATTTTCTAGCTTATTCGAGTGATTTTACAAAGTACCACGAAATGGTGTTGCTGTGCTCATCATTTATATTTATATTTTATTCTCCCTTTTGATTTCAGATGCAAGGCATGACTAGAAGCAATTGGCAGAGAAGACCTAATGGCGAATGTGCTCAAGAAATTGTACAACAACTTTCGGGTGTGTGCAGACCATTTTGAAGATAAGTATTTCACAAGTACCTTCCGGACACATCTGAATAGAGAAGTCATACCTTGCAAAGTTCAGGCTATCTCCATCAAGTCAAGGTAACTTATTTAATCGTATACTTTTTAGGTATCTAAAACAAAGTCCAAATTTTCCAGAATGTTGAAATCTTTGTGTAACTATTTTTAAAATGCTTCTGCTGATAACATCTCGTTAGTATGAAAATGCTTCTACATTTTGTATACCTGTACAACAAATGCATAACAATTGTTAGCTGGGGTATAAAAATAATAAATTCTTTTGTGCTATTTCCTGAAATGCAGTTACAAGATTTTTAAAGTAAGCCAACGATATGCAATTTCAATGCTTCAGAACTATACTCATAAATTCTGTCATAATTGGAGATTCTGTAATTGTTATTTATAGGAAAAGATATGTAGTCCCATATTGGGCTTAGTAGACCCCATAACTATTCGTGGTGTTATAGGCCTGCTTACTCTTACTGTTAGTTTATAATTATATATTTTCTGTTTTGTTTTATACAGATTCTGCAGGGCCAAGTCACATGGAGTGGGAAGAGGCTGCTCAACCCACTGCGAGCTCCGGAGACCATGAGAAGATTGATAGTAACACAGAAGAGGAGAAAGATTCACAGTCTTCGAGTACAATTGCATCGTCTGAGAGGAAGAGTTCTCAAGACTTCCCAGAAAGAACCGAAGATACACACTGCCCTTGCATGTATAAAGAGTAAGGTTCCTGGGCCATTATATGAACTGGTAAGAAAACGCATCTCTTCAGATGGACGGTGTGTACAGAGGAAATCAGTGGTCACCGTAAATGAAAACAAAGGCTCTTACCATTTATTTACAGAGCCCAAGTTCCTATAGGATGATTAGGAAGTTATTAAATTTCCCTTGAAAATCTACATTGCTTAGAGTAATGCAAAAGTATATCACTGATATTGGTTTTAATGATAAACTATTTGACATACTAAGGAATGCCTGTAGTAAGATGACTGAGACTGACAAACTGTGTTGCCTTATGTGGGATGAAATGTCTTTAAAAGCAAACTTGTGCTACAATAGTAATGAAGACATCGTAGATGGCTTCGAGAGATATTGTAGCAATTATTCATCAGATAGAATTGCCAACCAAGGTCTTGTGTTTATAGTTAGACGTATTTGCAGTAATAACAAACAATTTCTGGACTATTTCTTAGCACATTCAAGCACCTCTGGCAATACATTAGTTGAACTCATTGGCAAAGGAATAGAGAAGCTGAGAAGCATTGGTTTAAAAGTAGTAGCTACTGTTTTTAATCAGGGCTCTAACAATAAAAAAGCGTACCATTTATTGGGAGTTACTACAGTTCAGCACTCCTTTACAGTAAATGACTGGAAAATTGTGGCATTTTTTGACACTCCACGCTTGATTAAAAGTACACAAAACATGTTCAAAAAGTATTCTGCGAATTTACTTAAATGTGTTGAAGCTATGACACATAAGTTTGATTGCAAGTAGATTGCAAATTGAATGTCTGCCGATCTGAAATTCAGACTGAAATCGATGGTATTAGTCTTTTTTTTTTTTCAGCGATTAGCAAATGATGCCACAGACATCTCCCAACTAAGTCAGGAAGTTTTGGTTTTTCGATACGTAGTGCATTTTTTTTTTTACTTATTAGTAATGGTATCAAAAAGTGAAATTTGTATGTACCAAAATATAATGCAGCTCTCCCAATCCACAAGTTCACGAGCCGCCACTGATGTTACATATTCAAATAAATGCATTTTTTATTGTTTCCGGACCTATATGGTCACCTTTATGACATGCGGATGTATAAATAACTTTTTCATATTCCTTGAACATAAATGTTATGCCCTCTTGTATTTTTCATTGTCTGCAAGAGCTGCACGACAACTAACACACTGCTTAGCATCACAGGTCTTCTTAGCAATATAACCAACAATATATTATTATAATGCATTTGCATTCACGATCTCATTATCAACATCAGAGAAATTAAAAGATTCCCTCACCAGCTATTAACCTCTTTCACAATTTCATTTGTTACTAGAACATAACATTATTTTAAGCAGCAATGCCCGATTACTGTACTGAATATCATTGCAGGAAGAGTTATCTGGCTTGTTCTACCATCCTTATTTCTAATTATGCAAAAGTAAATCTCTAAATAATCTTGATTAATACTCCAAATTAAGAGCGAATGCATACCAGTGTACATTTTTAACGACTTCCTACAAATCATACAATAAAGGAAGTAAATTCAGTTGTAGATTATAGATATAGGTTGGGATGAATTCTTTAATCAGTGCAGCTTATTAAATATGTTCAATAACATATAAAATTTAATATTGTTAACTAATGCTGAGTTTTTTCATTCAATAAACCCATCAACTCTCTTGCTCTCCAATATTCCCATACACAGTCTAGAATTTAATGTAGAAAATTACGAACAAACTGGCATAATGCTATTAAGTGTTAATCTTAAAAAAAAAAATGTATGTGCCTTCAATGTCATCACAAGGCTTAACACATTGTAATCACTTATTTGAAAAATCAATATTTGAGGAGTTCAGAGCTAAAGTGGATTAAGTCACAAATTTTCATACATTGAGTTTAATTCATTTTCTGATTGTCTGAAGTTGGATCTTTTCCGAGCAGTGATAGATCAAGACTTAATTTCCAAGCATTCGCCGGTAGGTGACACTAGTCACTTTTAGCTCAGATTATTTGTTCACTATGTTCTGAGCCATAGTGGGCCAAGTCACCAAAGCGTTGCATCAATTAACATCACGATTGTTTATATTTTATAAATCTAGAATTTGGGAATGGAGCAATAAAATTATTGCTAGTGAAATTAGATAATATACTAGAGCAGGTTTGTCCTGCACCGTGGCGTCATGGTCTAAGGCATCCTGTCTAGGACTCGTGTTAGAAATATGCGCTGGTTCGAGTCTTCATATGGGAAGAAATTTTCTCGTGAAATTTCGGCCAGTGTATGGGATCGGTGCCCACTCAGCATCGTGATGCACTTGGGGAGCTACGGTAGGTAGTGAAATCCGGTTACGAAAGCCAGCTATAACGGCTGGGGGGGATCATCGTGCTAACCACACGATACCTCCATTCTGATTGGATGATCGTCCACTTCTGCTTCGGCATGGGGTCGTGAGGCCAACAGCCGGCTGGTCGGTCTGGGCCCTTCACAGGTTGTAGCGCCACGGATTATTATTATTATTATTATTATTATTATTATTATTACTAGAGCAGGTTAACTTTAAGTCCTGTCCACATCTGTGGAGTAATGGTCAGCGCGTCTGGCCGTGAAACCAGGTGGCCCGGGTTCGAATCCCGGTTGGGACAAGTTACCTGGTTGAGGTTTTTTCCGGGGTTTTTCCTCAATCCAATACGAGCAAATGCTGGGTAACTTTCGGTGCTGGATCCCAGACTCATTTCACCGGCATTATCACCTTCATATCATTCAGACGCTAAATAACCTAGATGTTGATACAGCGTCGTAAAATAACCCCCCCAAAAAAAACTCTAAGTCCTATTATCTCAAAACTACAGCTCATGGAAATGATCCACTAGCTCAGAACGCCTCATTTATTTGTACAAGACAATAAGAATACAGCATTGCAGACTCCAATTTCTACTGAGGATGATTTGAACTTATTTTCTTCATAACAGAATAATAACTCTAATAATAAATCTAGACATTTAAGAAAATGAAATAAACTGACTTTAAATATTTTTTCATGAAATAATCTCTGATTTCCAACAGACTTAAGTATACGTATGATTTTTTGTACACTTTCCTGTGATGTTAATTACATTAGTGTACTAATAGTGAACTTAGGATCATGAAATCTTTTCTGTATTGCAATAAAACAGTGGAATTTAATTGTAACAAAATATCTTGTATGTTTAAGAAAAAAATATTTGGTTGGTTATGTCTAATTCATTTCATATTTCACAGCTCTTTTCCTACCTTCACTTCCTGGCACATCACGTTCTGAAAATCCTGATGATGTTGGCTCAAGAACTTTATTCCAAAGAAAATTAATAAATAATTGTAATAGGGATGGTTACATGTCAAACATTGATATATAACGGAGAGAATTTGTAAATAATTCACGTGGAGGTGTAAGTAATTATTGGCGAAGTCTTGAAATTGTAAGTAATAATACTACTACAGAGGGGAAGGGAAGAGAAATCTTTATTTTCCCGCAATTTTTTGCTTGCTCGTGGCGCTCCTCTGGTAGCTACGAGAAGCTTATTGACAGATTACACTTAATCTAGCTTATGCACCCCTCTCATATACAGGGTGCTTCAAAAATACGGGGCATAATTTCAGGTATGTACTGTATTTCCCACATGTAGACAATCAAAATAGTTCATTACAACATGTGTCCGGAAATGCTTCATTTCCGAGTTATGGCCTTCACAACATTGAAATTCACCGGAACGTTTTTCTTTCTGCAGGTCGTTGTCATTACAGAAGATGTTCAAAATGTCCACCTCCTGCTTGAATACAGACCTCACATCGATGTCTCATTGACTTGTGAACACGATCCCAAACTCCAGGAGTATTGCGTATGTCCTCAGAACATGCCACAATTCGATTCTGAAGGGATTCCAAATCAGGCACCGGAGATGAATAAACCAATTATTTTAAATGGCCCCACAAGTAGAAATCGAGAGGGTTCAGATCAGGTGAGCGTGGAGGCCAAGCAATTGGGCCACCTCTACCTATCCATCGATCAGGAAACCTTCGATCCAAGTACCGGCGAGCCGTACGACTGAAGTGTGCAGGAGCGCCATCATGCAAGAAGTGAATGTGTTGACGATTGATCAGTGGAGTGTCTTCTAAAACATGAGGTATGGTGTTTTCCAGGAAGTTTGTTTATGCCTGCCCCGTAAGTCTGTTTACAAGTACATGGGGTCCAATTAATCGATCACCAATGATACCAGCCCACATGTTGAGGGAGAACCGCACCTGGTGACGAGATGGAACAGTTGCACGTGGGTTTTCATATGCCCATACAGTACATGCTGATTGTGGAAATTTGTTATGCCATCTCGTGTGAACTGTGCTTCATCTGTAAATAATACTAAGGCAGGAAAGTTCGGATTTACACCACACTGCTGCAAGAACCACTAACAGATCCTAACTCGTGCAGGGTAATCTGCTGGTGACAGGGCCTGTACATGTTCCGGCGAATTTCAATGTTGTGAAGGCCATAAGTCGGAAATGAAGCATTTCCGGACACATGTTGTAATGAACTATTTTGATTGTCTACATGTGGGAAATACATACCCGAAATTATGCCCCGTATTTTTTAAACACCCTGTATATTCTAAGCCCTCTTGATCCTCTGTGATAGCAATATAACTTTGGTGATATTACGAAAGTTTCACGCTAGTGTACACTCGCGCTAAGCACTGCATATACGAATCTGTGACAGGTTAGGTTATGTTAGTTTAGGCCATTGTTGTGCCTTGAATATACGAAACTATGCAGGATTTTCAAGTGCTGGCAAAGCCTCGCGATGTTTCTTTTTAGTGGTGTTATCATTAATGGTCTATTGGTGGCTAGTTTAATGGCTGACATGCAAACTAAGTTGCATTATGGAAAGTGTGTGTTTATTTCATTATTATTTGTTATGCTCCACTATATTTCAGTAATTATTGGATTAATACAAGTTTTGCGTTCTTCACATTACATAGTATTGTGTGTTTTATATCTCTAATTTCCTTTCCTTCACTAGAAGTCACAATGTTTGTACGTCCATGACCACGCACCTATCAATCCAGACGCAATTTAATACATTTCCAAACAATTTCCTTTTCTTCAAATATACCCGTATAAAATCCTCAAGTTTTCAAATCCACCTCCAAAAAAATCCCTTAGAAATTCACTTCCAAAATCACAGGAACTAACTCAGCGCTAGTTTCGCCAAAAACAGTAACACTGAACTTAAAGCAAAACAATATCAATTATCGTACAATTTAGGTAAATTTACATGCTACGTTATCAAAACTTAAAATCGCAGCACCATAAAAACAATTTTAAAAAAATCCAACACTGAGAATAATATGATATAGTACTTGATTACATTCCCCCCCCCCCCACAATTATGATATTAAATCAAACAACAAACCAACATTGTCTTTAGAAACACATTTTTTCACTTTTTACTCCAATCAATTTCCCCAACAATTTCCAAGAATTTCTTTGTAATGTCTTGTCCTTCGCTTTTTATTCTTTTCCTGAACATATATTGGGCCAAGTACTTCACAAACTCTTTGTAGGCTGGTAGTGATGCTTTAACACGCCTCCATGTACTTTCTATTGTGTTCGTATGGGCTCCTGTTTCAGTATTAACGAACTCAATGCTATGGTTTACTGTTAGATGCTGGTAACCACACTTACTAAGGTTTGAATACGCTTTCCAACAGTCTGATATTATTGTAATTTTAGGATGGATCCAGTTTTCAATCACTTCGATTAGTGTTTTCCCACTCCTATCATGTACTGCTACTAAAAACCATCTCCCGCTGTCCCTTTCCACTCCTCCAAAACCCACTGCCCTCCCACGAAATGATCTCTGTTATATTTTCGACGACCAAATTTGTTTTCGTCTATTTCTACTACCTTACCATCTCCTCCAACTTTTTCGCTGTTTACTTGTACAACCTCATCAATAAATTGCCTCCAGTCTGTAATAGTGTGATCTCCAAAGAAGTATTCCTTTTCAATTTGTGCATTCGTACAACCATTCACAATATCATAGGTTAACAACATTACTTCTTGCATTGTTAATTTACTCTGTGTAAACCACGATCCACATCTTATCGATTTCGTTTTTCCACACTGTTTACCTTGTATTTTTTGATAGCATCTCCATATAAGTCCATCTCGTTTACTTTTACATTTTTTCAAACTCATCCCAGAATTACATGTATTGCAGAACATTTCACTCCTAAGTAAACCACAATCACATAAAAAACCATAGAACATATCTGTATTCATGGACAAAGCAACTACAAAGTTTCTATTTATAATTCCATAATTTCCATTTCTAGGCTTACATTTTAAGCCAAGAGGGAGAATTTGATACACTTCTTTTTGATATTTAACTATAGCATTCGAAATTGCCGCCATGATTCTGATGAAACTAATTTTCAATAATATTGGTTGGTTGGCAACATAATAAAAACGATATATATTGATAATTTAATTGATCGAAACGCTACTTCTGTTGACCTATTTTTGCGGCTTTGCATATTTTTATATTTAGGGTGGGTCCTATAATGCATCTGTTCCCTATCATTAGACACAGCCATGATTTTATTTCAAGCGAAGATTACGCCCATCCTCAGTTATGGCCTAGGACTGGTATGGAAAGAAGCAAAAATTATCTAAAAACATTAGAAAAGTCATGGCACGTTCCCTGTATGTCTAAATACATATCATCCAGACTCGTCTATGAGTTAGCGAAAAGAACTTTTCCCATCGGTAACTTAAGAACCATCCCTATGTTACTCCTACGACCTACGAAGAACTCGCCAAACCTCTTACCAGACAGGCAGAGGAAGAAATAGGATATTTAGCCAGGTTTCTACCACACACAAGCCATAACCACAGAACAACAAAATGATGCCACAACAGACAAAGGTGGTCCACACCTGTGCAGTAACGGTCAGCATGTCTGGCCGCGAAACCAGGTGGCCCGGGTTCGAATCCCAGTCGGGGCAAGTTACCTGGTTCAGGTTTTTTCCGGGGTTTTCCCTGAACCCAATACGAACAAATGCTGGGTAACTTTCGGTGCTGGACCCCGGACTCATTTCACCGGCATTATGACCTTCATCTCATTCAGACGCTAAATAACCTGAGATGTTGATACAGCATCGTAAAGTAACTTAATAAAATTTAAAAAAATAAAAACAGACACAGGTCAACCTTCATTTTCCTCTTGCCACTGCCAATGGACTCCTAACGAATATTCACACGTTTATCACTGGGATTGTGGCGCTGGAAATCAATTTTTAACACTTTTATCACAGCCACGACACATTTCAATTTTTAATGTACAATATATAAGCAATTATCACTACGATGACACAATAATTCTTGCAGATAACACAGAATATGTCCCTCCCACCATGATGATCTACACACTTTCACTTCATTGCCACTAGATGACTCTCGATTTCCACCAGACGACGTAGCAGGGATGCCAATATCAGCAAACGAAACTAATGTGAGGAATGTTACAGCAGGTGTGCTAAACGTGAGGAATGTTACAATAGGTGTGTAGCACATTAGGTTAGGTTAGGTGTGTAAGATTATATGAATGGTTACCACAGTTGGCGATACTGCAATCATTCTCCCACTCCACCTCAAATTACATCACAATGAAGAAATATGGCCACCTTCTTCATCCAAGCAGGACGATTTTCCTATATAAGTAAGGAACCTATTTAGGTCGGGTTGGGTGGGACCACAGCTCTCCGAGAGATCACATCGAGTTTCTACTATTCCACACTACAAAACTAAGGCATTTTCAGTGTTTGTTTCTAATTCCCTATACTGGCAATACGTGACTGAAACTTCCTTCGAAGTTTAATGTTTGCAGTAAGGGATCAGTAATAAACTTAAGTAATTGTTTCGTTCGGATAAATCGCAATAAAGAGAACGCCAGTAGGGGAAGTTATGCTCACCCACATGAAATTTGCATTCGACATAACACTCACCTATCACGTAGTGTGTCTGATGAGCAAGTAGGGAAGGGGTGGTGGGTGGAGCTTCTACGTTCTGCTTATTGCGGTTTTCCCTTTCGTTCTGTCCCAGATTTATATTATTATTTTTTTTCTTCAAAATCCCCCAATTTTAGGGGGTTTTACAACATGTTGAAAAATAAAATAAAAGCGGAAAACACGAAACATCATGGTAATTATTTTTATATCTGCCAAATTTAGGCCTATGTAGGAATGGCCAAGCGGCCGACCTATGTGACAAGGTTAGTGGGTTAGTTGAGATATAGGCCTATAAGTGACCTTGTCACATTAGTAGGCTAGTTATGTATCCCCTCGACTAACCCACTATGTGACAAGGTTAGTGGGTTAGTTGAGATATAGGCCTATAAGTGACCTTGTCATATTAGTAGGCTAGTTATGTATCCCCTCGACTAACCCACTATGTGACAAGGTTAGTGGGTTAGTTGAGATATAGGCCTATAAGTGACCTTGTCACATTAGTAGGCTAGTTATGTATCCCCTCGACTAACCCACTATGTGACAAGGTTAGTGGGTTAGTTGAGATATAGGCCTATAAGTGACCTTGTCACATTAGTAGGCTAGTTATGTATATCCCCTCGACTAACCCACTAACCTTGTCACATACCTAAGGCCACTTAGCTGTTCCCGTATAAATTTGGCAGAGAAGTGAATAATTACCTCATCTTTTTTTCTTCCTTGTAATATTGGGACTTCCGTGATTATTTAGGCTAAACTGCTGCTCATACCCTGCTTCCCACACCTTCAGCTGCCTCCTCTGCAATACCAACATAACTTTGGTGACATTTCATGCTAGTGTACACTCACGTTATGCCTTGCATGTACGAATTTGTGACAGGTTAGATTAGGTTAGGTTAGTTAAAGGCTTTTGTTTTCCTTGCATATACGAATCTGTGACAGGTTAGATTAGTTTATTATTTACTTTAATGACACCGTGGTTTATCGTATTTGACACATGTTGGAAAGAATGATTCTGTAATTTGCCCTTTCGACATAGTTTGCCACAAGTTTTCCCATTTCGATAAACTATGTTGTTTCATGTCAGGTAGTATTTCGGTTTTTGGAATCTTCTCGTAACAGATTTCCAGTTCACTGTCTTGAGATGCTTGCTTCGCTAGTTGGCCAGCAAGTTCATTGCCGCATGCTTTACTCCAGCTGAATTCTATGATCCAGTTGTCTGAGTTTCGTCCTACATTCTTCTTATGGTTGTTGTTATATTGCAACTGTCTTGTCTGTCTTATCTTTTCTATTATCTTATCTAAAGCCTTCACAATTGCCATCTGTTCAGCTTGGTTATTACAACACCTCGCACCAGTCTGAATTTCAGTTTATGTGTAAGTGTTCCATCTGTAAATATTGCGATTCCCGAACCTACTCCTCTCTCACTTTTACTTCCGTCAGTAAATACTTCAAACTTGTGAGTCTTATTTTTATTCACTTTTATTTTGACAATGTCTGCAGGGTGTGACCATTTGTCACATTGAACATCACGGTCAATGTTTTCTTCTCTTGTTGCATTGCATATCTTTGCGAGCTCTTGTTACTCATACCCCATTCCCAATATAGTTGAAACATTAGAAAGTTTCTCTGGTACAAAGCATTTTAGTAAAATTGATCTTTACAGTGGCTTTTGGCAAGTGGAAATCGAAGAAAAGGATAAAGAAAAGACTGCCTTTAGCACCCCACTAGGTTTTTATGAATATAACAGAATGGCATATGGTTTGGTTGGAGCCCCAAGCACATATAAGAGATTGATGGACGGAGTACTATCCGGCCTAAAGAGAGTATCCTGTTTTATGTATATTAATGACATTGTCCTGTACAGTTCAACCATAGCAGAGCATGCTGAAAGACTTCGAGAAGTTTTACAAAGATTAAGAGATGCAAACTTAAAAGCACACCCTGTGAAGTGTACATTTGCCGTGCACGAAATCGACTATCTCTTTCAGACATGTGGCAGATAGGAATGGCATTTGCCCAGACCCAAAGAAAGTACAAGCTGTACAAGAATTTCCGATTCCTAAAGATGTTAAGGAAGTCCGCTCATTTCTTGGTTTAGTTGGTTACTATCGCAGGCACATAGCAGATTTTGCTGAGACTGCAAAACCATTTATCGAACTTACAAGAAAAGATAAACAGTTTGTATGGCTAGAACCACAACAAGAATTCTTTGACATATTGAAAAAAGCCTTGTGCAGTGAACCTACTTTGAAATATCCTGATTTTAAACAACCGTTCATTTTAGCGACTGACGCCTCAGGAGTTGCCCTCGGAGCAGTGCTATCTCAAAAGTTGGTTCAGAAGAACATCCCGTAGCATATGCCTCTAGAGTTTTGAATAAAGCTGAACGAAATTATAGCACGACAGAAAGGGAATTACTAGCACTTGTATGGGCTACGAAACACTTTTGTTGTTATCTATATGGTCATGAGTTCATAGCCGTGACCGATCACACAGCTGGTTAATGAGTTTAAAGGAACCAAATTCTAGACTACTTCGTTGGACTTTAAGACTTTCTGAATTTCAATTCCAAGTCCAATACAAACCCGGTAAACGTCACCAAAATGCTGACACTTTATCTCGAATGCACAATGTTTTCGCTATAAAAAGTGAACAGACAGTCAATCACTCAGAAATCTTCAGATGGCAGAACCAAAGTACTTAGAATGGGTAGCAGATACAGAAAGATTTAAGTTAGACGAAAACAGTATTCTGTTTTGTTTCGATACAAAGCAGTTGAACTCAGAGCAACGGTTAGTTGTTCCTTGTCCTATGAGAAATTTGATTTTGAATACTTACCATGATACTCCTATTGGTGCACATCAAGGTCAAAAATGTACATTCGAACTGCTTAGGCAACGATTTTACTGTCCGAATATGAAAACTGATATTGAAAATTACATCACGAAATGTGTATCTTGTAATGAGAGAAAGATGGGAAGGCACCCTATAGCTCTGTCACAGAACTTTGCTACTTGTTTAAAGCCTTTTGAACTAGAAAGTATGGACATAGTTGGTCCATTTCCCAAAACAACTTCAGGTAACACATATTTGTTGACTTTTATGGACACTTTCACAAAGTATAGCGAAGCAATCCCGATTTCTGATTAAACTGCTGAAACAAAAGCTAGAGAATTTGTTACGACGATAGTAGCACGACATGGCACTCCGAAAAAGCTACTTACAGATCAGGGTAGAAACTTCTTGTCTAAATTATTTAAAGAAGTTTGTAAATTGCTACAAATTCAAAAAATACAAACGAGTCCATATCACCCTATGTCGAATGGCTTAGTGGAATGCAGTCATCAAACATTCACTAACATGTTATTACATTTTGTACGTGCAGATCAGAAAGATTGGGACAAATGGATAGCAATAGTCCAGATGGCGTACAGGAGTACACCGTACTCCGTAACGGGATATTCCCCACATTTTTCGCTTCACGGTAGTGAAATGCAGCTCCCATTTCCTATCGATATCGTTCCGAAATTTTCGAGAAGTAACATAACCGATGAGCATGTCGAAGTTTTAGCAGATAAACTAGAAAAAGCTTACAAGGTAGTAAGAAACCGAATAGCTCCTAGTAAGACTGCACAAACAAAGCAGTACAACAAAGATCCTAGTGTAAAGTTTCGTTGTCTCAAGGTAGGAGACTTTATATTTCTACACTCTCCAGCAATTAAGAAAGGTGTAACGAAAAAATTGTCGAAACCATGGATCGGTCCATTTCAGGTTGAAGAAAAATTAAATGAAGTGAACTACAGAATTAAGTTCAAAGATGGTAGAATATAGGTAGTGCACCTAAACTGGTTGAAACTATGTCCCCCAGAGTCTGAAATTAAAGAAGGCAAGTTTCGTCCCTGGCAAGCAGACAAAGACAGTAGTTTCAGTGAAGCGGAAACCATCGAAATAATTAGAGACGACCCGAAGTCATACGAAACTCCTCGTGAGGAACCAGCAGCAGCGGATAGTGATGACGGATGGTCCTCGGAAGACGATATTCCTCTTAGTCAGTTACGTGTTCCCCAGAGTGATGATTTCAATGAAGAAGATGATGTACCTCTAGCTCAGCTAAGGTATTATTACAAGCTGCACCGAGAAAGGTAACTGCACAAACTAATGACCTTCCTTACTTACTTACTGGCTTTTAAGGAACTCGGAGGTTCATTGCCGCCCTTACATAAGCCCGCCAATGGTCCCTATCCTGAGCAAGATTAACCCTGCTGTTCTGTTACATTCTACTATACGAATGTACTGTTCGGGTCAATATGACCCAACCTCTGATAATTGCATATAAAATTACAAAATCATGTTTGTGAACATTCGCATGACTACAATATCATAGTTTATCATTATTGTTATTGTTAATATTACTGTTATTAATTTTTTTTTTTTATTTTTATAATCTTACATTATTTTGCTTTTTTTACTATTATTCGTTTGTGATATTTTATTTTCCTACATTTTCATTAATTTTTTTCTACATTCTTATTAAAAATTAATAACAACAAATTGAATAAACATACTTGTTTGAATGAAATGTTTAACTTATAATATAACAATAGGCCTTGGAAAATTATAGATTGAAGTGCTTGTGCTATGTTATAATGATAAACTTCTGTCTTATGTTTTGTGTAACACACATGATATACATAATCACAATTCTTTCTCATTGCTTACAATTATGTGACTCAAATATATAACATGACCTTTACAATATGTTTGCTGTAGTTTCCGTACAACATGTTCGTTTTATTGTCATTGGTTGATGGACAGAACTTATAGCGTTCACGTTTTACAGTTTTTCCTCTTGTAGAGTCTGATACCGGTAATGTAGTCACCATTATAGGTTTTTGAATGTTCTTGACAATTCTGATTGCTTCGTCTGTTCTTGAAAAGTGCTTTCTTGATGAAATATGTTCCTTTGTCAGTGATTTTTCAAGTTCCTCTAAGATTAATCTCCTTCTAGTCAATGTATTTGCATTCCAATTTGGATCTATCGAAGTCCACAAGACATACGCATTGTAAGCAGAAACATCAAGAATGTTATAGAAAAATATCACTGGCCATCTGTTTGTTTTTCTTTTGCAAGTATATGTATATGTTACTTGGTCAAGTGTGTCTACAGCCCCTTTGGATGCATTATAATCTTAACTCATTTGAGGTTTCTTATCATTCCTGTTGCTGACTTCATTGACATGATGCAGTGTACTCATTAGCACAACATTTTTGTTTTTCTTTGGGACACAATTGACCACAGTAGTATCATTTGTGAAGCAGAATGAAGAACTATGTATTTCCCTTTTGTTCATTTGCTGTGGAAGTTCTGGCTTATTTTTACGTATAGTCCCCAACATTGTCATTTTTTTTCAAAAGTATTGTTCCAAATTGTAAGAAGTGAAAAATTTGTCACAAGTTACATTTTGACCCCGTAGGTTACTGGAAAGATCACACACTACCCTCATACCCTGACTTTTTTCTGATAGTGCATATTCATTCCCTGTATAAACTTGTGCTATCCATGCATATGAAATTTTGCTGTCACAAAGCGTCCATATTTTTTTTATTCCGTATTTCGATGGTTTGCTGGGAATATACACCTTGAATGGACAGTGACTTCAAAGTCCTACTAACTGTTTGACAGATATTTTCGCTAGGATTGAAGAATTTAGGAAGGACCTCCAGACATTTCTCCCAAATGCAATGAATAGCAGCAAGTTTATCAATGAGTCTTCGTTATTCTCTAGTAGATTTCTTATCAAATCGAAAGACACGCGATATCTTGCAAAAGATTTCAAGTGACATAGTTGCCCGCAAAATGTTTCTGCCCGTTTTCTGATCCCACAAACATTTTGTTAACTCCCCATGAGATCGAGTCACACCAGCAAGAAGCAAGAGTCCTACATAAGCCTGGTAAACAATACAGTCGATATTTGCCCATTACTGGCCATAAACTTGCCGTCCTTCTATGTTTGGCATCTATATTATTTCATTATGGTGGCATACCTTGTAAATCCTGGTGTAATCTTGTTGAGGTTCGAGGCAGAAAGATGCTCCTGTTGTGGAGGTGGATTCACCTTCCACTCTATAGCTTTATTCTTGAAAGAATTGACTGAACAATATTGACTGGTTGTTGACTGTCAAAATCGTCATCATTTTCACTTTCAGATTCACTTACATTATCTTCAAATTCCGAAATAAACTCTTCACTGTCGGAGGAATTCACAATTGATACTAACTGATCATTAATCAGTGGTCTTTCCGTCATGGTGTGTGAACTCAAACTGAGAAACAACATTGAAATATTTATCCAGAAAAAATGCAACAGTTTAGAAGGAATTCATTCAGAAAAACAAAAGGAAACCAGTCCATTGTTGTAAATTAGTGTATCTAATTGTTGGGAATAATTCAATTTCTACTCATTATAATAAAAGCATGATACAAATTCTTGAAAAATGTTAATACCACATTAGAAAAATAATAAAATCTTAAGCTGGGTCATATTGACCCGAACGTTACACAAGTAACAATTACAGATTATGACAAATCTATTTGAAAATTTAAAATTATTTTTAAATCACAAATGCATATTGCATTATTAGACAAAGTCACTGAGTCTCATAAGCATATCTCACTATTTCAAGGAAATATTAAGAAAAAAATATTCACTTCGGGTCATATAGACCCGAACAGAACAGCAGGGTTAATCCAGTCTCCACCATCATATCCGACCTCCATCAAATACATTTTAATATTATCTTGCCATCTACGTCTCGGCCTCCCCAAAGGTCTTTTGCCCTCCGGCCTCCCAACTAACACTCTATATGCATTTCTGGATTCGCCCATATGTGCTACATGTCCTACCCATCTCAAACATCTGGATTTTATGGTCCTAATTATGTCAGGTGAAGTATACAATGCGTGCACCTCTGTGTTGTGTAACTTTCTCCATTCTCCTGTAACTTCATCCTTCTTAGCCCCAAATATTTTCCTAAGAACCTTATTCTCAAACATCCCTAATCTCTGTTCCTCTCTAAAAACTGAGAGTCCAAGTTTCACAACCATACAGAAGAACCGGTAATATAACTGTTTTATAAATTCTAACTTTCAGATTTTTTGACAGAAGACTAGATGACAAAAGCTTCTCAACCGAATAATAACAGGGATTTCCCACATTTATTCTGCGTTTAATTTCCTCCGGAGTGTCATTTATATTTGTTACTGTTGCTCCAAGATATTTGAATTTTTCCACCTCTTCGAAGGATAAATCTCCAATTTTTATAGTTCCATTTCGTACAATATTCTGATCACGAGACATAATCATATACTTAGTCTTTTCGGGATTTACTTCCAACCCTATCGCTTTACTTGCTTCAACTAGAATTTCCGCGTTTCCCCTAATCGTTTGTGGATTTTCTCCTAACATATTCACATCATCCGCATAGACAAGAAGCTGATGTAACCCGTTCAATTCCAAACCCTCTCTGTTATCCTGAACTTTCCTAATGGCATATTCTAGAGCAAAGTTAAAAAGTAAAGGTGATAGTGCATCTCCCTGCTTTAACCCGCAGTGAATTGGAAAAGCATCAGATAGAAACTGGCCTATATGGAATCTGTTGTAAGTTTCACTAAGACATTTTAATTAATCGAACTAGTTTCTTGAGAATACCAAATTCAATAAGAATATTATATAAAACTTCTCTCTTAACCGAGTCATACGCCTTTTTGAAATCTATGAATAACTGATGTACTGTACCCTTATACTCCCATTTTTTCTCCAATATCTGTCGCATACAAAAAATCTAATCAATAGTCGATCTATTACGCCTAAAACCACACTGATGATCCCCAATAATTTCATCTACATATGGAGTTAATCTTCTCAAAAGGATATTCGACAAAATTTTGTACGATGTCAACAAAAGTGACATTCCTCGAAAGTTACTACAGTTAGTCTTGTCCCCCTTCTTAAAAATAGGTACGATTCCATTGCTCTGGTATAATTTCCTTTTTCCAAATTGCAAGTACAAGTTTATAAATTTTGCTAGATAATGCGCTTCCATCCTCTTGTATTAATTCTGCTGCAATTTGAACAATACCTGGAGATTTGTACTTTTTCAGATTTTCTATCGCAATTTCGACTTCAGAAAGTGTGGGTTCCGGTATAAATGGCGCAGCAGTTTGTATCTGAATTTCGTCCCAATCATTTGTATTTGGCCTATGTATATTTAGTAGTTGCCCAAAATAGCTTTTAGTAGATTCAATATTCTGAAATTAAAGGACGAGGAAACTAAGCAATGTTATCAGGTTGAAATTTCAAATAGGTTTGCTGCTTTAGCAACTGCTGACGAAGCTGAGGAAGAGTTAGATGTTAATAGCGTGTGGGACAATATCCGAGATAATATCAAAATTGCAGCTGAGCAGAGCATAGGTTATCATGAAACTAAAACTAATGACCTCACCATGACAAATTCTGATGTGACGTCTGCTTCCTATGTTTCCTCTCGCCGTGAAGATATGAACCCAGATGATGATGATGATGATAGTTCTAACTTAGATAATGAAGAGGTAACTGAACCCAACGTAGGACAGAATAGTGATGAAATGTCCTCCCTTAGATATAATTTACGTTTCAGACCAACTGATTAGATTATTTCGTTTCAGACTGTACACTCGCTACTACACTCCTGCTCACGATAGTAGTTTGTGATTCAGTAGTTAAAATAAATTAATAAAGTAACGCAGAGAGTAACCGAAATTGAAAGCACTCTTATTGAATTTAGACAATCCATTCATATAACCGCAATGGACAAGCTCCTTACTTTGTCTTCACAAGTGACAGGCAATTTTATGCTCTCATGGAAGAGAATGATCTATCTCAAAGTAGAGATGAAATGTACATGTTACGTCCCCCAGATGTTATTTTTTCAGCCTCCTTGCAATCACATTGTTTAGCAGCTCTATTTTTTTTTAAATCCCAGGAAGCAATGAGACTGTGTGACCGACGGCTGGTTGGACCACACAGGTGACCTGTATGGTACAGATCGTACCAGAATAATTATTGGGTGTACAGCATACCAGCTACCGTACGTATGACTAGAAGTTGTCATAACCCAAATGCTACACGACCGTAAACTTTTACATTTATTATCCAAGGGACAGGTATTATTAATATATCTGCAAACTGTCATTTTTATTCTGATCAGTTTAAACTGTTTCCCCATGTTTTTGGAAAACTGCACCCAGTATATGAGCCTAACGATGTTATTGTCCCTGATATAACTTCTGAAATAGTTAATCCAGATCTAAATCTATGTGAACAACATGTCATTACTTAAGAATATGCTTCCAAATATTAAAGATTTTAATAATGATTTGTAATTCCTCTATGATTACAAGAGAAGATTAAAAGTGTAAAATCTAAAGTAGAAGAATCCCCCACACAAGTAAGTGCAAACCCCTGGCTAATTGCTTTAACCATAACAGGAGTTATATTGTGTCTTGCTTGTACGCTACAGACGTACCGACAATGTCCACGTCTGCATGGTGTCCGGTTATATAAGCTCACCCGCAAACAACCAGAGACAGCAGAACCTTTACGAGAAGGCCAGAACGAGATGGAGCTTGGCCCAGTGCAAGAAACCAGAACTCCCATCCCTACTGCGAGGAAAGCAGATATATCAACCGATGCCTGCGCTGGCCCAGCTTCAACCAACACAGTCTTTGCCGGACCTAGATTTGTCTCCAGGGCCTAGATACTACTCTTCATTTTGCAACAGTCATCTCTTCGCCTCAATGAAGAAAATTTGTATTGAAGAAGATTATTCTTTACTGATCATTTTTGTGAATGACATCACTATTCTTGTATCTAACATGTAAGTGCTAAGTCTCAGATGATGCCAGCATATCACTTTGTGTGCAAAAAATTCGTAAATACTATCGAGTTAAATGACAGACACCCTGCAAAGTTATAAATTAAAACATCCAGGAACTCAGTTTACATTAAATTATGCCTCGTTACGTAAATGGATTACTCATTTAATGCATAGATACATCAGATTTATTAAATAGCAGCAGTCCTACCGCCATTATGATATCAATGTCAAAAATTATATCAATTTCGATCTATTGCTTATGAAAGTCAAAATCTTTGGCACTTCGCCCTCCATAAAGACTTTTCTTGTAATTTGTAATGTGAATGATACAACACTAGCTTACAAGACACAGACGATCCAAATCCTCAATAAGAATGAATGATGGCCTATATAATGGATTAAAATCCTGCAAGCCTGAATGATTCTGAGGGCCACTAGTGAGGGAACTACACCCCGTAAGCCTAACAGAAAAAGGTCTACTAAGACTTGTGTGATAGTCATACTTCACAGGATCCGACATGTCTTGCCATTCATTTGATTAGGAGTAAAAGCACATGCCTATTACGGCATCGTCTTTTAAAAAGAAGAGGGCATTGTTGTGCCCAAGGATTATGATACGCAATCATAACTTTGTTATGGCCATAAGCAATACATTTTCACTTTATTTGAAAGTAATGAAATCGTACACTCAGTTTAATCATTGAAGACAGGCGGCAGCTTCCTGTTGCGATTACAGTTGTGCATCTTAGTGAAGTCAGCAAGAAGCAAAGTCCAGTCCTTGAACAAGGCAGGAAATGTGTACGCTTACATTTTAGTGCAAAGCCATTCTTATGCAACAGCTGACATATAACGAAAAATACTCAGATTATGCAGCAATCATTAACAAACCGCGTCTCTTGCAAGACTTCTAATTGGTGATCATTTTGAATTCTGATTTTCTATTGGTTCAATCAAAAACAGACATTCAATCGTGAGAGTTCCTTAAATCTGTACTGTTGCAAGTGACAACAGGAAATGCCGATCCGAAATAATGGTTAGGAATCAGAAGTGTGGTGTTTGGTCAATGCAATACTGTCTTCATAGAAGATTCGCGGGCAAAGTAGCATCACTCTGTTACGTCGCAAGGGCGTGGTTCGAGAACTTATAAAATGGACATGAAACGTCCAAATTGTGATCATTAGTCTTTGGTCAAGACAGCAGTCATGCAGTGGCAGTCGTAACTTCCAGACGTCCAGAAAGAAGGCGGAAAATGGCATCTTCTTTGAATAGCACAGGGTTCGCCCTACAGAAACTGTAAGTAAAATTAACTATTCAATTCTCATACTTTACAATTAACAGCCATTACGAGACTTCAGAAATAATCCTTCCATTTCAATACTCCATATTTATCTGTTCTAATTTGATATTTTGTTAATAAACTTAGTAATAGTGAATAGCTAGAAAGCCTGAGATCACATTCTAAATAAGGAATCCCTCCTATCTATAAGGAGGAAGTACAGTATATAAATCGTCAGAGAGATAGGAAGTGCAATGCAGTGTAATTCGTTTGTGTTGTCTTGATAAATTTGTTGCTATGCCAAAAAGGGCACAACAAAATATTTTGGTTTTCGTAAGTGGGATATAACTCGCGATTTTCTCAAAGATAAGCCATCCGCCCTGTTCGTGGTAGAGGGCACGACAGTACTATGTAGCAGAGTGAGTGGACAGGAATACTTCTCTCTATCTCTATTTATAGGTGTTCATATATTACACACTAATAGTAATTCATAGCGTGTCAGCCCATGTAGGGCACCGGCCCTTATGCACTATGTTTTCTCTTTCCCTGCTTTGCACACCTTTCATTGATCCTCGCAGTGATGATGAATGTGAGCTACTGCAAATCAATTTGTCATCCTGTTCCCGTTAATTGAAGTTTTATTTTGGACAGTTTTCTTTGTTAAGAGTTTATCCATTATTTCCATTATCAGTTACAATGGCCTATGCAGTATTTTGTTAAGGGGAGTCATTATTAAAATTAAGTACAATTTACATTATCGGTATTTAAAATTTTGTGTATTATTATTATTATTATTATTATTATTATTATTATTATTATTATTGTTATAAACTGAGTTTTCACAGGGGATGTGAAACTACAGTCCTGAGAAGAACATAGTCATGCTGTGGCTGCATAGAAACATTTGCCAATGTAAAATTTTCACTAACCGTGCGAGAATCTTACCAGACATTTTGCTAAAAAAATTGTAAAATTGAGTTTGTGGTGGTTTAGACACATCAGAGAATTGGGAACGATAATAAGAAGTTTACATTAAAAATATGAACTGTCAAATGCACAAAATATTAAACGGACATTTCACAATAAAGTCAGAACCCAAACGAACAGGTGAATACCACTCTTAAAATGAGTTTAAAGTCGACAATGCACAATATTTAACAACACCTACACTGCGGAACTGTCAAAACTACTTTCTCAATATGTTTCACAAGTTTAATTTCTTATTGTGTCAGCTTCATTTTATTACAAGATCAGTACTAGGTAGTAGATCTTTCTATAATAAAGAAAGCATTGTTGCAATTCGAATGTTCCACAGCACCAAAGAACAAAGGCTTGTAATAATACACTCTAAACAAATAAGTAATAACATAAGGTACAGTACTACCCACAGCAAAGAAAGAAAGAGAGTAAGGAAAGAGCGAAAGAAAGACAGTCGGATAATCTGCCAATCGGTTAATAGGGTGACGGGTTCTACTTACTCCAGCACTATTATGTCAATACCAATTTCAAACCTCGTGCTCCATCTAGCATCCACCTTGGCCTCCACTCAGGGTTGCCAAACGAAGAATGCTCTGGCTGTAACTCTGTTTAAGTGTATATTACTGTTGATTACTGGCTTTACCTATGGCATGCAAGCTCCTTCACTTAACTGTGCATTGTACATGTGCTGTGTCACATCCTTCGACTTAAGAGGAATAAACAGTGCAGTTTCCCCTGTTTATGGAGTGTACGGCCAAGTGCAACATAGTTTACTACACACATGGTGGAAAATTGTGCACATATTGTTTGGCAAGGCGTTGCTAAACTTTTTGACCCCACCTTTACTTGCCAGTTATTATCAGTTGTTTTAAAGTTATGTGAGACGAAAATAAAAACAATTTTCCCGTATGTTAACATGAACAGATCCTTGAGGGTTATGAATATTTTAATACCAAAATTGTTCAAAATATTCAGAACAAAAAGATGTGGACTGGGTGTAAATGTCATTGGCTTTAAAGCTTAAGTAGCCACCTAAGCATTCTGCAATATATTTTGGGTCCTATCAGCAGCGTTGATGCTGAAAGATTTTTCAGTAAATACAATTTAATGTAGGAAGTAATAAGACAACACGAATGACGGAAGAAAATGTACAGGTGTGTTCCTTCTACGATTTCTTTGTTACGAATTCATGAACATGAATAACAGGATCATAAATTAAATTAGTACCTCCATGTCAGTATTATTTTAATCCCCAATATTTTCAAAAGACATGACCTATCCTCCTATATTGGCGTAGAGTCCATGTCTTCCTTCAAAACGCCACAGAACGCAAAATGACGAATGTATGAAAGCTACAAAATGCTAAATGTTAAAATCAAAATGCTAAATTTCTAAAAATCATAACCCCTAACAATGTAGTCTTTGTAGTTTTGTATAACAGAGTTAATTACTTACAGGCTTTAGCAGTGGATAATCTTCAGAAGCCTCTCTGATGTTCGGAAGGCTGAAGATTCATCTGTGAAAAGAAAAGAAACCAGTAATTATTATGTTCAAAAATTTGTCACTGGATTATATATTCTACTGCATTTATTAATAATTTTAATACACACTAAGATTTAGTAGCCAGTTCGGTATTACTGAGCACAGTTACATTCAATACCCAAGAACTATTCCATTTGCTTAAAGTGCCAGCCATATACTGAAATGGTGTTTTCTAGGAAATACCTGGTTGAAACAATATTACTAATTTCAAATCTCCAAAATGTTCAAGACAGAAAACACCTGATAAACACAAGCTAGATATTTTGATAACTAGTCAATACAGAGGTATAGAGGCCAAAAGGGGATGCGAACCCATGCTGCGCTCCTGGCTGTCCATGACAGTGAAGATCGAGAGTTTGTCCCTGGACGTGAAGGAGCTGAATGAATTGAAAGAGAGGGAAATGGGAAGAGAAACTTTAAAAGGTTCCTTGCAAGGGAGTTTGGGGCTGAGAAAAACTGAGGCCACTTGTCTCATTTCGGGTTTTGCTGCTCCACTGAAGGAGCTCTAGAAAATTTTGGAGGGAAAAAAGCCCAAAATGGACGTAACCTAATAGCTACCACGTAATGGGGGGAGAAAGAGGAAGAGGAGGCATTCAACAAACTGTAGTTACTTTCTTTATTTGCGTGGTATTTGTGGGCCAACCTGCATTGCAGGCCCTAACATTACGCCCTGAAAAACTAGAAAGGTATTGAAACTTCAGTGGCTTCTAAGCGTCACCATGGCCACTGCTCAAACTAGCCAATCAGAGACCATGTCAACAGGCCAACGTTGCCGACTGTTTCAAAGCGAGCACATGCTTTGTTTGGAAGTGTTGAATCTTCGTTGCTGTGTTACAGCAAGTATTGGTGTTCTGTTGTTGCTATTGTTTTCGTAGATGTTTTTTTGTTGATGAAGATAGGCTTAGTTTGAGTTTAGTTTCAAATTTAGTTTAGTTGTGAGTGTATTTGTAACGCGATTTATAGTGTCCTTGTGTTTCACTTATACCATGTCGCAAGGCAGATAGTGGCACAAAACGAGCCACAGGCTCAGATGGAAAAAGGAGTGCTGCAAGGGACAGCAAGAAGAAACGGAAAAGACGCTCCTCTTCCAAGTCAGGCAAGAGAAATGGTTTGTAATGTGCGGGACTATTTCGAGAAAGAAGAGATAATGGCGGGCCTCTTATTCCAGTACAACAGGTGGTAAATAGTACTGCAGAGGCTCTCAAAATAGGAAAGAACACCATCGTTAAAATAGGAAAGGAAAATTTTAAAATGAATGAGCAAGAAAATGGACCTTCCTGACTTGAAACCCTGGGAAAGAAAAGAAAAGTAGAGCGGGTGACAAATTTAGATGCCTTTCAGGAGGAGCAATCTGGCGGCATGTATATTTATAATACTGACGGGAGGAGCATCCTACGTTAAAAGAAGTTGCAAACTTCACTTTGAGATGCAGATCTTTTCCACAGCAGTGTTTCTTCTCTGCACACTGTCTTAAAGAATTTAGGTTTCAAGTATAAAAAATCAATGGTCGTAAGATATTAATGGAGAGAAATTATCACTTACATATTAGCCTATGTACCATATTCACATTCATTCATACGTTTATTATTATTATTATTATTATTAGTCCGGTCTAAGATTACTGTATGATACAAATTTGTGAGTTCACAATTTCGTGTCAGCTGCTTAGTTCCGACACGGCAGACAAAGAGCCACACTGCACTACTGCACAACTTCACAACGTCGCTCCCTTTCTGCGTCTGCGAGAGAGAACTGTCAATATCTTTCTAGTTTTGTATAGACTGTAGTTGCAACATGAAACATATGGTCTCTTCTCCTTAGTTGCAACTTACTGCATGAAATGTACAGTCTCTTCTCCCTAGTTGTGACTTATTGCTAGAGCCCTGAATTTTACATGCTAAAAGTTAATATTGTTCCTCACTATAGCCCATAAATATAGACGCCACGCCCCCATTTCTTTGAGATGTCATTCAGTATTTTCCTTCGGTACCGTTAAAGGTCTCTAATCCTCTTAACCACCATTTACAAACTAGCATACGATTTATCATTGCCATGCCTCCACTTCTTTGAGATGCCATTCTTGCCATTCAATATTTTCCCTTTGGTATCGTTGAAGGTCTTTAATCTTCTTATCCACCACTTACAAATTACCGCACGGTTCACAAGATCCATTGCTCAGTCCTTCTGGCTCTGCTGTCTATTATTACATATCGGACTCTTGTGAACTAAGCTTAAAACCCTCCTCACGGGCACTACTTCTATTCATCTACACTCAGTGTCAAATTAAAGCTGAAAGTCCATAGTGTATGATGAACTTAATATTTTCCCTTTAATAGTTACTAGTTTCGAGATGCAGATCTTTTCCACAGCAGTGTCTTAAAGAATTTAGGTTTCAAGTATAAAAAATCAATGGTCGTAAGATATTAATGGAGAGAAATTATCGCTTACATATTAGCCTATGTATCATATTCACATTCATTCATGTTTATTATTATTATTATTATTATTATTATTATTATTATTATTATTATTATTATTAGTCCGATCTAAGACTGCTGTATGATACAAATTTGTGAGTTCACAATTTCGTGTCAGCTGCTTAGTTCCAACATGGCAGACAAAGAGCCACACTGCACTACTGCACAACTTCACAACGTCGCTCCCTTTCTGCGTCTGCGAGAGAGAACTGTCAATATCTTTCTAGTTTTGTATAGACTGTAGTTGCAACATGAAACATATGGTCTCTTCTCCTTAGTTGCAACTTACTGCATGAAATGTACAGTCTCTTCTCCCTAGTTGTGACTTATTGCTAGAGCCCTGAATTTTACATGCTAAAAGTTAATATTGTTCCTCACTATAGCCCATAAATATAGACGCCACGCCCCCACTTCTTTGAGATGTCATTCAGTATTTTCCTTCGGTACCGTTAAAGGTCTCTAATCCTCTTAACCACCATTTACAAACTAGCATACGATTTATCATTGCCATGCCTCCACTTCTTTGAGATGCCATTCTTGTCATTCAGTATTTTCCCTTTGGTATCGTTGAAGGTCTTCAATCCTCTTATCCACCACTTACAAATTACCGCACGGTTCACAAGATCCATTGCTCAGTCCTTCTGGCTCTGTTGTCTATTATTACATATCGGACTCTTGTGAACTAAGCTTAAAACCCTCCTCACGGACACTACTTCTATTCATCTACACTCAGTGTCAAATTAAAGCTGAAAGTCCATAGTGTATGATGAACTTAATATTTTCCCTTTAATAGTTACTAGTTTTGTCTGAAAGACCATTAAAATTCTTACTTCCTATTCCAGCAATTGGTGAAATTTTTCCATCCACATTACATACATTCTTATGAAACAGTACAGTCCATGAAACCACATTTCCGAAACGAGTTAAGTATGCAAAAATTATCTGAAATATGAAAAAAATAACAGCCCATAACAGAAAAAATGAAAAAGATATTTAAAAAAAATTATTTAAACTAACAAAGGAAACTTTACATCACACTCCTTTCACATTTTATTGGAACACAGCTCATTTTGAAGCTCGTGAAAACGAGAATAAGGAACGACCTTGCAAATATGCCGAAGTTGCTTCTAAAGGGCGTAAATCCTAGTTGAGAGTCACTGCATGCCAATTAGTATACTTTATAATTATTATATCATCGTTCACGTAGCTCAACCATTAGTGACGTGCCTTTCGAGTAAAAGTTCTCGGTTCAATTCCCGGCTACTTTTGATTATTTTGACATTTTAAAACAAAAACATGTAGAGGACTGGACTTCTGAATACCGATGCTTGGATGTGAGGATTATGACGTTGAAACTTTTGAAAATATGAAGAATATATGCTTTGACAGAGCACAAGGAAAAAAATGTGGAATTTATTTGTTGTAGTATTATGTTACAATGTGTTGTTTTGATCATATGTTCAGTAATGAGACCTTCCACTATCATTCACTGCAGAATTAAGTTGCTTTGTTCGCAATAAAATAAGTAAGATACTTTTATTTTATTAGTTTAGAGTAATCACATTTGTTTTGTCTTTTTTTTTTGCCATTAGATTTCAAACAATGAAAGAATAATAAAAAAACTAACAAAAAGGATTACACAAGAAAATAAAACATTATTATAAGACAAGATGACAAGATGTGTATATGATTTGAACACAGGTCTTCTACTTAACAACTAAACACGCTATCCGTTGAGTTACCTCTGTGTCCTTCAGAAGCCATTCCATGTCCATTACACATTTACATACAATGTTTTGTGATTCTTGTAACGTTATTTAAGCCCTTTTAATAATAACTTCGGCATGTTTTGATTTTATATTTTGATTCAGATCTCTCAGAGCAATAAAATAAGTTATCATTTGTTAAAATCTGGAGGGGGGAGCAATGAAAAGTTCCCTTGTAAGAAAATGCAAATTTTGACTTTTATACTTCAAATCTGTCGTCAATTTGCAAAAGGAGACATGTCCAAAATAACAAAGTCTTGGAAAATCGCAAAAACTATAGCCTAACTAAGTTAACAAATTAAAATGTTCACATATTTTTTTCTAATTAGATCACTATGGGTACATACATTCAGGATCCATGAACATTTTAATTTTTTAAGACTGTTATGTTTTTTTTTATTTTTTTTTTTTTTGCGATTTCCCAACACTTTGTCCCGTTTTGCAAATCGACGACAGACATCAACCTTAACCTAGGCCACATATAATAGTTATTTAAAAAGTGTTACGGGCGAGACATATTTTTTTCTAATTAGATCACTATGGGTAGATACATTCAGGATCCATGAACATTTTAATTTTTTAAGACTGTTATGTTTTTTTTTTTTTTTTTTTTTTTTTTGCGATTTCCCAACACTTTGTCCCCTTTTGCAAATCGACGACAGACATCAACCTTAACCTAGGCCACATATAATAGTTATTTAAAATGTGTTACGGGCAAGACATTAATGGCATGTCCATAATACTGTCATTGGATCTATAATTTCCTATGAGATGAAGTAACATTATTATTTTTATATCAGATGAGTTCAAACAAGAGAGTAACAGAGTTTCGAAAAAGATTGAAGATTAGCCAATCAAAATATCTGAAACATTTGGCAAAGGAGTGACAGAGAGATGCTAAAAGAAGAGAAATTGGGCTGAAAAAAAAAGCAAAAACTAAAAAATAAGAAAATACAGTATACACAGCATGTGAAACACTAAAAAAAATTGCTTATACTGTAGGTGTCCACGAACTATGGCGAAGTCTTTGAACAGAGTAAGTAAAGCATTACCAAATAGCCCTCACAAAAATTGATTTTACGGAAGAGCCCTCAAGCAAAGAATTTCTTTGTCACAAGAAAATCTACCCACAAGACATATAGGGTGCTATTCATAGACATTTCGCAGCATGCGCTACAAGTGTACTAAGCTAGCCCCGGCTATCCACTGGTTACTTGTACAGAATTCAAATCATATCCTATCGCTAACGATTGGTTTATGAATACGAAAAATGCTGATCATCCACCGAAAGCCCGCGCTAAAAATGTCTATGAATACGGCCCATAATGAGCAAAGTGAAAATAAAATTTCTGACTTTGCTGTAAAGGCAAAATGAAACCTTTTTGCTTCCTACCACGGATGATGTTAGCTTGCAGTGAAAAGTATAAAAGCCAATATTACTACTCCAGAGGAGTTCTATAACTGCGCAAAAGAAATTGATCCTGGCATTAAAATGAAATATATTAATGCTGCTGAAAACTGAAGCTGTAAGAGGACTGTTAGAAGCTAGATGGGAATAAGTGTCTTAAATTTCAAATTTGCAAAGCCTCCACTACTTTACCATTGCAGAAAAATGTGACACCTTAGTTGTGAGTCAAACCTCTATTAATGCCAACACCAAATGAACTTTGTACTGTTCTTCCATCAAGCAATGAGCATTGTTCAATTTTAGAAACAAAACCAACTATTGTGAACAATGGGGATTTTTTTTTTTGTTCACTTAAAAGAAAGTGTAAAAGAAGATAGTAGAGAGAAAAATTATTATGCTATTGTACTACACATATGGGACGATGGAGGATATTGTTCACTTACTAATTTATATGTATTCTAACACATCAAAACATTGGATTCAGCCAGAAGAAAATGATAATTCCTTTCAGACAATTTGTACATTTTTAAGGTAGTTTTGCTCCCCAACATCGTTGCACACATGATGCCCTAACTATATACAAACCTTAAATAATTAAGTGTTCCAAAATAGAAACCACCAAAGAATACCATATTGCAAAAGAATTTAATTTAGGAATATCACTTCTTAACGAACAAATTTCAAATGTACACAATCCTTTGTTTAATTTAGGCCTATTTAAATTCATCAACATTTACAAACCTCCGTAATTAGCGCCTTCCAACACCCACCCACTCCTTATTTTACTCAACCTTCCCCATATGACGTAATACCCTCACACACACACTTTGTAAGCCTGCTTGTGTCCATCATTCAACAATACAACCTAGCAGCTTTCAACACCCATGCAAGTCCTAAAGAAGAGATTGAAAACTATTAATTACTAGCTAAGCACATGTTTTTTTTTTTTCGTTTGAATATTTGCAGTTGCATATGGCCTGGTTGATTTACACAACTTGCAAAAATCTTCCTTATGGAAAACTACAACATTATTAACATCAATTATAAGAGTGAACGAATGTTCAAAGTAAACAAATAGCTACAAACAATACCATTTTTCATACAATGCATTAATGGAAGATAAAATTTTCTTCATTGTTATATTGTTTATTTTAACCAACTTATCAATTAGCAGTAATTATTTTAACTATTTTAATTTTTTACATTGTCTGTGTGCTAATCCAGTAATGTGTTCATATAGCCTATTGTTACATTTATATCAAAATGATCTGAAGATGGCAAAACATTTGCCGAAAACGTCCACCTATGTAACACTGTCAAACACATCATGCTAATTTAGCGAATACACTTCACTCAGCAATTGATAAGCTTTTTGATGGCAAACAGTCAATAAACTTCTGTATTCTCAGCTTATCGACACTTATATAATATGCCTGTAAAACTTAAATATTACCTATATAGGCTAGATTAAATTTGTGTTTTACTTCTGAACTAGGCCTGTTATGAATTTAAAATGTTCACAACTGTATCAATTTCATCGCCGACAAAAATATTCAAATCTGTTACAAAATTTGTTGACTGTTAAATCAGAATTTTTCTCTGCTGCCATTGTTTAAAGTCAACTAACTTTAGTGGAAATTCCGAGATAGACGAACACCTGAACAATGATGGTCAAATCAAGACATCTTGAGACACAGGAACAGGCTCAAATGAATTTGAACCTTATCTGTTGTCATCATCCTGATGGAGGTGAAGTAGGCTACTGTATAACATAGATGCATTCTCAGCCACACGTCTAAGTCAGCACCCCTCCACTTTGAAGGTATTTTTCCAACTTCACCATTTGTGGGAGAAGGTCAAAGGTTATGCCAGCTTTGCTATGGAAGAAAATTAAAGTCGTAAAGAAGCAATGCTTTTTTTTTTTTTTTTTGGAAATGTACGCTGCACACTGCTGCCAAACATACCAGTAATTCGCTGAAGGGGGTTTGAGTTCCGTGTAGCCTCATGTTTGCCCAGCAGTGTCAAAGACGACGTTTTTCTTTGAAGAGGTAAGATAAGAGTTTGTTTATTGATCAGGATTTCTCAGATTTGCTCCAACCACAAGGAGCTTTAACATACGTTTAACTAATGAGTTAATATTTTAATTCACGTGTCAATATAAACTCCATGCCGAATACAAAACATTGTGATTATTATGATATAGGCTATCGAGTTGATAGATAGACAAAAAAAGTTAATAATTGTAATATGTATTATATGTCTTTCTCGTGTTAAATTTTACTGTACCTGGTTAACATGTTTCAGCCTGTTATGGGCCAGCTTCAGAACAGCACACGAGAAAGACATGTAATACATATTCCGAAGTGATACAGTGTTAAAAGTTGTATAATCAAGATGTATAATAATTTTAGTTTCAATTTTAAATAAAGGTCATCTTATTGCTTAAAATTTGTTTTCTGCAGATGGTTGTGGTACGAATCAGTGTATGGATGTTGGTATAAAAATAATTTATCTAAGGATTTTCTTTACAACGAAAATGTGACAGCACTGCTTGACATTACAAGCTTTGATGTGTGTTTAAAAAAAATACAAGATAAATCCTGTCACTAGGGGATTAATTCAACGATTTTACTATATTGAAACATACACAAAAAAGGAAATGAATAAAGAGTTTTACTTTATCATTATAAGAGTATGGGAAAGAAGTATTTTGGTCGATTTTTCCAGGACTAGGTATCAGAAATATTCTGTTACAGTGTTCTGAAAATGTACTAGGGAAGCGGATACTGGTATGTTCCGGATTTTTGTATAAGTAAACTAATAAACGAATCAATTAACTGTAATGTCATATTTGTTTAGGCTCTTAGTCACCAGCATACAATCAGCAATTGAAGGGTCCGGAGCCATAGTGGGCCAAACGCCATTTATTAAAAATGGAGAAAGCAAGGGTTAAAGTTAAGTGAATGCCATAGTTTAATGAAGACTGACATCATTTAGTTTTAATGTATATACTTTATATTACTTGCTATACATTTCCATTCAATTATGGTAATAACTTCATTTTAACCATTGTTTTTTACGGTTTTAGTAAATGGCACTTGGCCCGCTATGGTTCTGAATCCTTCAATTAACCTAGAGAAACTCTTGGATGCAACGTGTAGAGTGGATAAAAAAAAAAAAAATTCCTATAAAAATAATACATTAAGTTATAGGCCACAAGGGAGAAAAAATATAGTTATTCAAAAGTCAAGAAAGATATGAAAGTTCTGAACTTACTGAGAACAATTACTGGGACAGATATGCTATATTCTGTAGGAACAAAAAAATAATAATCTTTAGTAAAAAAAAATTGCTGAGACCAGTTAAGAACGACCTTGGTCTTAGTATACCTGCTGTCTATTAAAATACCTTGTGAGTGCAGAAAATGCTATATTGGCCAGACGGGACGCACCATTATGGAATACTGCAAGGAACATCAAAGCAGCATACCCGATAAGTCGGCAGTAGCGCAACACAGCCTGGAAATGGGCCACAAGATAGATTTCAATGCCACCACCATCTTGGAAAAGGCATAGGGTTATTGGGAACTAGCTAGTCATCAAGGAAGTCATCGAAATCCAACTAAATGGCAAATGGGGGCCTACAGCTGAATAAAGTGTGGAAACCTGTAATGAACATGGCAAGCAGTTGGGACTAGGAACTAGCAGCTGACCATACAAACTAGACCATCGACCTGAAAGTGAGAATATAGAGTGGTGCTCTGGGTGGTACTGGACTCCATGTTTTAACTGGTCAGCAGAAGGAGGTGTATACACAAATGAGATTTTTAAATCCCCTAATTAAGATGCCTCTTGTGTGTTCTGCTTATAACTTTAGCAAATGAAGTGACAAAACAAAAAATACATCATGTTTCAAGTAAGTAGTTTGCCATAACTTAGTATTCGGCGTACTATAAATAGCCTATAACAGTTGTTATTGATAGAATAATTCTGTAACATGTATATTGCTTTACAGATTTCTGTTGGGAAATAAGTTGTTAAGGAAGCAGTGGGTTTAGAAAATGAACAGAATCCGTGGACACCCAGAGTAACGCAATCAGCTAGTAGGCCACCAATGTTATTCCATTTCAACAGGCTTGAGATACGAATGTTTAAAGTAAAACTCAATTTAGGCCAGAGTCCGTGGCCCTTAAAATTAAAAATATTTGTCTCTGATTTAGGCTACATTCATTTCCTATACGACTATATATGGAAAATAGCTTCCTTTTCTTCTTCTTTCACTACCTCCTGATTGCCACCGGAGCAGCGTGGAGGGCTTGCCTCTGATCCATTTCTTATATTGTTCCCAGTCAGCTGTAAGAAGTTTTATTTGTGCAATCGACTTCCCTCTTTTTTCGACTATCTCCTTGATAACTTCTTCCCACATTATTCTTGGCCTCCCTTTCAGGCGACTTTCCTGGGTTTAGCTTCTGCAAACTGCCTTGTCTTCCTTCCTTTGGACGTGTCCAGACCACCTCAACTGCTGTTCTTCTGTTCTTTTGACTAGCCTACTGGTTCTTGTTGCAATTCCTCTCTGATGTGTTCCGATCTCTCCTAGTTTCACATGCTGTTCTCATCTGTACAGCATTCAAACTGTTAGGACCCAGCTCTCCCATCCATATATTAGTATTGGTTATATAATTGCTTTCTGAACTCTAGTCTTTGTTTTCTTTTCCAACTCTGACTTCCCAAATATAATGTTATTAATTGCGAAGTATGTCGAGGTTGCCTTTTGGACCCTGTTACGGACTTCTAGTTGGAGTTTTTCTGTTCGGCATATTCAGGTTCTGAGGTAGTTGTAGGACTCAACTTGTTCTAATTTTTGTCCTAAGCACATGATCTCTATATTTTCCACCTGCTCCTCCGTCCTTGTAATCATCATAACTTGACTTTTCTTCATATTAACTCTCATACCCCTTTCTGTCTATGTTTCCGTCCATTCCGTCACTGCCTTTTCTAGCTTGCTCTCTGTATCTGTTATGCGCGCAATATACTAAAGCCTGTACATATACTGGTCTCATTTTCCACATCCCAACTAGGCTACAGATTTATCCATTCTGGCTTTACATGTCATTATTTCATCCATAAAGATGATGAACAGTAGTGGGCTTAAACTGTCCCCTCATGTCAAATGTACCTGACCATCCATACATACTACTCCTTCTACCTTTTGAAATACTGATTGCATAGCTCTCATCAGCTTCTTAGGGGTTTCTTTCTTCCTCGGAGCTTTCCACATCTCTTCTCTAGGAACTTCATCAAAAGCCGAGTGTAAACCCAGGAATCCTAGATATGCTGCTTTTTCTCTGTTTAACCATTTATCTATTATAGTTCTAATGGAGTGGTATGGAAAATAGCGCCCACGGGAATAACAATGGGTGATTTGTTGGTATTTCCGGCGCAAAGGATTGCGATACTCTGGATATCCATGGACTCTGGAAATAAAGACAAATCAATGGTATCCCACAACACATAGTATTTTGTGTTCTGCACACTTCGAGAATAAATGCATGTAGGCTATTTTGTAAACGAGAGGAGACGTTTACTGGCTGATGTAATACCAACCATCTTCCATTTTGTACCTCTTTACAAAAGGAAAGAGACTTCTGGTCATGAGTTTAGTGACGACTATAAAAATAAATAAGTGTTAGTAAAAATTGGATATTCGAGTTATGAAATAAGATTCACAAGATGCAATATAGGCCTACTTTTCGTCTCATCCTATCCTCCTGAGACAACTCTTTTTAATGGCTCCATAGGAACCACACAGTATCCTTATCTGTTGGTGAATATGATGAACAGTAATAAAAGAAAGTAGAAATGAAATGTAACAACCATAACACATTCAACCCACGAGCTCAGAAGACTCGTTGGGTTCAACCTTCGAGGATAAAAAGAAAGGAGAGAGCGAGCCAAGGCAAAATGCTTGAAAGCGATGGGACGGATGTGACATTTTCCTTGCCTGCCACTCACAGGTATGTGTCTCTAGTAAGTATTACAAACTCTTTGGGCTAGAGGATTAGGGCAAGACCAGATTCCATTACACAGACTAGTATATACATTCACGAACCTTGAGTTGTTGAGGGTACTAGGAACAATAGACTGTGCCGGTACTATTTCGCATTGTCTGTGACAAGGCTATAGTAGTGATCCTAGTGGTTAGCAACTATCTATGGATGCATATTTCCTACGTATTGAGCTTCGTGACTGTATATAGCCTACTAGACTCTACTATAACATAGAAAAAAACATGGCAGCCATCGAAGATGGTCAGCTGACAATATACAAGATCAGACTCAAATGGAAATTATTCTATAATATAAGTTACAGGTAACCTACTGTACAAACAGGCATAACTTATGAGAAAACGCTTTGAAATTATTTGGGCATAAATTCTATAAGAAACCTTCGACCTAGAGTTATTTTTCACATCTACGCATTTCACTTATAACGAAATAGTCTAATATTACTGATTACGTTAAATCACAACTGCATGCATAAAAACAGGTTAATCAACTAGAGTCGGCAGCATTTGGGAAGGAGATCGTCTGCTATATGCTCCGTAGCATTTCTGGTATGTGACGTCACAAGGCGGTACAGTAGAACCAATCGGAATCAGTCTGTAACAAGTGCTTCCCGAGTTCGTTTGTTCACTGTGAGTGTTTCAATACACTGAATAAATAAAACTGACATAATAACTTATGTGTGTAAGGTAAATAAATGGAAGGAGAGATTGTAAAAAGACAAGTATTACACAAGCAGGCGCGGGAAATAGTGTTTAAGGTGTATAATTATTTTTAAAATGCTGGCGAGCAGAATGTTGCCGGCCATCATGGTGATGGCTGCAACGTTGCCAACGCGCAAGAAACGACTGCAGAAGCATATGGTGTGGGACTGGGAACAGTGCAAAGAACGCTAGTAAAGGAAAGGGGGATTGTTTGGTGTCATGTTACAGTAAACAACGCTAAGGTCATTATTATCTTTTGCGAATTTAAATTCTCTCCTGCGCTATTTGTATTGCACACACGTGTAAGTGCGATGTGGCAATGTTGTACGCTGCCTTGCTCTCTCTATCTGTCTCTCTCGGCGCAAACGTTAGCAGACGACCGCCTTCCCAATTGCTGTCGACTTTCTAGTATACTATCCATCATATACAGGCTACTAGAAAAAAACAGAATGTAAACAAAGTAACTGATGTGCAAAAAAAAAAAAAATGGAAAATGCAGATTACCTGACATAGCCCTATTTACTTGTTGCCAAGTTCACATTTCTTGTGCATTTTTACTTTGGTTCCAAGTTCGTCAGTAACTTTCCTTCTTTAACTGATTTTCAGTTTTTTTCTTTTTTGCCAGTTCCTTGGACACTTTTTTGTTATTAAAAACTCTGGTATAATTAAATATGTTAGCTAACACTTTTACACATTTTTTAACAACTTTTAACAAAGGCACACCACAACTTCATCCACCATCTAGGGGAAGGAAGGGTATTGGCGCTCACCTAAAGAAAACCATTATTTGTTTTTAAAACAATGGTCAATCTTAATACTTTATTCACAAAAAGCAGACATGAACTAGGTTTCTTTACATCTGAAATAGTATTACTTAAGAAAGTATTATATTTAGGGAACTATTAGGAAAACAATGAAAATGAGTAATGAGCGGTATTGCCCGACACTGTAGGGCAATGGCGCTCAACATAGTAAATAACATTCACGCATATTTAGGTGCAGTGATCGCATTTATAATTATATGATCGATCAACCCCACTGCATTCCTTGTGTGTCTAGTTTGCACACACAATACACCGAAACCACACTTCACCATCTTCATCGAATTCTCCACACACAGCGCAAATCTCTTCTACTTCCTGAGGAACTGTGTTTGGATTAATGTCATCTAATTCATCATCGTCACACAAATCATCTTCATCCAGTTCATCTTCTGATGTACTTTCTAATAACTTTCTTTTTGGTTTTTTAATTTTCTTTGCCCTGATCTTTGATAAAGGAGCAATGGTTGATTTTGGTTTTTCAGACTTCTTAGTCTTACGTTTGTCAGCTCTGCGCTTCTCTAAGACTTCTAGTTTTTCCTTCATCGGTGATGCTGTAAGTATCTCAGAATGCTGTTTGGTATTGCCGGATCTTCTTTTACTGGTGGTTTTTGAAGAGCCAGGAATAGGTGATATTTGGGTGATTGGTATTGATTTTCTATTTTGATTTGTTTCTAATGCAGAAGGATGCGATGGAATTTCTTGAGAGGTTAAATGTTATGTTTTATTTAACGACGCTCGCAACTGCAGAGGTTATATCAGCGTCGCTCTTGAGAGGTCGTCGGCTGTATAGAAGATATTGAGGGTAAATTCTTGCGACATATTGGCTTCACACTAGTTGCTGACTTGTTCCTTCAATCTGATTATCGTCGTCAATCAATGAAAGAATTGAACCTTCACCTGGTGGGCTCAAATTCATTGCAGCCATAAAATCTTCATCTGAGTAAACATTTCAGTTCAAGGGCCAAATGCCATTTCTTTTCAAGCCATTGGTCGCTTTTTCCACAGAAGAAACTCTACCATATGCTTGATTGAAAAGCTTTGCAATGTCTTATGGAGTGATTTTTTGAGCTGCATGAGGCTTCAGAAAAGTTTCGCATTCTTTGTTGAACGCTGATTTTAATGGTCCACAGAAGGTGAGGTCAAGGGGCTGCAATCTGTAGGAGATATTGAAATGATGTGGATGCCTGTGTCTTTCCAAAAGGAATGTGAAGAATATGATGTGTGACTGCTGTGGATGTCCATTATAAGGAGAAAATGGTTATCGATGGAAGCACTGGTTTCCTTTGCAAAGTGTTGTAACAAGACAGTGAAAAGTTGAGACATCATCCACCCATTTTTAGAGCACTTGTACAGTGCTCCTGCAGGTCCATCATACTGTAGCTGAGGTGACATTCGTTGGCGCGGGAAGATAAACATCGGGGGAATGTAGTGTTCCGCAGCACTAACTGCACAATAGACCGTAATATTCTTCCCCCTCTCCCAGCTGGTAATGGCACCAACTTGTTTCGTCCCTTTAGATGCAATAGTGCGCGAAGGAGTATGGACAGTTGAGACCTCCGTCTCGTCTACATTGTAGATCCTCGTGGCTGGAAAGTTGAATTTTGAAAACAGTGACTCAAGTTTGCTATAGACTCGTTGAATTTCATCCTTATTAAATGCCAGAATACAGTTAACGCTTTTTGCTTCAGGTTTCCTTAAGCTCAATTTTGGATGCCATCTTAAGAAACCGTAAAACCAATCTTTTCCAGCTTCCATTTTGTCTCTGGAAAAGTTATTTTTAATTTCATGTTTTCCTGCATATTCAAAAACTATCTTTTTGAGTTCGGAAGCTGTAATACCAAAGTATAATCTAGAAATCGTGAAAACATACTCTTCAGTTTCATTTTCTTGTTCCTCACTGAAAACACATTTTGCACCTAAAGAGGGGACATAAGGATTTCCCACTTTACTCTGTCCTTAAGTTATATTATGCTGAAAGGGATATTGAATTGCCGAGGTGCTTGTCAAATTGATGTTCCTGAAGAAACTGTTCTAAAAGCTGTTTTCATGGGCTCATTGTTCATGCTGCCTTATTTGTACACCTTTCTCTTTTTTTCGGCATCTGTTAATAGTCGAATTACGAAGTTAATTAATAACAGAATAAATAGAGACATCGCACGTCGTTAAAATAGAAAGCATAATAATATTTAACATATTCAATGCTTTAAATAACATTTTATTGCAGCAATATAAGAATATAGGCTTAAATGGACTGTTTTCTGCAAGGAAATAACCTCAGCTGGAGGGTAATACCGCTCACTTGAGCGCCACAACCCTCCGTAGCAATATTGAAATTCTTAACATGTAGCGACGAAAGAAGCTTATTACTGATGTTTATAAATATATCAATGTGAAGCTGACTTTATCCCCTACATAAGCATATTAATTGTTAATAATGTAAAAGAATATTTGTTCACATACCTTCAGTTTGAAATATGTGTGTTCTTATAACAAAATACTAACAAAAATATTCTCGCTCACAACAACTAAATGTGCCTTCCCACGGTAACCGTTCAACTACTATGCACTTAGTACAGTGTCCGCAAAATAGCAAAAATAGCAAAAAGCTCTTCAAAATTTAAACCAAGCAGATATATTAGCATGAGCGCGATTGCCCTTTGAGCGGTACAACCCTCCGTTCCCCTACTATATTAGCTTACAGAGTTTTCAATGAACTGAATTCTTAATATTATCATAGCAACTCTCAGGTTTTTAACTTAAAAAATTCAGACTCGTAATTGTTGCTAATCAGTACTTGCATGAGTCGATAAATTTCACAATATGCCTATAAGCATTCTTTCAGAGACTGACATAGTATGATTATTAGAATTAACAAGGTAACTCACCAAATTATCAAATTTGCTCCAGCTGTCACATTTCAAGTCACATCTAAATTACTCGAAACTTTAAAACTCAATGACACAGATGGTGTACATCACTACGTATATCCATCATAAGTTAATCTATTTTAATGAAAAAGATGTAATCTTCCTTGATGATAGTTATGAATGGATTAATGTCTTTTCCCGTAATTTCACTTGTGAAATAGCCTAATCAAAATTTGCAATGTTATCTTGTTGATACCATTCAATAAAGTTATTCTCATCTTTCTGTAAAATCTGCTGCACACGCTCTTGAGAATCTTTTCTTTCTTTGCTAAGTTTCACTGCGAGATAAGATGAATGATTAGGAAAAATTATAGGATAACCATCATTAGTCAGGTTTGTTTGGAATTTTCAGAGGAACACGAATAAGTTCACTATTCAGCAAAGGGAAAATATCTTCTCTAACCACAAACATAAGTTTGAAATATATAACACATACTGTTTTATCATTCACTTCAAAATTATTACGTTGTATATTCTTCAGCCACTTTCCCCTCAATGTTTTCTCTTTACGAAATTTAAAAACTGTAATATATGGTGCTTTGCCATAGTTCGATTTCTAACCAGACACACAACAGGAATGACCCATTTCACAACCAAATTTGCTGCTTACGATTACAATATATTAAATTAAATGGTTGAACGAGGATTGAGCGTATTCTCTTCCTGCACTTCCAGCCATCGTACATGTCATACCAACATAACTTACGAGGCATTACGAACGTTCCGCGCTAGTTTGCAATATTGCAGCGGGATGGTTACGCGGGTATTTAAAATGTATAAATTCATAGCTATCGATATAACATAACGAATGTTTCGCGCTAGTTTCTAATGTTCGAGCGGGAATTCGTAGTTGTGGAAATGGCTGCAGTAGGTGATCGTATTAATATTAGAAAGCTGAGCATTATTAATAGTGAAAATGAAGCGCAACAGTGGTGCCGGGAGAAAGGTCTGCTTCCCGCAAATATGGAGTGTCCACTTTGTGGGGAGTTTTCGTACTCCCAAACAATAAGGGAGTGCGATGAGACGAATGTACCAGATGTAGCGGAGTCAACGATCACGGATTGGTTTTCATACTTGAGGGAAGTGTGTAGAGGTAAGAAAATGAACTGTTATGGCAGATTGGGTTAATTTAGGATTTTACTGACAGGTTAGGTTAGTTTAGGATTTTACTGACAGGTTAGCTTAGGATAGATAACGATGAAAGAGTAATGGAACGTATCGTATGATGACGCAGAATATCTGCATGGAAATATCATATGTACTTCGGTACATTGAAATAATATTAGGATAGATAAGGTTAGTGTAGGATTTTATTGACAGGTTAGGTTAGCTTAGGTTTTTATGGTGCGTTACGTAATTATTTGTGACAGGTTAGGTTAGTTTAGGATTTTAGTGATAGGTTAGGTTAGTTTAGGATTTTAGTGACAGGTTAGGTTAGTTTAGGATTTTAGTGATAGGTTAGGTTAGTTTAGGATTTTAGTGACAGGTTAGGTTAGTTTAGGATTTAAGTGACATATTAGGTTAGTTTAGACTTTTATAATGCGTTGCATAATTATCTGTGACAGGTTAGGTTAGTTTAGGGTTTTGGTTAGGTTAGGTTAGTTTAGGGTTTTGGTTAGGTTAGGTTAGGTTAGGTTAGATAAGGTTAGTGTAGGATTTTAGTGACAGGTTACGTTATCTTAGGTTTTTATGATGCGTTACGTATTAGGTTAGTTTAGGATTTAGTGACAGGTAGGTTAGTTTAGGATTTTAGTGACAGGTTAGGTTAGTTTAGGATTTTAGTGACAGGTTAGGTTAGTTTAGACTTTTATGATACGAAGCATAATTATCTGTGACAGGTTAGGTTAGTTTAGGGTTTAGGTTAGGTTAGGTTAGTTTTGGATTTTGGTTAGGTTAGGTTAGGTTAGGTTGGGTTAGAATTTTGGTTAGGTTAGGTTAGTTTAGGGTTTTGGTTAGGTTAGGTTAGTTTAGGGTTTTAGGTTAGGTTAGGTTAGTTTAGGATTTTGATTAGGTTAGGTTAGGTTAGTTTAGGATTTTGGTTAGGTTAGGTTAGTTTAGGGTTTTGGTTAGGATAGGTTAGGTGAGGTATTGTTAGGGTTTTCTTTAGGTTAGGTTAGTTTAGATTAGGTTACGATTTTGGTTAGGTTAGGTTAGTTTAGGGTTTTGGTTAGGTTAGGTTAGTTTAGGATTTTGGTTAGGTTAGTTTAGGGTTTTAGTTAGGTTTATGTTAGGTTAGGTTAATGTTAGGTTAGGTTAGAAATTTGGTTAGGTTAGGTTAGTTTAGGATTTTGGTTGGGTTAGGTTAGTTTAGGGTTTAGGATAGGTTAGGTGAGGTTAGGTTAGGGTTTTCTTTAGATTAGGTTAGGTTGAGATTCTGGTTAGGTTAGGTTAGTTTAGGGTTTTGGTTAGGTTAGGTTAGTTTAGGGTTTTGGTTAGGTTTGTTTATGTTAGGTTAGGTTAGAAATTTGGTTAGGTTAAGTTAGTTTAGGGTTTTGGTTAGGTTAAGTTTGTTTAGGGTTTAGATTAAGTTAGGTTATTTTAGGTTTTTGTTATGTGTTAGATAGTTTTAGCTTTTTTATGCTTTGTGTAGGCAAATCTGTGGCAGGTTAGGTTGGGTTAGTTTAGGATTTTGTTGAGAAGTTGGGTTAGGTTAGTTTAGGCTTTTGTTATGCTTTGCATATACGAAACTGTGCAATGTTGGGTTAGGATAGTTTAGGTTTTATTGACAGGTTAGGTTAGTTTTGGAGTTTAGTGAAATAGGTTAGGTTAGTTTAGACTTTTATGATGCGTTAGGTTAGGTTAGTTTAGGTTTTTGTAGGCTTTTATTTGCTATAAGTGTTATTTTCTTTCAGACAATGTGGATCGCCGTTAGAAGAACGAACCTAGAATTGGAGGGCCGAATCATATAGTAGAAATTGATGAATGCAAGATTGGACGTAGGAAATTTTAGGCTGGTGGTCGTATTGTGGAGGGTTCTCGGGTTTTGGGCATGATAGATCGTGAGACGAAGGAAGTGCGATTGGAGATTTGTCCGAATAATAAGAGGGACAAAGATACTTTTCTTGGTGTTATTCGGAAACATGTCGCCGCTCAAACCACAATAATGACGGACTGCTGGAAGGGATATGAAGGCCTGGATGTTAACAATTTCCGTCATTTGACTGTGAATCAGAGCCTCAACTTTATTGATCCGGAAAGCGGTGCATGCACGAATTTGATCGAAAACGCAAGCGATTGAGTGTGGCTGTCGTGAAGTAGTGATTTTTTGTTTTTTACGTTGGCAGTTGAAGGACGTCATTGTGTATCATAATGGCGGGCTTCGAAAGAAAGTTCAGTTGTGAAATTTATGTGTTTATTGTAGTAATATATGCTCCAGCGGAGTGTTTTTCAGTGCGTATTGAATTAATAACAGTTCAGCGTTCTTCACATTACATCGTATCGTGTGTTTCATGTGACTAAAATCGTTTCACTGACTAGAAAACAGAACGTTTGCACTCACATTACGTTGGACGTTTCATTTCACAGGTAATTTGCCACATATCTCTACAGTTATTTTACTTGTAACAATTACCAATAGAATGCTTAAGTTTTAAAATGCATCTCCACAAAAAATTCCATCAAATTCGCTTTATAATTCGAACATTTTGTATTGCAAAATCGTCGGAATCCGCTCAATCTCAACTTAACACCAAACGAAACTACTTTGTAAATCACCGCCTGCACCTATTCGACAGTGCCGCCAACTCCAATTTGCGAAAAGTCACTATACACTTACAAAAACTCACCAAATTTAACGTCATAAAACCCACCTAATTTTTGTTTCTACAAATTTTTTTGCACTTAATTGTTAAATAATGAGTAGATAAGATATAAATAATTATTAAACACTCAATATCGAAACTATAAAATTAGTGATTTCACATTTTTCAGATAAAGGTGTAGAAGATGAAGTTTGAAACACCTGCAGCTGCAGTTGAAGTTCAAATTTTTAACATGATTGTGTTGAAGAAATTAAAAATTATAACAATACATAACACTCCGTCTTAGTGCAGCCCTAATTTCAAAATTTATTGAAATTTCTATTCTATTTCTAATTTTGTTTTTTTTTTCTCCCTATGAGGCCGGGAGGAGAACATCTCTATGCACCGCGACCTGAGGTCTATTGTGCACCCCTGGGATGAGTTATAGCTCAACGACCGCACCCACGTCGAACCGACCTAAATCCCAACACCCTAATGACCAGTTCCACCATCCCTCTAAGTCCGTGTAGGTACCATTCCACCACAACAGCACCCTCACATTCCCCCCTTAAATGGTCTAAGGTATAGGCCACCCCTCCCATCGGGAGGGGAGTGGGTTCCGCTGCTGGGTCACCAACTACTATGCTTTGGCATATCCATAGAGCCAGCCAAGAGCGTCAGGAGCTTTGGATGGCTGCCGCAGGCGCAATCTGAAAACTAAGTACACAATCAGAATGATAAGGAAAGGATGATGAGGGGGGGAAAGGAAGTGACGAGAATAAGTGGGGTTCCATATGCCTGATAAAGTTACCTGATATTCATTCATAGGAGGGAAAAACCCTGAAAAAAAATACCTTACCCAGGCAACTTGTCCCAAGCAGGGAATCGAACCCTGGCCCGCTAAGTTCGGGAGCGAACGCACTACCACAAGACCACAGTGGTGGACTAATTTTGGTTTAATGATAATGCTTCGAAACCACTTCTGAATTTCACCAAGCAAGACATAACATTGATGGTGCGAACTTGGTATGCTAATTCTTTTAATGGTTTTGTATTTGATACCTCTTTGTACTGGAAAACTTTATCCAAAAAATCAATAGTAAAGCTGAAATTTTCCATTTCATCAAGTTCATCGTGCGCTACTGTACTTAAATGTTTTCAGTAACTTTTTGGCTGTGTTGAATTAAGAAAACCTTGATTTGTTGTAGAACATAATGGAAACTTAAACTAGCAACATTTTTCAGTATTTTCATACATTCATAAAGTCTTTTCAGCAGTTGCTTGATTGGAGGAACAATGAAAGAAACACGCCATCATTAAATTAATTTTTCACTTTGTGGATTAAGGCTGTGTTCTGTTTTCAGTTCCAGCCATTGGGTTATTATGTAGTTAAGGGCAGAGTACATTGATACCTGTAGTCATCTAATATTGCAAGACAAGTATTTTGAACAAGGGTACCTGCAGGATCCAATCTTTGCAGCGATGTCGATGATGACGCCAGGATCTAGTAGGCTCTGAGGTTGGTGTGAAAGATACACCAAAACAGCTGTAAGCCACACGTGCTTATATAATTTAACACTAGTAAGTTTGCCATTTAACCAATCATTTATATTTAAGTGTTAAAAGTAGTGTACACAAGATTCAAGATGGAACAACATTACCTTGAACTACTTGACTTTCAAAATGAATTGTGAATGCGTCTCTTAACTGTTTTTCCCTTTCTACGTTTTGCTGATCCAGTTTTGGTATGTGCTATTCTCTTTCCAGAGTAGGTAGGTGGCTTCTGATCTAAGTTGTAATTACTACTTGGTCAGGTTCAGCATCTATATGAGAACATACCTATGTAGCCAAATTAATCACAGGATCACAAAACCTGATTCACGAAATTTCTTGGCTATTTTATAAACTCCGAATTTACCAAGAGGATCAGCTTGCAGAAACTTCCTTTGAAGTTGTCAATGACATCTCTATAAGACGAACATTTTAACAACGTAATGTTTATGAAAGTCCATCACTGTATCTGCGTGGTATAAGGCATTATGCTTTGGCCTAGTGATACGAAATGACCGCTGGTTCCAGTCCTCAGGGGAGAGAACAAATTTTCTCATGAAATCTCGACCAGTGTATAGGAACCAGTGACCACTCAGCAGCATGTTGAATTTGGGGAGCTACAACACATAGTGAAATCCGGTCTCGTGAGCCAGCTGTAATGGCTGGGGCAGGGATTATTGTGCTAATCACATGTTACCTTCATACCAGTATTGCTTTGATTATCATTCACACTTGCTGAGGCATGCAGATGTGAGGCCAGCAGTCGACTGATGATCTTGACCCTCCATGGGCTGTTGTGCCAAGGATCTATTTATATATTTATGAGTCATTCCACGTAAACTTTGACATAACCATACAATTTTAAAGTTAATTTTTTTGTGCATTTTGACAGGTAATAATTAATTTTATGGTTATTGGCATATAACAACCAAATACTGATCCCTTGTCTTCTGTAATATTCCAGATTTTTTAATTTAAAGTACGGATAAAACTAAATGCCTTGAATTTATCATTTCTGTGGTTGGCTAAACTATGTTGTGCAACTCACTATTCTTTTGTTTTGAAGGGTGCCATTGTTTCTCCTTTAATATTGGAGAGAAATACATGTTGTTCATAGGTTCTCCAGTTTTTATATTAAATATATTAATCACATTTACTTTAGCACAGTTAATAGCACATAATGTCCCAATCGTCACACAAAATATGAATAATAATATTTTTCATATATTTAGAATAATAAGTGTAAGAATAGTGAACACGGCATGACTACTCAGTACGGATTTAACTTAAGTCCATCTGAAGATCAATTAACTGTAATGGGCTTCGCAGATGATATTGTTATCATTGATAAAGACAAAAAATCCGCTTTAACACTCTTCAATCATGCATTTCAACAATTCGATGAAATCGGACTAGATATTAACATTAACAAGTGTAAAGGCATTTGTATTAAAAGAGGGTCAGCTGTTTGAAGAAAACTTCCACATCTCATCTTGAAATGAAATAGCTGGTTTGCAAAGAGGTGACTTCATTCGCTATCTAGGAGTCAATTTTTATGATGAGATTAATTTTGATCCTCTTTCAACATTGTCTAAAGTAAGAACAAATGTAGAATTACTTATTTCTTCACCACACTTACAAGCGGATCAAAAATACATCATTAACACCTCAATCTGTCCTAGTCTAATATATCCATTTCAGACAGTGCCTCCAAAAAGAATTTCTAATAAATTCATAATGGATGCAGATATTATGACTGCAACTGCCTAATGACCTTCCTGCAGATATGTTGTATACAGACACAAAATTCAAGGCATTAAGTTTATTTTGTTCAGCATGGGAATTATACTTACAACATATAAATGCATGTAAGATATTGCTTAAATCCAATAATTCCTTCCTACATGCTACAATGCCATTATCCCAAGAAATTACATCCAGTCTCACAGCACTCAATATCACCGAATCAGCAAATATTTTAAATAAATACGGCACTGTAGATACGCGAAAGGTACGGCAAGTATTAAGAGAAAAAGCGTTTGAGAACTGGAGCCAGAAAAAACATAAAGGCAAAGGCGTGCTCTTATACCAACAATATACCCCGGCTTGTAAGTGGATCCGGAATCTGTAGTGAGTGGAGGGAAGCGATCAAGATGAATGCGAACGTGTCAGCTGTGCGTAGTGTACCTGGCAGGTCTTCGGGCAGTAACCTCTGTCGACGTTGCGACAGGGAGGTTGAAACCCTCGTCCATGTCCTAGGGGCCTGTTCTCACAGTGAACTTCTACGAAATACGCGGCATCATACAGTAAGATCTATAATAGCAACTGCCTTAAGGAACAAAGGCTATTCAGTATGTGAAGAAGTACACGGCATATCCAGTGAGGGCAGTAATCGAAGAATCGACATAATTGCATTTAAACCTCCCTCTCTTGAAGGTTACATCATAGATCCTACTGTGAGATTCGAATTGCACGAACACCAGCCAGAAGAAGTACACGAGGAAAAAAGAAATATATACGAACCTTCCATCAGTTTTTATAAGGACAAATACCATCTGGAATCCATCGTCATTATGGGACTAATGATAGGAGCCCGTGGGACCGTACCCCGGTTCCTAGTCGACTTCTGTAAATCTTTTGGCCTGCATAAAAATATTTTAAGAGATCTAACAATTGCAGCACTCAAAGGCTCAATAGCTATTTTCAGGCATCATACATATGGACCATGACTAATTCGGATCTCCTTGACGTTACTTCGTTTAATATCATGTGTTTCAATATAATTCAAACTGTTACTTTTCACTCTAACAACAATGTATCACTAAGCCTCAAGGCATTTACTCTAATGTATCATGGTACTCTTTGTCGATGGCAACCTGTAGTGGTTACAGGAAGAAATTAAATAAAAATATGGTACCACTTTAATATGAGGCTGCAGGGAAACCAGCAGGAATGTGGCCAGAACAAGACAGCTCTCCTAAACCTTGAAGAGTTGATGATGATGTTATCACTTTATATAGAAATTAGCCTATGTGCATGCAGATATCATCGTATACGATTAAAAAGTTCACACAATGTGGCAACCGTCACATACATAAACCCAGAGGTTCATTGCCACCCTCACATAACCTCGCAATCGGTCCCTATCCTGAGCAAGCTTAATCCAGTCCCAATGCGTGCAGTTCTGTGTTGTGTAACTTTCTCCATTCTTCTGTAACTTCATCCTCTTACTCCAAATATTTTCCTAAGCACCTTATTTTCTGTTACTCTCTCAAAGTGGGAATCAAAGTTTTATAACCATACAGAAAAACCAATAATATAACTGTTTTATAAATCCTAACTTTCAGCTTTTTTTGAAAACAGACTGAATGACAAAAGCTTCTCAACCGAATAATAACAGACTTTTTCCATATTTATTTTGCGTTTTAATCTCCTCTCGTATATAATTTATATTTGCTGCAAGGTATTTGAATTTTTCCATCTTTACAAAGGATAAATTTCCAATTTTTATATCTCCATTTCGTACTATGTTCTGGTCACGAGACTTACTTACTTACAAATGTCTTTTAAGGAACCCCAGATTCATTGTTGCCCTCACATAAGCCCACCATTGGTCTCTATCCTGTGCAAGATTAATCCAGTCTCTATCATCATATCCCACCTCCCTCAAGTCCATTTTAATATTATCTTCCCATCTATGTTTCGGCCTCCCTAAAGATCTTTTTCCTTCCAATCTCCCAACTAACACTCTATATGCATTTCTGGATTCGCCCATATGTGCTACATGCCCTACCCATCTTAAACATCTGGATTTAATATTCCTAATTATGTCAGGTGACGAATACAATGCATGCAGTTCTGCGTTGTGTAACTGTCTCCATTCTCCTGTAACTTCATCCCTCTTAGCCCCAAATATTTTCCTAAGAACCTTATTCTCAAACACCCTTAATCTCTATTTCCTTCTCAAAGTGAGAGTCCAAGTTTCACAACCATACAGAGCAACCGGTAATGTAACTGTTTTATAAATTCTAACTCTGGTCACGAGACATAATTAGTATTTGGTCTTTCCAGGATTTACTTTCAAACCTTTCAAGTAAAATTTCCGTGTTTTCTAAAGCATCATATCTACTGTGTATATGAGGTCTTATACACTGCTACCTAATGTATCAGGAAAAAAATATAAGTTGATATTACTTATCCCAAAACTTAACAGAAATCTTGTCTTAAAGAACTCTTGTGGGAACTTCATGTCATGAAATGGTTACAACTGTCACAGAAAAAAAGTATGTTTTGTAGAATGTACAGTCTCTATTGTAATGTTCTTTTAGTGATTTTGAAGCACTTTTGAAATTTTTCTTGGATTGTGAAAGCTATTTGACATTACCCCATTACATTATTGATATATAAATTATAAATCACTAACTCATTACTAAACACTACACATTAAATGCCATGTGACTGCAAAGACAAAACCAGACTGCAGACCATAGCCTCACACTCATGACATGCTATTAAGTACCAAGCCTTGTCGAGTCATGGGCACCGGCCTGAAAGCTGCTATTTCCCACATCCAGTCCAGTACAGCTTCCACATTGTATTCCTAGTCTAATAAAAAAACAACCCATGTCTTCTTACAGCAATACTTGGATATACCGCTGGTTCTTATGGCTTTTCTTTGTAAATGACTGTAATGAAACAGGTCAAAAGAGGAATAAATTGGTGAGAATGATCAAACATCTATATTGATCTATTTCTTCATAGAAGTTGAGTCCTAGACCATATTACTGTAAAAATATACTGACCATGCTTCGTACGCTCTGCAAAATAAGAGTTTCTTGTCCATACTTACGTTGATGTGAATGCACAAGATGAACAAGGCTAGTGCACCATACAATATTTACACAAATATATAGTTGAACAGACAAGTGCAGTACATATACAAAGTTGTGCATAACTTCATTTTTATATTTTGAATAAGATAGTTTTCTCAATTTCAAACATAGCAGCAATCATTTCTATTACTTGTCACCTATAATTTTAGTTTTCTTACGGATTCCTTACATAATTTTGTTCAAATAAATAAAAAATATTACTATTAATTTAGAATCATGAGATATCTCAAACATCCGATATTTATATTGACAGTATATTTTTTACATGTAATTAAATGCAATAATGTCATATGAAAGGTGTAAAATATATATATATATATATATATATATATATATACGCTTTCAGAGAAACTTAAGGTTTTACTCACCAATTTGTAACAATGCAATCTTGTATGGAATTTATCTAGAAATAAATGTGAAATTGCATCCATATTTCCAAATTAGTACAGAAAAGAGCAATTGTAACAGAAAATTAATGTTACATTTTTGTTAAGTTTCTTGCAATATCATTATAAAAAACGTGCATATATTATACCATATTTGTATTTTGTAGCACAAAATGAAAGGGGTACTTTATTATTTGCATAATATTAAAATAAAGTCATGAAAATACTAAACTGCACTCAAAAGTTACATACTAAAACATTTTCTAAGCGTAAAAAAATCACACATTTTTATAATATTGACCTGCTATTAAACTGACAAAAATCCAAACAGCATCATACACAGAATTAAAACGAGCCTGAGATCACACTTCTACTTCCCATGGAATATTAGTTTACTAAATTAATTTAAGTATGAATCACTTCACAGTAGATGATTATCTCATAAGTTCAACAGGGTGGACAAGCAGTTAATCAAGAAATAAAAGTAATATACAGTAAACTTATATAAATGTAACTGTAGGCTAATTATATATTATTCACCTGCACTATAATCAGACAGCTGCAAATTAAGGTATAGAAATGTTATGTTTTATTTAACGACGCTCGCAACTGCAGAGGTTATATCAGCGTCGCCGGATGTGACGGAATTTTGTCCCGCAGGAGTTCTTTTATATGCCAGTAAATCTACTGACATGAGCCTGTCGCATTTATGCACACTTAAATGCCATCGACCTGGCCCGGGATCGAACCCGCAACCTTGGGCATAGAAGGCCAGCGCTATACCAACTTGCCAACCAGGTAGACAAATTAAGGTATAAAAGCAATGTACTGGTGCAACTGGTTTTCAAACAATCTGAAACTCGTCATATTCAGCTCTTTTATTTTCAGGTGTGTGCATGTTATGAAGGAATATCTTCGACTCTTATCCTATTCAAAGAAAGTTCGACTACGGTCTTAGACCCTGCGATTTGCTTTGAACGAGACACGAATCAGGCACTGCAGATAAATGACAAGAGAGCTGAATATGTACTGTACCTGTCTTCCATACCTCAGTGAAAAATATGGCACTTCGCTTTACAACTGGGATGTTACAGGCTTACTATTTGGAGTGAGGGGTTGTTTACCAAAATTTACATGTAATATCCTTAAATCCTTTAAAACTCGCTTTTATGAGGTTCACAAGATTGTGATGGAAATTCTGAAAGCCTCTCTTCAAATTCTACACTATCATTTATATGTTAACACATAAATTTTTGTTTTAATGTACAAATCGAATAAGTATTTTACTCGTTTCATTTCCCTTTACCCTTTATGTTTGTTAATTTCGGACCCCAGTGGTCAACCTCACTTGAGGCAAATGATTTTAAATATATCTCAGTAGGGTCATTCCATACAAAATTTTAAAATTTGTAACGTCAAGTTCTGGATTTTTTTCAATATTCTAGTAAATGAATGTCATAATAATAAATAGTTAAATGGCCTAATATAAACTTCATCTCACCAATGGTTGAAAAGTAATGAAGGGTGAAATATTCGGGGAGCTGATATGTAGACTATTGCTAAAAATATTATTAAAATGACATGCTTCATTGTATCAACGTAAAAATTGTGCCAATACAATGATGACTCTATATATTTAAACTCACTTCTGACTTATTATGGATTTTTACTTCGTGCATGTATTAAAACTTACAGTAAAATAAAAAATGTTAATGGTTTTCAAATCGAATATTTTTTTACCATGCTCCTTTTTTCTACGGTGAGAAACAATTTCTTAATCTATTACAAAAATTTTATGATGCGATCTCTAATACTTTGGGAAAAATTAAATAAACCAGAATTGCAAATGTTGCCATTAAGGATCAAAGTTGCGTGCAGAGTATTACGTCACGCGCTCATACCAGACATCCACACGTGTGCTTAGCGATCGGTATGACAAATGCCAGATGTTGCGACATTTTGCTCAATGGTACACTAATAGATTTCACGTGGGAGTTTCTTTTTTTCTATTATAATCTCAGTGCAACTTTTTCCCTTCAGTTTAGAGGGTGGTTTTGTTCTGTTCTGTCATTGTAACTTTTCCCTTCAGTTTAGAAGGCGATTTTGATCTTTTCCATCATTGTAAGTTGTAAGTGTTCAATATGCCTAAATTAAAGACGAAAAGTTGGAGTCATCTGTGGTGTTGCAACACTTTCGGACTTTAAAAACATTCGTTACAAGTCTGTATATGAAAAGTGACAAGTAGCATGTGTAAAAAGGTCCCGCATTTAGTGGTAGGTGATGTAATTTGAGAACGCTTTTGCCATAAGATTTCAAAAATGAAAATAATTAGTGAAGTTGCTCGGACTGAAAGTGAGGTCGACAAATGAACAAGCGAAGAAGAATGCTTACAAACAGAGGCGGGAAATTCAACAAGTGAAGAAGCATATGCTCCTGAACGTAAGGAACTTTAAATGTATCTATCAGAAATGTTGACGTCATTGTTACAGAGTAATTTAGTACAAGGAATGGATGACAACTGACAGGGCCAATATGATTTTAGTGAAAGTGACTGTGTAAATTTCATTAATAACTTCATTGGTTGGCTTAAAAAATTCAAGATACTGTACACAACTTCATTGGGAAGTCCCAAGCAAATTATTTAAGTAGCTGAAAAATGAAATAAAGCCCAGTGAGTTCATTATCATTGGTGATTTTTCAGAGAATTGCAGTTTCATTATTCAGGATGCTACACAAGGTCATCACTGGAGTACTTCTCAAGCAACAATACATCCATTCACACTATATATTACAGAAATTCAATGGTGGTAATTTAGAGAATCTTTGTTTTTCAGTAATTTCGGAATATCCCTATGAAAATTTACGATTTATAAATACGTGAAGTAATTTTTTAGGAAAACTACTATCCTGCTAACACAGCTAACAAGCAAACATTCTGATGAGGGCAGATAAAAAAAGTTAATTTTTTTTCTTCCACCATGTTAATAATGTCAAAATAAGTACTTATACAAATTTTGGCTACTCGACCGCAATTACGAGGCCGTCCAGAAAGTAATTTTCCCTGGGGCCATTTACAGAATAAAGCACAATTGCATGGTAAGACTTATTGGAACAGATACAGCAATTGTTGCGCTATTTGTCAACATGTCCCCAACTGGAACTGAGACATCTGTCATATCATGGGATCAATTTTTGTATCTTTGTGTCATAGAAGTCAGCCACTTGGGATCGGAACCAGCGTTTGATAGCCGTTTGCAAGTCTCTGTCGATCCCATGATATGACAAATATCTCAATTCCGGTGAGAATATGTTGAAAAACTGCTCGAAAATTGCTTTGTCTGTTCCAATATTTTTTTCCAATGAAATCGTGTTTTCTTTCCGTTAACTTACCCTGGCGAACTTATTATTTTTACGGCCCTCGTAATTGCAGTTGAGTGGCCAAAATTTGTACAAGCACTTCTTTTGAGATTATTAACATGGTGAAAGAAATTAATTAACTTTATCTCCCTCCATCAGAATGTTTTCTTGTAAGAAGTTTGTTTTCCCTTATTGTAGTGATAATTACGACTAATCTTACAACAAGAGTCTTACCACTTTCGAAATACTGGAAGAACTTGAGAAAGTATCTTCTCAAGAAAATGTTTCAAATATTGGGTGGTTCTACAATCTCCGGAAGATGACGGTAATGAAACTGGTGACGATTCGGTTGGCGAATATTGTAACAATCTCTGTGTCATTGCCAACTTGAGGCTCCAGCTGAACTTTTTGTCAATAACTAGTTTGTAGATTGCAATGAAATTGTTCAAACACAGATTGCGAAAATGAAAACGTGGTAGAAATACAACTATCTTCCTGAGCCTCCTCTGTAGAAGCATCAGGGATAATTGGAGGGACTGATGTGACCTTATAAGAACAGTCATTAGCTAAAATTAATCCATGTTGATGGTGTCAAGTAACACCGAAACAGCTGTAAGCCACACATGCTTACATAATTAACACAAGTAAGATCGCCATTTAATCAATTATTTACACAATTAATCGTTCCAGTTCTGTAGAATTAGAGTCCATTTTTCTTGCGTTGTGGGCCAGAAATCTAAAAGATGTGTTTACTGCAAAAGCAAAACCACAAAACTTTTTTTTCATTGGTAGCAGTAGTTCCGTAAATTTATTGTTATGCATATTTTTTTTTGTAAAAACTGAATCCTTACAGTAATAAAAAAAATCCTATTATATCAAACATGTAAAAGGTTGACTAAATTACGTCCAACAACCTTAGTAAATATGCCCTATTACATAGCATCCACATGGAATTTCTGAGTAACAGAGACAGTTTATATGCATAGTAGTTTTGTACATATGTCCCTTTGTATCTGTATACACAAAATATAAGTGTAATAATACATTTTTTAGTTATATTAAGCAAAAGAGTCATTTTTTTATTAATTATGTCCAACAGTTTTAGTAAATAATCGTTGTGATGACTTTACAGTAATATGCAAGAGAAGGTTGCTCATATGTCCACAGGGTCGTATTCGACCCACAGTTAAATGGGCACTAATGATTATGTAAGCGGAGATTTTGCATTGTCATTCTCTTACTATGACTAAAAGAAGCAACATTTGTGAAAATGAAGACATTTTTCAAAAATAAAAATTACAGGCATATATAAGTCAAAGGAGCAGCAATGCAATTTACAGAAGTAAGATAGGCTTAAAATATGAATGAACTCTTGTATTGCTGACATTGTTAAAGAATTACTGTACATTAAATATTATTCCCAAATTTCTTATTTCTTTAGACATCACAGAGCTTTGGAGATGGTATATTAATTTATTTACTTATTTATAAGACTTGATTACACTGTACTTGTAATGTCGTTGTTTTTTTTTTAATAATGTCAAAGTTTTCAGCTTTTGTAGCCAGTTCTTCACAACCTGCACACATTTTAGTCAAAGTTTAAAATACACACATAAGCTTGTACCACCTTTGCAAATGGTTCCTTGTCTTACTGGCAACTAGAGGCACTTTCCCCATTCTATATCAAATGTAACACTTTCATGCCTATATTAATATTCCAACAACAAGATTGTCACACATTTCGTTTGTCCATTCAGTCCGTACCATCATTTACAAATATTACACTTCACCAAGGACTTCCTTGCCTGCTCTGGATACATACGGTAACATATTTCCTATCAACTTTTCAATGCTGTACATAGTGCAAATATGGTTGATCAGTACGAGATTGTTGTATTAACAAAGTTTCAGGTTTGCAGTTCTATTCTTGATGTCTTTAGTATATTTAAAGAAGTATTAAAGCTCTTGACTTCTTGAGTCTTTCTTCCTTCTCTCTTTCGGTATACCAGGGATATGTAAGAAAAATAAGTTAGAAGATCATTAAAAATAAACTGAAACTTTTATTTTTAAGCTTTTAAATTTACTTGTATGTACAACACTAATTATATACTAAATTTGTTTTTGAAAATGTGTAGTGACTAGAATGTTCTAGAAAAAAAATAACAGGAAGTAATGAGGTAATTTTTATTTACTACCCGATATATATTTTATATCAGAAAATGTATATTAATTACATACAATCAACTACTTTCCAACAGAACAAGTCTCGAAAGTTACGAAACGCGTTTGTAGTGAGTATTTTACGTATGGGGAGGGGCCAACACAAGGTGAAACAAACATTTCATATTTTACACAGGGTTCCAAAAATATAGATACTGTACATATGTGGTTAATTCCGAGTGGACGACACTCACATTATAGACCACTGGGCTGAATTTGTTGTCACTCTGGGGTCAGGTCTGAAAGAAGAATGATCACTAACCAATAAACAGACATGGGACTCAACCAACTGTATTTGTTAACTGTTAAAAATGTGTGTCTTTCAGACAGAATTTGTGTTCCTTCTCAATGATCATTCAGAGTTTAAATATGTATTCAAGTCATTTGAGGAACTTGAGCATGTAAGATACTATTATTCTTTCTAAATTTAAATATTTTCCAAATGTCTGATAAATGAAATAACTTAACAGTAAAGCCAGTATTTCAACTGCTATGTCATAAGATATTTTCCCATTCCTTTGGTAATAAATTTAATTCAATCGCTAGTAAATCAATTTGGAAGATGATCTCTCTTCGCTTCATTATTTAAATTCATCATCACCATCAGCACAAACATAAATAGTTTAGATTTAGGTTCATTTGAACCTGTTCCTATGTCTCAAGTTGCTCTTGATTTGACTGTAGAGTTATAAAATCATTAAATTAATCTAAGATAATATATATTAAGTTTTCCTGTTTTAACTTTAGTATAATTTTCAAATACAAGAAGCTGATATTTTTGAAGACTAAGTGTGGAAAGTACTTTTCAAAAACTTAACTTCCCATCAGAAAAAAACAAGTATTAATAGGTATATTTTCCTTGTTAGAAATAACACACATGGAAGTGAACAAATACAGTTCATAAATGTTCAGTATTTAATGAAGATTAAAATCTTGCCAGCATAGATACCTTAAGAAAAAAAAAAATATATATATATATATATATATAACATAGTGTCAAGATTAAATTAAAGATTCCATTCATTAGTGCAAGCAAATTACAATTCACTTCTGTATATGAAATATTACTCATGTGAACTGAATTTCCACGATAAATGAACTATCAGTACAGCGAAGATGACCAGCATTATTCACACATATTGCCTCCGTCTCATATAATACAAAGAAAATATGTTAATCTTTTAATATTTCGGGTTGTAAATCTGGACAATTCAGATGAAGTTAGCTTTACTATATTCACAAAACTGACATAAAATATATTTTCAAAAGATATATTTCCCTCTTCCTGGCACACCATTAGGCAAAAGCTGGAGCATCAATTTTTCAATGCCAGAGAACTGGTTCAAATCCCGGCAAGTTTATGTATAATTTCTGGTGGACAAAGACAGTGCTTAGTTGCAGGATACACAATCTTTCTATCCTAATTATCATTCGTATATCCATCTCTCTTGGTGCACTGTGGGAAAAGAGAACTGCACAGTTTTGGCCCATTATGTCTTGAAAGTACAAGAGGTATCTAGTAAAAAAAGAAAATTGTAATAATTATGATGTTGCCTTGTAATCACCATACATATTTAGACTATAACCGAGGTCTGAGTCAATCCTTTGTAAAAAGAATTAAATTGTAACACATTTACAATTATGAATGAAATTTACCAGCAGTATTTATATGTAATCATTCTATTTCATGTATACATGCTTGAAAAGAATTGTACAATGCAATACACACAGGTGTTTACAGACACATAACCGATTCACTCAATCTGTTGAATTTGTCAATGTTCAATATGGGTTGACATTTAACACCATTTTGAGCATTACAATATCTGGACAATATTGTTAGATGTTTAGCCTAAGAACAAAGACACAGTTTCAGAAAGTTTTTCACGAAAATTTTTTCTTCTAATATATGTATTTCTTTTTTAACATCTTAGAGTATATGAAGGAAAGCACATTAAAAAATCTTTCTTCTAAACTTAAGGAGTTTCATAAATATGTGCAAGCCCATGAAGCAAGTATGTATAATCATCCACTTCTACATTGTAATATTGTAGTCATATGAGGCCTTCATGTAAATCTGGATTCACACATTTCACTGAACTTCAGAGATTAAAAAAGTATGTGGATATCATATCGTCGCCTGAATGCAAGAACTAGGTAACTTGGTTTTTCATATTTTGTGACATCGCATATTTACTTACGAGGGGATCCAGGAAATAACGACCGTTTTGTTGTAATAATTAAAAAAAATATATTTATTTGAAAAAACAAAGTCTGTTACATAACTGAAGCTTCCTTTACTTCTCTACATAATCACCACCTACATTTAAACATTTGTCGTATCTGTTCACTAGGTTTAGAATTCCCGTGTTATACTCCTCTGCCGCCAGTTCATTAAGCCAGGTGTTCACTGTCTTCTTCAACTCTTCATCACTACCAAAACGCGTACCACCCAGAAAGTCTTTCAGCTTAGTGAAAAGGTGAAAATCGCTATGAGCAAGGTCTGGACTATAGGGCGGATGATCAAAGATTTCCCAACCGAATTGATCCAGCAATTCTCGAGTTGAAGCAGCAGTGTGCGGGCGGGCGTTGTCGTGAAGAAGCACAACTCCTCTTGAAAGCATTCCTCGCCTCTTGTTTTGGATGGCTCGCCGTAGTTTTCGTAAAGTCTCACAATAACGATTTGCATTGATCGTAGTGCCTTTTGGCATGAAATCCAGCAAAAGAACACCTTTGCGATCCCAAAAGACAGTAGCCATGACTTTTTGTGTTGAGAGAGTCTGTTTGAATTTTCTCGGTTTCTTGGGTGATGAGGGATGATGCCACTGACGTGATTGGCGCTTGGTCTCTGGGGTGTTGTGAGACACCCAGGTCTCATCACCAGTCACAATTTGATCAAGAAAGGCGTCCCCATCTGTGTGATATCGCATCAAAAATGTCAATGCTGAGGCCATTCTCTGAGTTTTGTGTTGGTCACTCAGTTGCCGTGGAACCCATCGTGGAACGAGAAATGTCAGGAAAGGCAATATGCAATTCGTCGAGTGATGTGCGCCTGTCTTGCAAGATTCTGTCGTTCACTTTAGTCTTCAGGTCTTCTGTGATGAGTGATGGGCGTCCGGGTCGAGTTTCATCGTGGACATTTGTTCGCCCATTGTTGAACATTTCGCACCATTTTCTCACATTTCTTTCATTCATTACAGTATCACCATACACTACTTTCAATTGCCGGTAAATTTCTGCAGGTTTCAAATGTCGGGCATTCAAAAATCGAATCACACTCCTCACTTCACAGTCGGCGGGATTATCAATCACGTCGTTCATTTTGAAGTAACACAAAATGCACAATGGCGACTTGTTGCAACCAGTATTCACAAAATTATGAGAACACATGTTAAGGAAGCCAGTTGACCTTCAAACAAGGAAGGGGAGTCAGCTGCGTGGAGGGTATGTGCGAACGGTCGTTATTTCCTGGATCCCCCTCGTATTTATTGCACTAAGGAATATGTCTCGTTTTCTTTTACCTATTTGTTATATTGGAAAATAGATGTCACTGGTATCGTTCGATCAGTTACCTAGATCCTGGATTACATTTTGTGCGATTTTTGCTATGCTATAAAAGAGGTAACTAAAAAACGCAAATTTCGAGTTACCTAGTTCTTGCATTCAGGCGACGACATATTCTGCCAGACTGTGTTACCTGGCCCCTGTTTGCCGAGGTTCTGAAGAATAAAGAAGCAACAGTGATTTCATTACATATTGTTACTAACAAATGCTCAACAGTAATGCAGCTCTGTTGTGTGTTGCTGACATTAACGTCAAGGTAATATAAACAGGATCAAGATAAATATTAATAAATGGAATAATAAACTGCTTCCAACTGAATTTGTAAAAGTTTCTCTTTTTGTGGGAAAAATAATTTACATTTTAAATTATCAAAGGTACATTTCACGAACATTATATCCTCTTCCATCACTGTAGTGAAAAAGGTGAGAATAGATTCGAAACTTTAATTATCCAACTCCACGTTACAGTCCTACCATTATAGACACGTGTAATTCTGAACACCAGCCCTACAGTCCTGTAGAGAAAGGTCCTCAAGGGACATGGAGTCTTTCGGAAGAAATAACAACGGTTTTATTTGTGATATTCGGAATCACACATATTATCTACTTGAAATACTAGGTGTGTCACAAACTACACAGTTAGACCCACAATCAGTCATTAATGAAAACTTCAGAATTTAATATGCCAAACATAAACTGAAACCATTTTTCTAATTTTTTTATAATTCTAACATTGGAGAAGGTCAGATCTCCGTCATCATCTCATTGCACAGACCAGCCTCCTATGGTGCACCCTGGGCAATGACTCTATCGGTAAACTGGCTTCATGTGGGTGAAAGACGAACAGTCACGTACCCGCCATTAGACAGTAAAACATAGTGAATGCCATTTTTACAGGTGCCTTCTACTCAGACATATAATATTTTCACTGTCAAGGCTTTTACTGGCTAGATCTGAAGGTACAAGCAACTAGCCCAGCAGCGGACCATCAGATCTGTGCCCCGTAAGATATGCAAATTGAACCCTAATTCCTTCTCAGCCTCGGTAATTCATTTCTCTCCTTGCATTCCTACCTCTCTCTTTTGTATTTCTCTCCCTTTCTCTCTCCCATTATTCACAATTTTGAACCTTCTTGCAGGATAGTTTATTTGCACTTGCAGTCCAGTGTTGTCAAATCAACATGAATACTGTAGCACTGAGTGATAAAAAAAAATATTATTAAGCAAGTACTAGCATTTTTCGATGAAGAGAAACAACCAGGTCAATATCTGTTTCCTCCAAATCAGATGATATAAGGTCACAACATTTAATGAGGAACTGACTGGATTGAAGCCAAACAATGAACCTCGTGTTGTCTTTTAGGTAATGTGAGAGTTATCGTAGGGCTAATGCAGGGCTACATTATTATCAAGAAATCGTAACTACATAACAGTAACAACGACGTTTCATAAAAAAAGGAGAGTCTTTAAAAGCAAACAGTGGCTCTCCCACAAAGGAGAGGGGCTAAAGGGACTCAAGTGCAACCAATGAAAAAAAAAATGGAGAAAAAGGAAGAAAAAAAAGAAACGAAGAAGAGGACAGATTTATATTACACTGACGTGTATGTATCTATTATACTGGGAAGTGTGTGATTTACAAAAAAATTTATTCTAAGTTGCATCCACGTGAATAGATTTTTACAATACACTTTTATTTAAAAAAGCACAAAATGTCGATAATGTTCGAAAATTGGTAAATTCTATTTTGAGTGTATTTAATAGCCCACCCATTCCTACCAGGGAATCACTTTCTGTAATTCTCAGTTCATCCACACTTTCAATAAGAAATCAGTTTTACAGCTTCAATGTTGCCTTATATCACTGCCTATATATCTTTGTGACCCACAGGAAACAAACAAATAACAGTAAATGTGAACTCACCACACTTGTTGTGGGGCAGAGGCGGCATACCAGGCCAGACAGAGGCTGTAAAGAGAAGAAATAACATTTCGATTAAAGTAATATTAAATAGAAGGGATGCAAGCATTCAATATAATATATGATATGTCGTGTTTTAGGTTTTTGCCAGCTGCTATTGAAGCATTAGAAATATCTGGTGCAGAACTGTGTATTCAACACTAAGTAGATGTATTGTTCATAAACTGAATCAGGCTGAAGATGGAATTCAGACAAAAAAGACCTCTCAGCACATAAACAAATAAATAAATTATAAATTTACAATCTGTACCAAATCAGCACAAGTTTAGATATATAACACTAATTTGTATAACAAATCAATACAAAATACAAACTACATAACAATGTGAGTTATTTCCCTGCGTCACACTGTCTACATCACCCACTGCCACGTGTGCTATGTAGCACGTGGGATTGCTTCTTCCTAACACTACTTAAAGCTGAATATAAATTAAGACATTAATAACAATCCATGGCCAAGGTCAACCAACAAACTATTGTCGTCACGTGCACTAGCCTGAGCAGAGGTGATCGATCATCCAACAGATACAGGAGTAACGTGGTGAGCAAGATCTTCCCTCGAGTAAATGAAGACATTAAGTAATACTAATATATAAAAGGAGTAATAGTGAAAACATGAAATAATTTTGTTGCTGACCCACTGCAATACAGAAAATATGTTATTGTCTATTTATGGGTGAGTTACATAATGTAAACAAAATTTGGATAAGTTTCGATAATACAAGTGAATTACAAATTTCGCGAGTTTGATTTCCAATCATCTCAGAATTCAACATTAACATCATAGCCTACGAAAATATTACCACATTTCCAAACTATACGTGAGTTGTACCAACTCTGAAAGCCATTCCTTGACATCTACCAGTACTGTGTTGTTACTAGACATCGGATTTTTAGGCACTAAAAATTGCAGTTTTAGGCGCCTAAAATAAGCTCAAAATTTGTAAAATTAGGCTCTATTTTAATGAAAATAGGCATTTTAGGCACATCAAGGTATCATACTTATTTCTTTCACTGAAATTTTTAGTTATACACTAAAATACGCACAAAAAAGTATGTTTAAACATTAAAAAAGAATACTATATTATATTTATAAACAGAGCTGCACAAATTTAATATATTGAAACTAATGAAATAATGATTATTGATATCAAGATTACTCATTTTAAGTTATTGAAATTCAGTTCCATGCTCAGACTTTATTATAATTATCTGCACAGTACATCACCAGAATTTTTTTCTAAATTCTCCACAGTTAACCTTTGCCTTTTGTCACTGAGAATCATTTTGAAAGCAGAAAAACTTCTTTCAACCGAAACTGATGTGAGAGGCGCAAATTTTAAATTAGGTACAATAGAAACATCAATACTTACTGGAACATTTACACTTTGCCCTGATATCACTCTTGATACTTTTTCCAACAATGAAAATCCTACATTCTTATTTAATACGTTGTCCCACTTATTTTTAACTTTTTTCCCAGTTTCGCCCAAAGCAGAATGTATGTTCACTTGAGCTTCCTTTACTATTGCTATTTGGCTACAAAGAGATTGTTTTTCACGTTCTAATTGTTCAATGCTTGCAGGTATGAAAGAAAAGTTTGATGTTATGTAGGCAATATTGTTTTTCACTCGTGAGTCATTCAGACAATCTTTCACTGCTTTCACACACGCTGCACTATCAGTTTCAGGTAATTTATCAATAACTGTGACCACTTCTTTAAAATACTTAGAATAATACACCACTGACTGAATCCAGGTTCCCCATCGTGTAACAATCGGCTGAGGTGGGAGTGGGATATCTGGAAAGTTCTCTCTGAATATTGAAATCCTGGATGGGGCTTTACAAAAACATTTTTTTGTGTTAGAAATAAACGAATTGACAAGAGGAAATTCATTCCGGATTGTTTCAGAAACCCTGTGAAAGCCATGTGCTAGACAGGTTACATGCGTGAGGTTAGGATAAAATGTTTTAAGTGGAGCTGCAGCAACCATGTATGAGGCAGCATCAGTACAAAACAACAGAACTTTAGAATCGTCTATATTACCTGAATATAAAGACTGTAGGCCTTTATTTACAAAATAAGCAATGGCTTGGCTATTCACTTTCGAAAGTTCCTTAACACATATGAGGTGTGGAATCGAAGGTCCATCAGGACTAAGTTTTCCTACTACCATATTTGCTATATACCTATTCATAGGATCTGAGGTTTCATCCACAGAGACCCATATGTAAGAATCACCTATATCCTCCCGAATGGAAGCTAAAGTTTCATTGTATATTCTAAGTAATTTTTTCTTAGGGTCGACTCAGATGGGATATTTTGTTTGCAGTATTTTTGTAAAAACTGTCTTAAAACCGGATTTTCAATTGCATTCCAGGGAATGTTAGCAGCAACAAATGCTCTGGTTAAATCAGCATAGAAATTGCTGCTGAGATTGGATGAAGTAGGCTGTGTTAGTAAAGTTTGTTGCAGTTGATTTTTCTGCTGAGCTTTAGCCTTATGAGCCGCTCCTTGCACATGCTGCTTTAGGTGGCACTTCTTTTCTTGCGAAATCTAAAAATGTAAAGTAAACTGAATTAAAATAAAATCCTAATTGTTGTATTGCCGTATTTCTATCACAAAGTTAGTGGGTTCGAACAATCAAAATTTTAATGACCTGCAAATACTTTAACTATCGGAATTTAAAAGGTTAAAGTGTAGTTGTCTTAAAAAGAATTATACCTCAGGATAGCTCAGTCAATGTATAAATATTATAGGCCTACTCATTAAAATTAATAGAATTTATATATTTCAACTATTGTTACATACCTGTTTGCTACAAATCTTGCAGAATATTATTTTTCCATCATAAGTGAATTCTGAATATTCTGTTAGCCATTGCCGGATCAATGTAGATTTTGCACTTACATTTTTCGGCATTATCGCGTTAAACTTCACAGGAAAACGTCCTACCGCTCAAAACTTCTCAACACAAATAAGGTGAGGGAAAGAGCAACTGTTAACGAGCATTCAAATGAACCGTTGTTATTGAGATTCAATTGGACAAAAATACAAAGTTCCACTTATTGTTGCATTTCCTGGTAGTGTTAACACTAGGAGGGCCATTCTTTTAAATATTTTGTAACGGTTTACCCTACTAATTCGCAGTTTTACGACTTTTCATAAATATTTCAAAAACACTCTTTCTCCAAAAATTGTGATTTTATGACACTCTGAAGGGCAGTACAGCTAATCGGTTTCAGACCGAAAACAGTCATTTTTATAGTATAGTATATCTCTGAATCGGTAGCAGCACATGTTTTGATTGTTGCCTGCTTCAAAACTAAGGTTGGTTCTTTGTCGGCATTTATGCCTCCAAACATGTTAAATTCGGTGAAATCTATTGCGAGTGTCGTGAGATTCAAAACATTTTGTTTCCTTTATCAATGGTTTCATGGCCAGTGTGAAGCAAACTTTCCACTTTTTAAATGCCTTAAATTTCGCAGTGAATGTATGTATAAATTATAAAAAGTAAGAGTAAAATGCGAAACTTTACAGTGAGTTAGGCATTTTTAGGTGAATATTAACAAATTAGGCTCTAATAACCGTTTTAGGGCATTTTAGGGCACTATAAAACTCTTTGAATACCTTTCAATTTCCATGAAACACAAATATTAATAATTATTTTTACTTTTCTCCTAAAGAAACAAAATAGGCATTTGCCCTAGAATCCGATGTCTGGTTGTTACATACTTTCTTGAACACTGCCCACCCCATTTCATTAAGATTTCACTGTAATTTAGAATCTCCATAATATTAATAACAATATTTCATACACTTCTCTGATTTCATTTCCTCCATAATCATCTTTGTTTCTGAAGTTTTCTCAATCTTATCGTGGTTGTTGTATTTATGTACATTTACATTGAATGTCTATCACATTTTTACAATCCCCACAACAAATGCGGCTATGGCTTAACTCCCCTTCTCATAATAAATTTGGCAAAATATTAATTGTGATGATCAGTATAATATTCTGAATGCAATTGTAGTAACTGTAAGAAAATTGTGCTGATAAACAACATCGTAACGCCTAACTGTAATTTTCTGAAATCCAGATTAGATGATATAAGGTCACGACATTTGATAAGGAACTTATTAGTTTTGAACAAGGCGATGAATCTTGCTAGGTAACATAGGACTAATGCGGGGCCACATATTCTGGTTACAAGTTTATCTTGAGGCCATAACAACGAAATTCGATAGAATGAGAGTGTTTACAAATAAACATTGGCACACCCAAGAGCGAGGGGGGCTAAGTGGGTGAAAAAAGTATGAAGAAATGGAAATGGTTATATTATACTGACGTGACTGTATGTATTATTGTGGGAATTGTGTGATTATTAGAACACTTAATTTTAAATAGGATGAATGTGAATCGATCTTAACAATATACTTTTATTTCCAAAAGCTCAGCATTTCAATAATGTTCGAAGATATGAAATGTTTATTTCAAGTGTGTCTAATAGCCCCAACCATTCACATCAGCAATCACTTTGAGTGATGCTGTCTGTAGGTCTCAGTCCATAGAGACACAGTTTCACAGATTCAATGCTGCTCTATGACACTGACTGCAGACAGCCCTCACCCGCAAATCATACTTCAGGAAAGTGAACATGAACTCACATTTATGTGACGTCCAGGTCTGTGTCATTTCGGGTATGTTGGCTGCTATAAAGAAAAGAAATGACAGAATATATTACAATTCAAGTGATTAAATCATTTGGTTAATGGCAGGCAACTAACACTAATTAGGTGGCATGTCTTTGTTGAGGTGTGATGTGTCATTTTCGGATATATTAATCTCGTCTTGTGGTTCTATAAAGAAATGAACTGAAAATCTGTAATAGAATTCAAGTGATTAAATCATTTGCTTAAAACCAAATATGTAACACTTATTAGAAGGGATACAATCACAGAATATAATATAATTATTATGTTTTGTCGAATTATGGGTGTTTGACAGCTGCTTTTGAAACATTAGAAGTATCTGGTGAAGATCTTGCTACTCAAATAGGCTAACTTACTTACTTACTGGTTTTTAAGGAACCCTGAGGTTCTTTGCCACCCTCACATAAGACCGCCATTGGTCCCTATCCTAAGCAAGATTAATCCAGTCTCTACCATCATATCCCACCTCCCTCAAATCCATTTTAATATTATCTTCCCACCTACGTCTCGGCCTCCCCAAAGGTCTTTTTCCCTCCGGCCTCCCAACTAACACTCTATATGCATTTCTGGATTCGCCCATACACTAATAGGCTAACATTAATTAGAAATATTTTTAACAATCAATGTACTATGTACTTGTAGGAATTTCATTGTTAAAACAAAATCAATGGTTTTTCATGAACTTGTAAAAATTTCTATGGTTAAGTACTCTTTGTCTCTTGTGGCAGCTCACGAATGGTGAGAAGATATATAAATTATTTTTATATGTTTTATATATCTCCCTCTCCCTCTCTAGCTGAAAAATATTAAGACACTAATAGAAATTCGTGGTTTGTCAGCCATGTAAGGCACTGGCCCTTATGCACTATGTTTTCTCTTTCCCTGCTTTGCACACCTTTCACTGATCCTTGCAGTGATGATGAATGTGAGCTACTGCAAATCAATTTGTCATCCTGTTCCCGTTAATTGAAGTTTTATTTTGGAAATTTTCTTTGTTAAGAGTTTATCCATTATTTCCATTATCAGTTACAGTGGCCTACGCAGTATTTTGTTAACGGGAGTCATTATTAAAATTGTGTACAACTTAGATTATCGGTGTTTAAAATTTTGTGTATTATTACTATTATTATTATTATTATTATTATTATTATTATTATTATAAACTGAGTTTTCACAGGGGGATGTGAGACTACAGTTCTAGGAAGTACATTCGTGGCAACATAGTCATGCTGCGGCTGCATAGAAACATTTGCCAATGTAAAATTTTAACTAACCGCGCGAGAATCTTACCAGACATTTTGTTAGCTTTGTGGTCATTTAGACACATCAGAGAACTGGGAACGATAATATGAAACTTCTAGCACTGGAAACGATCAATACTAGATACCCTACAGAAGAATGGTTACACGTATATACCGATGGATCCACCACAGAAAACCTTACTGGAGCTGGAGTTACATGTACACATTTTTCCTTTTATCATTCTGTTGGCAGAGACACAACAAATTATGATGGTGAAATAGAGGCTATACACATTGCTCTCCGACAATTATTAAATCTTCCCTTAAATAAATATAACAAGACAGTAATTCTTTCAGATTCTAAAGCTGCAATTCAGGGAATATGTTCAAATGCTACAAAGAAGTCAACAAAAATAAGGGAATGCTACAAAATGTTGACACAACTCCAAAAAGTTAATAAGATTGTCCGTCTCCAATGGATTCCAGCACACTGTGGAGTCATGGGGAATGAAACCACAGACACACTTGCAAAGAAAGGCACAACAATAAAACAAAAGCCTAAATTTAATATCTCATATTCCTCAATAAAACGCTTGATCACTACAAAATTTTCTTATTCATACCTACAAGAAATAGAATCAAGTGCTAAAGACAAAAAATGGATTACACTACTTTCCAACCCAGATATAATCCCCCAGAGACCAAGGAAAACAGCAATTGCAGCCTTCAGACTATTGACAAATCATGACTGTCTAGCAAGTCATCTCTACAGAATAGGTATCTCAGCTTCACCAATATGTGTCCTGTGTAACGATCCGGCAGAAATGAATGAAGACCACTTGAAGACCTGTGAAGTATTAAGATCAGAAGAAACTACAGTTCAAAAGTATTGGAAAGCACGACTGCTATATTAAAAATATGAACTGTCAAATGCACAAAATATTAAACGGACATTTCACAATAAAGTCAGAACCCAAACGAACAGGTGAATACCACTCTTAAAATGAGTTTAAAGTCGACAATGCACAATATTTAACAACACCTACACTGCGGAACTGTCAAAACTACTTTCTCAATATGTTTCACAAGTTTAATTTCTTATTGTGTCAGCTTCATTTTATTACAAGATCAGTACTAGGTAGTAGATCTTTCTATAATAAAGAAAGCATTGTTGCAATTCGAATGTTCCACAGCACCAAAGAACAAAGGCTTGTAATAATACACTCTAAACAAATAAGTAATAACATAAGGTACAGTACTACCCACAGCAAAGAAAGAAAGAGAGTAAGGAAAGAGCGAAAGAAAGACAGTCGGATAATCTGCCAATCGGTTAATAGGGTGACGGATGATCGGGGTTCTACTTACTCTAGCACTGTTATGTCAATACCAATTTCAAACCTCGTGCTCCATCTAGCATCCACCTTGGCCTCCACTCAGGGTTGCCAAACGTAAGAATGCTCTGGCTGTAACTCTGTTTAAGTATATATTACTGTTTTACCTATGGCATGCAAGCTCCTTCACTTAACTGTGCACTGTACATGTGCTGTGTCACATCCTTCGACTTAAGAGGAATAAACAGTGCAGTTTCCCCTGTTTATGGAGTGTACGGCCAAGTGCAACATAGTTTACTACACATATGGTGGAAAATTGTGCACATATTGTTTGGCAAGGCATTGCTAAACTTTTTGACCCCATCTTTACTTGCCAGTTATTATCAGTTGTTTTAAAGTTTATGTGAGACCAAAATAAAAACAATTTTCCCGTATGTTAACATGAACAGTTCCTTGAGGGTTATGAATATTTTAATACCAAAATTGTTCAAAATATTCAGAACAAAAAGATGTGGACTGGGTGTAAATGTCATTGGCTTTAAAGCTTAAGTAGCCACCTAAGCATTCTGCAATATATTTTGGGTCCTATCGGCAGCGTAGATGCTGAAAGATTTTTCAGTAAATACAATTTAATGTAGGAAGTAATAAGACAACACGAATGACGGAAGAAAATGTACAGGCGTGTTCCTTCTACGATTTCTTTGTTACGAATTCATGAACATGATTAACAGGATCATAAATTAAATTAGTACCTCCATGTCAGTATTATTTTAATCCCCAATATTTTCAAAAGACATGACCTATCCTCCTATAGTGACGTAGAGTCCATGTCTTCCTTCAAAACGCCACAGAACGCAAAATGACGAATGTATGAATGCTACAAAATGCTAAATGTTAAAATCAAAATGCTAAATTTCTAAAAATCATAACCCCTAACAATGTAGTCTTTGCAGTTTTATTCTCTTAAGACCTAATCACCAATAATAATATGCATGTTGCCAGGGGAGGATAGAAAACAAAAGGTATGAGAACAAATGAAAAATATGTATAAACAATATTGAATAATCTTTTAAATTTAAGTATCCTAATAAATATAGGGGTGCCATTTGAAATTTCAATTGGCCCTCGGGAGATGTGAGTGAGTGAAAACTAAAATGCAATTACCATTAGTTTTAAACTATCCTCTCACGGTCTTACTAATAAAAATTCTATATACAGATGTTTAACTGTCTTATACTTATACAATAGTTCAAGAATTAAAACAGAAAATCAACGCCCCGAATTTAAAGGAAAACTTACGAATTAAATCAAACCCTTTGACACTATTAAATATAGAGTATAATCTAAATTTAACAGAAGAAATGCTGAAATCAGAAATAAACACTGATATAATGAAACAATTGTCTTTAGAGACAATTAATATTAGGTGCTCTCCACAAAATTGGCTTAATTTATACACCGACGGATCCTTGATCTCCAGGGAACAAGGTGCAGGTGCAGGTGTTACGTGCTGTCTCTTCTCACTTTATAGATCTCTTGGGTATGGAACAACAAGTTTTGATGGAGAAATCATTGCAATAAGTGAAAGTCTCAGGAATTTTCTATGCCACATCAATAAATTTAAAAATGCAGTTATATTGTCAGACTCCAAAGCAGCTATTCTATCAATAGTCTCTAAACACACACCTTCATCTCAAATAGCAGAAATAAATAAAATGCTCTCTCAACTAATAACATTCAATAAAAGAATTGTATTCCAATGGATACCATCCCATTGTGGAATCCTGGGAAACGAGAATGCGGATGCTTTAGCAAAGAAAGGCAGCACTGCTACTTACAGAACTGTTACTAAATCTACGTATTCCTCTGTGAAAAGATTGATTAAATCTACATACCTAGACTTCAACAAACAAAATTTGATAACACAATCTCAAGGGAAAAAATGGAACTCTCTGCATCATAATCCACAGTTGATTCCCGATTTACCACGCAAATCGTCTGTAGCTGCATTTAGATTGGCAACAGGCCATGACTGTTTGGCCAAGCATCTGCATAGATTTGGAATATATCAGTCTCCTAACTGTCCATTGTGCAACTCAAATCAAGAAATGGATTGAGAACATCTCAAAATCTGTGCGTCAGAGGCTAACCATGACAATATCTTTGAAAAATATTGGAGTGCAAGAGGTCAAATGACTTTATTGTCAAATGCCTGGCATTAGAAAACAATAACAACTTATACAATGAGTAGCTCGTTTATAAGTGTAAATTCCTTACCAATAATCACTAAGTACGTCGTGTATAACAGTTCATTACTTCATTACGAAAGGTAATAGAATATCTGAGGTTCTCTACTGCATCCGGTAGAGCGCTCTAGTGTGGAGTGTTAAATATCGGTAGTACAACTGGCTCTAATCGATTATCACACTACATTTTGGTCAAAGAGTACAAGCTACAGCAATATTATTCTAATAATTCTATGTTCTTTGGTTTGTTCTTCTGTGATTACAAGGTAACCATCATCATAAAATGACAGTCGATATGAACAGCTGTTAGAGGGGCGGCCATTTTTTCCCTATATACAACGCTTAAACAAGGGGTTTCGTGTATGTAACTACTGCAAAGCAATTCCCATTGTATAGTTACAGCCTGTTTATACGTCCATAGCATATTCACGGTTTATTAGTAACGTTTTCTGTCTCAAAACTCTGCGTAAGTCTCGTATAAAAACTATACACAGTTTATTAGTAAGACTGTCAGTATCTAAATTGACAATTGACGAGTTTCTTGTTTAAATTTAATTTAACTGAAAACAATCATTCACTAATGCACGTTATCACATCCAAATCACTTTCGCATTCACGCAGACCAATATCAAAAGCCACACTAATCACATTTTCAAATGATGATGTTGGTATGTTACTGTCATAACCTGGCTTTTAGCTAAGCATACTGCAACATAGGCTTATACGTAGGTGCAGCAAATTGGTTGCAAATCACAGCTGAAGTTTCATGATGAAATAACGATCTTGTATCTTCACTTGTGGTTTGGCACACTGTAGTCTTACAAAATCAGTAATCCTTCTGGTATAGACTTTATATTGCCGAAAGAAGTAAACATCAAGGGGTTGGCAATATTTTGTTGTTTTCGGTGGCAGTATCTTCAGCATAACATCTTTGTTTGGAAAACTTGCATCTAGAAGGGTACGATCTGTATGACCTGACCAGGAATCACGCAACAATAAGCTCTTTTCACTTGTTACATGTTCGCCAAGGACTGAAGTTAGAAAACGTTTCATGTGTTCTTTAGTCATTTTTTCACTTTTGCTTGCCTCCACATGAATGTTTCGTGGACAGGTTGTTTCAAGTTTCTTTGAAATATTTGGGCAGAAAGTGCCTTGAAAACAGATGCACAACTTGTTTGCTAGTCTGCCCATCATTGATAAGCCACATCAATTGTGTAGCTGTGGGCAGAGCTATGTACAGACTGCAACACACTAGCGGTAGATTTCTCTCCTCTGTGGGACAGTGTTGATGCTGAAGACATTTCATACTGGAATTGACTCTGGTCACTGTTCCAAACATTACCTTTCTCCATACCCTCCTCTCTTATAAACATGTTCACTTCCTCCACAAACTGTTGTGCCTTCTGACGTATACTATTATCGTCTTCTATGTCCTTACGTGTGACAAATGCAGTAATATGCCTGGATGAAATGCATATTCACTCACAGTAAGTTTCGTGTAGGTGAAGCAAAATAAAGTTCTTAAAGCAAAGTATACAAAGTGTCCCAAAAGTTGGTGTCATGGGAAAAATAGGAAGTAACTGATGTAATGACAATGATTTGGTACAGTTAAGCAAATGTAGATTAAATGGCTGCCAGAGATGGAACATATACTATGCAAGATAAAGCCGAAATTCAGCATGTCTTGGGTCTTTCTCTGTCAATGGCAAACATGGGACGAATTTCACTGTTGCCATCCAATCAAAGAGACCTGGAAAATTATCCATCGGTCGAAACTTCAAACTCCTTCAGGAGACTTGTTCTGTAGGAGAGAGACCACATATAGGGTGTCCCATGGTAATAACAGTTCTGTTGCAGTACTTGATCAAGTTAGCAGGAAGTCCCACCCGATTATTGCGAAAGATTGAACAGGAACTTGGAATTCCTAAAACCTCTATGCAAAGTATTCTGCAATATCATACATTCCACTCTTATAAAACAAACTTTTACAGTTACTGCATGGTCATATTGATCATTGGCAAGAATTTGTAATTGGTTTACTAACAATGAGTCCAAACCTGAGGAGTAATGGTTAGCACGCCTGGCTGCAATATCAGGTGGTCCGGGTTCAATTCACGGTTGGGGCAATTTACCTGGCTGAGGTTTTTCCGAGGTTTTCCCTCAACCCAATATCAGCAAATGCTGGGTAACTATCGGTGCTGGACCCTGGACTCATTTCACTGGCATTATCACCTTCATCTCATTCAGATGCTGAATAATCTAAGATGTTAATAAAGCGTCATAAAATAACCTAATAAAAATACTAATAATGAAATTAACAGTGAGAGTATCATGGTCATGGTGTAATGAGCAAGAGAATCCCCACATAGCACAATATATTGATACCCAGAATAAGTGTGGTGCGTGATACATGGACAACAGATAATGGGACGAATTTTCCTTGCAGGATGCGTCAACGCTGAACGATGTCTGCAGCTCGCAGAAGATGTGTTGGAACAGTACGTTGGCGATATGGTAGTAGTAGGAAGTAGGATAGTCTAATTCCAACAAGACGGAGCTCCCCTGCATTTTGGTGTACATGTACAGGACTGCTTTAACGAAAATGTTCCTGGACTGTGGTTCAGTCGGACCTATGGAATGATTCCCAAGGTCCCCAGACCTCACAAACCTTGACTTTTTCCTGTGGCAACACCTTAAATCTGTCCACGTCCAACTGATAATCTCAGTGCTGCATGCCACACAACAATGTACCAAGGTCTTCCATGCTCGTATCCGTATCTGCAAGGCTCAGGAGAGAAACCAATTTGAACATCTTTTACAGAAATGCTTTTTCTATCTCAAAGACTGAGATATCAGTATTATAAATAGGTCTATACAACAATCATTACCGGTACATCAAAACTTCCGATTTGCCCTATGACAGCAGTCTTCTGAGACACCTGGTATAAACCAAAACTGTTATCAGCATCTGTTCTAAAACTAAATCTAATTTATGATTTTTATCAATGAATACTTTTCATAGAGTGTCCATGATACAGCTTTTAAAGATCTATGTAGTTACTATAAATTATACTGTACTGCAAATTGGCAAATTGTGGAGTTACTTACAAAGTTGGAGAAGGTCATTGGGATTAGTTCTAGTTGTACCAACTCCTATAAAAAGAAAATGAAATTTGGTAATAATTATGTAGAAAAGATATCTATGGGCAGTAATTGCCAGTGCCTTCATGCTAAGGAAGACGACAGTAACTACAAAAAAATATAAATCTGCCATGTTTGGTATCGTTGGATTCGTCTCGATATTTTGCAGTACAAATTTATTTTTGTTCAAATCAAACGAAAAATCACTTACTGCTTTGCTGTTTTTTCAACCTCAGTAATGACAGAAAGCAGTAAGTAGCCTACTGACCACACTCTAAGAGAGCAGTGTCGGTACCTATACAACTTTCTTAACTGTATTAGAATCCCGACCTTCAACCTCAGTAATGACAGAAAGCAGTAAGTATAGGCTACAGTATCTTTCTCTATACTCCTGGCACTCTGAATGTAAAACTTGCCATGATTAGGGCTTCCAGTGCAATGAGACAAATTATAATCTTGGATACAAAACAATATATGAATCAAGTGAACACTTTGAACTTAATTTTTTTAAACATGACGTGCAACCTGTCCACCTTCCAAAATTTTGAGAAAATCTCCAAACAAAAAGTAAAGATATAACAATAAAAAAAATTGACTTTGCTAATGTCTGAAAATACGTCATTCCGGTAAAACATTTCTGAATATGAATAACCAACATGTTATGTCTTGGCCGCGAGTTGAATTGTTCTTAAATTTTCTATTCAATAAAGCGGACATAAATAATCTTTATTTCTTGTGTATTTTCGGGTAGATATCGTTTCACGAAAACTTAATTGTATTTTTGTCTGTAAATTCTGTAATTTAATTCTACTATAATAAAATTTAAATCCAAAACATCCTTCAAAGTGTATTTATTTCTAGTACTGTACGATCAAAGTAAGAAATACGTCATACAACAAAAAAAGGCAGTTACTTCCACTTACTGCTTCAACAAAAGTTCCTTTATGCTCTGTAAAAGGTAGTATCTGCTGTAATCAGTTTGCGGAAAATTTAAATTTCTGATACCATAAATAAATTTCCTGCTTATTTTACAACTACACTTTTAATCTGAACTCCATTCAGAAATGAGGAAGCAACGGGAAGTATATTTAACTTTGAACGCATTTTTCTCAGGTACGAAGTTCATGAAGTTACTGCCTTCCACCTTAGCATGGTAGAGTAGCAGTTACTGATTTAACACCAATCCTAATAACAACAAAGAAAAGAATCTACAGCTATCTTTCATCTGAACACTCACCATGATACCATCTCCACAATGTGTATATCCGAGGGTGGACCCAAAAGTAAGTGTTACGCGCCCATGCTTTGTAGTTACGAGTTGTGCTGTCAGGTGGTGTTAGTTTGGGGTCTCCCACGACCATTAGTGAGCTGGCGTCAGTCTGAGTTAAGTGGTTTGTTTGTGGTGCTGTGTTGTTTGTGTTCCTGTTTCAACTGTTTGGCGATTAGTGAGTTGGCCGACCACAAGGAACAAAGAGTGTCTGTGAAATTTTGTTTTCTGTTAGGGAAAACTGCAGCCGAGACTGTTGGGATGCTTCGGCAAGCCTTTCATGATAATGCTTTGGGGAATTCACAGGTCTACGAGTGGTTTTCCCGTTTCAAATCTGGCAACATGTCAACTAAAGACATGCCACGCCCCGGGCATCCTTCGACAGGAAGAAATGACGAAAACATTGCCAAAATCAAATGTGCAATTGATGAAGATCGTCGAAAGACCATTGACGAAGTGTCTGAGCAAACAAACCTGTCATGGAGGACGGTCCAGTGAATTTTAACCGAAGATTTACACATGAGATGGGTGTCTGCAAATTTGTTCCTCACTTGCTCACAGATGACCAAAGAGAAAACAGCGTGAGAGTTTGCCGCGACTTGAGTGAAGTGCAGGACGATCCAAAGAATTGTGACTGGGGATGAGTCTTGGTATGATCCAGAATCAAAGCATCGAGCCAGTGGAAGACTCCAAATTCACCACGACCCAAGATAGCACGTCAAGTACGATCCAATGTGAACAAAATGTTGATTTGTTTTTTTTTTAATGTGAATGGCATTGTCCACAAAGAGTTTGTTCCGCTATTCCATCTTTATATTCTTATTCTCCGTCCGAATCAGACAACTGATCTGTGCTGGAATCAGATGTCCCTAAGTTTATGGAAATGTTCTCCAAAATACTGTCCATCACGTGCTCACTTTCAATGTAAATGTTCTGCATTTTCTTCACATAATCATACACTGATATCCATTCTTGGAAGAAGCGATTACAGAGTCGGCCTCTGCTTATGCATAGCGGAGAAATTATAGAGGAGTCTTCTTAGGACTTCCTCATCAAAACTGTCTACAGCTGCAACAATCTTCTTTTTCGGCTGTGATTTTTCCGGACTGGAGAAAGAATCTGCTGTTCCTGCATCAATATTTTTTCCTTGTTTCTTGATTCTTGCCAAGGTTCGCTTTGAAATATCAGTGGCAGCCAGTACTCTTGCACACACGCATTTCAATGGAATTGGTATTCCATTTACAGCCAATTCTGACATGAATTTCCATACATTGTATGCTATTTCATGTTCGTGACTATGGACTCCTCTATGATTTCACACCTTAGACAATGCCATAATGAGGGTGCTCAGAAGGACAATGTTTTCAGTATTAGCAATAGCGGTAGTAGCAGAACGATCTGAACACTTGGAATGCTAGTAACCAACTAACCCAACACCCCTCCAGTTGAGTGTGAGGGCGAGTCCAAGCAAACGAACTAAAATGGGTCCCTCGCGCTGGTGCCATAACTTCTCGTCCGGGCTCTACATTCTATCATTATGCTCATCTGATCGTTTTTCACGTCTGCACAGGCATGCAGCAAACATAATAGTATGACGTACTTATGTGAGCAGGTTTTCTCGGTTCTAAAGATATGTGAAACCAGCCACAGATCATAGCTAAACGATAATCATTGACACCTATGATTCGGCTGCATTGGAGTATGTCGATTGTTGCAGATATTACTCATCTGGGGCACAGACACACATGCAATGCCCAGCATTTTAAGTAGTGCTGTTGATCGATGAAAATATTTAATCGATTAACTTTTTGAATTTAATCAGTTGAAAAAATGTTTTAATGTACTGCAATACACAATTATTGTTAAATTTAACTTGTGTTCGGTGATAAGCATAAGTGTTAAATGTTCTATATCTGTATATATTATATCGTTATATTATATTAATTACTTACTAACATATTTATTATGAGGGAATTTTTTAGACAAACCTAAATAACAAAAAGTATGAAGACTCACCTAGTTAATATTACTTCATACATGATTTTAAACATGCGAGTGTATTCACATGCTCCGAATTAAGTGCCGCTCTACATTTAGTAACAATGTTTCCTGCTTCATTAAACACGAAAAAAATTATTTTCTGTCAAGCACTTCTCCACGATCGTTCAATTTAAATCCAAACGTTTCACCGAGTTTACCTCTCAAATTCTCATTTGACATAATGGAGTTTACACTTTTCACAGGCCACATAAAACTGATTTTTTTTTCTTTATCAAACTAAACACACAACCTTCATATACAAACTCAGTACAGAAACTGCAACTGCAAAACTACAGCGGTCGAAACAGAAGACTGGCCCCTATTGTAATCGAATTACTAGATTTTAGAAAGAGAAGAAGGTAGTTACGCTCTCACTTGCACACAGTGTAGACATGGCTATTTTATAGGGATGAGGGAGATGAATCCCAGAAAAGTATGTATTTTATAATATGCTAGGAAGATTAACTGACAAGGTGGAAGTTTTCTTGGAAAACCATAAAATTTAATAAAGGCTTCGCATTGTGTTTCAACTTTCAATAGAGGTAGACTAGGTCACTGTCCTCATATCTCCAATCTTTTGTCCAACACAAATATTCCCTAATGCCGACAGTCTCTTCTGTGACATTGAGTTTCTCTGTCTTGTTTTTATTCGTTTTAAACACGAGGAGCTCCTCTCGACGGATAAGCTAGTAGATGCTAGTATTAAAATGAGGGAATTTAACTTATACACTTCTCCAAATACATCTTTGTTGATATCGTTGTCATGAAGAAGTCTAGCACTTTCATAACTGGTATATTTCTTTATTCACTGTTCTGGTACAAAAGCTCAAGTTTAGTTTTTAGAACCTACGTCTTTTTTTTTAATATGCTGAAATAGCTAGCTTACAGTGAAGAAAATGCATCATGTGGGAAGTTTCTACTATAAGTGTCAAATTTGGAAGCATCAGCCAGGCTGACAAAACGAAGTTATTACACAACTTTTAACACTATATCACTTCAGAAAACGTATTATGTGTCTTTCTCGTGTTAAATTTACATTGCCTCGTTTACATGTTTCAACCTGTTATCGGCCATCTTCAGAACTGGTTGTTGGTAGTCTTGGTGCCTTGTGTTTGTGTTTCCTGTGGGGGTGTGTTTGTGTAGTGTAACATAAACTGCAACACCTGCAACAACTTCTACATAGGACAGACAGGCAGGTCATTTCAAACACGTTACAAAAACCCATCACAGCCATAACAAAACTACAAAACACTTCCACATATGCAGAACACATCACAAATGCTAACCACACCTACAGAGACACGTAAATTCTACATATTTAACCAAATAGCCAGAAACTAAACACACTAAAACAATACGAAATATATAGGCACACAAAAACACATCCAAATGAAATTCTCAACACACAATTCAATTTTAGAACACACACTCTTTGACTCCACATTACACTACACAAACACACCCCTACAGAAAACACAAACAAAAGGTGCCAAGACCAGCTACAACCAGTTCTGAAGATGTCCGATAACAGGCTGAAACATGTTAACGAGGTAATGTAAATTTAACACGAGAAAGACACATAATAGGTTTTCTGAAGAAACAAAGTTTTTCTAAATCCCCAAATCTTTTATCGATCTGCATGATGATGTCAAGGATCTCAAAGAACAATATCTTGTAATTATGATCATGTTCTATATCACTTTTTCCACTGTAGCAGCAGTCTGTACTTCCTCCCTGAGAATTCACTTCTACTTTTCTCTACGTTCAAAATTCTAGCATGGTGCGGTATCTGAAATTACCATGATTAAGCGAAGAAGCGCTTTCGTCATGGCCCCGAAATGATAATTCCTGCTTGCTTAAATACAAAGCAGAGTCAATGACTGACTGCATAACATGTCTGTTTAAACGAACATTTTCAATATACTGCACTAACAATAGCCTAGCATTTTCTTTCAGAACATTCCCAATAGTGTTCATATTCTTCTGTAAATGTTTGAACTGCAGCACGCACTTTAAATGTTCCGCCGAATTTTCATGTTTTTGTAGAGTATGACTAACATTATTTTAGAAAATCACTGAATCCGGTTTCATTCCACACATGTTTTTAAACCCAAGTAGTAGGCATGACTAACAAAATAGTATTTCAATGTAGTGGCTCCCACACAACCACTCACTGATGCTTGCAGTACCATGAAGTTTTAAAATTAAGTTGGTATGGTTTACCAGCTTGTGAGTTTAACTTTTTACAGTTTGTCTAAAATTGGTTGAGTTCTGTCTAGAAACAATAGATAACTCTTATCCTGCTCACACCAGTGAGGTTTGAATTAATGTACATACTGCGTGATTGAACGGATTCATTTTGACATTGCAACATAATACAAAAACTTATATAGTAGTTCCTAACACACTTATCAGAAATTCATTAGAAACTGAAACGCACTTAATGTCTTCACCTAATAAAGTAATAAGTAAAATAAATTATATTTTAAAAATTATCACAACTGAATAGCGAGAGTCGAGAACCGACATAAAACACAACGAAAAACAGACTGAGGTACTGAGGAAAGGCAAATATTCATTCATAATTTGCACTAACAAGGCTGTGTTCAGAACATCAAACTTTCTTTCCATTGCTTTCATAATATTAATTTTTAGTGAAATTTTCCTATGAGGTACAGTAAAATTGTAACCAGAAGAATAAAAAATGAAAGGAGTGAAGATAGCAGCACAAAAATTAAAATCATAAAACATAATAGGACCTATATAGAAAGAAGACTTGACAAAGCAGAATTTTAAGGAAAGTTTTCTTTAGGACGGGCCATGTTGCTGGACAGACAAGTAGTCGTAAATCTCCGTGTCACCCATTATAGAAAGCGCATCGACTGGGCTGAAGACCAAATACGTGTTCGTCACAGCAACACCCATTTTTTGAAGAATATGGAAGTGAGGGGGGAAATGTCTCAGTCGTTGTCATAGCAACCACCCTGACATAGAGGAACAAAATAATATTTTAAATTTGAGAATCAGTGCCTCGTCGCAGCCGCTCGAGGAACTGAGACGTGAAAGTTACACAACAGCGGGAATATTTAAACAGACTGGTGATACTGTACTTGAGATTTACTGATTTATAGTGCTTTGGTTTTTAAAATTAAATAATTTAATATATGAAATATAAATCAAATGGCTCGCAAAATAACAAGTGAAATGTTCTTCACCTTCTTCATTTGAATAACCGCTATGTTGTAAATGAAACTGCCAACCAACTTACCACGAAAGGATGTGCAATAACTACAGAATTTCAACATCTCACTCAACCAGAGAAATTCACCACAACTCAAGAACTAACAATGACCACGAACTTTAGCTAGAGAACAATGTGTGACAGTATTTTTAATGATCAATTGATCAGCCCAAACATATTCCATGGAGAAACAATGACACAACAATTCGACTCATTTTGTAACACAGTTACATTGACAAAATATTTCAACAAAACTGGATCCCTTATCTCATTGAACTGTGAAGAATGATGATGCAACGAACTTGAACCACTGAGCAAACTGTGCAGTTCCTACTAACAACACTAAAATTCAACAACTTAATGTATTAATATATTTTAATGATCAGTCTATTATCCCAGCAGCAACGGCAGCATGCAGAATCCTTAATAAACATTTATACAAGATTATAATGCTTATTTCATCCTAACAGCAATAACAGTAAGTATCGTTATCTGTAGCAGTAGTAATAATACTTAATGATGCTTTAAACTTACAGATGTCATTCAATATACTAAGTCAGATTAATTCAATTTAGAAGTATAAACAAGTCATCAATTTACTGAGTAGAAGGTATAAGTACCGGTATGCAGAAATTTTGTTAATTCTGTTCTAAACATTTTCTCTCGATCTTCAAAGCTTTGAGATAGTTAGGCAGTGAATAGTGAACTCCTTTTTTATAACAGCTGAGACTAACAGAGGGTAGATGGAGGTCTAATTTGTGTCTTGTATTAAAATTATGAATTATTTTATTAGTATTACATGTATTTTGGTTTTAACACAAAACATTACAAAGGAAAGAATGTACTCACAAGGTAAAGTCAATATTTATAAATTTTTAAAATCTTTTCACATGGTGTCCTTTTATGCATAATTGTCACTATCGTTATACCAGCACCTTTCTTTTGTAAAACAAAAATATGTTTAGCTTCAGATGAGAATATTAATCCACATTTCATTACACAACGGAAATATGCAAAGTACTGAATTTTAGGACTGCTTATATTGCTAAGAGAAAATATGGATCTTAATGCTTCAACAAGGAGAGCTTAATTTAGGAGTAATGTATTACATGTGGGTTTTCCAGTCTGACTGTGCTTATAGATTGTTTGGATCAATACCCTTTAATCTAATCTTGTAGAAAACCTGAGCACTATTACATGTAGCTGCTGGTACTAAATTTGACTACAATGGAATTATCAACATTAAGTGCTGGTCTATTTACACTAAACAATACCTCATTAGATTTAACACTATTAGGTGTGTTAATAAGATGATTGTACCGTAATCACACTTTCGACATCTGCAAATAAGATTACCTGGGATAATTTATGTATGGTTGAGATTAAATCATTGATGTAAATTAAAAACAATAATGGACCCAAAATTGATTTCAAGGGACTGGGCAGATAGAAATTATTCAAAGATGAGTACTGCAAAGCCATTAACCTTTAAGAGATAAGTGTTAAAACCAGGGGCGAATGCTGGTCACGAAAGTTAGGCTTGCTCTTTTATTGATGGGGGAAGATGGGAGGATATAATTCATCTGGTTTGCAGATTTTCGTGTCTTGTAATAGACAATGTTAAAGCATTTAAATTGTCAAAGCCACTTTTACACCATACACCGTTATCTGTAAAAAATAACAAACACGGCCAACAAAACAGTTTATTCAGTTTTTTCGACCCTGCCAACCAATGAGTATTGTTGTATTGAGATGCACTGAAAGACCGCACATATTCTCTATTTTTCTCCTTATGCTGTCTTTTTAAACCTGGGAGCCCTGGACATGGTCTGCCGTTCATATGTCGGTCTTCTCTTGAATAGTCCTCCGGGAAAATGGATTTGATAATAGAGTTTCAATAACACACATTTCCAAACTCATTGCAACACTTCAAATTAACGTTAATACATGCAGCAGCTAACATTTGCATTCCGCTCATAAAATTACATTGCACTCGCAAATCACAGCACATTCACTGGTAGAAACTGCTGCCAATCAGTGTTGCCAACTCGATTCTTAAACATCCGTTGTGGAGCCTTGTAGAAACCGCTAAATTGCTATATTGTCAATGTAAAATTATATTATTTTGCCGCTGTGAGTGCTAAAAATACCCGCTAAATCCCTAGCTCAGCAATACAAGTTTCATAAATTTTACCCGCTAAACTAACGCCGAAAAACGCTAGATCTAGCGGGAAAACCGCTGAATTGGCAACACTGCTGCCATTTGTGCAACGTTAAATAGTCAGTGTAGCTCTCGGACCAGAGCTTCATACAGCATATAACAGAAGCATTGCGACTGGGACGGATTAGGAGGAAGGCACTTGCACGCGCATCATATTCTCGCTGTTTCTACGTCTTTCCTGTAGCTCCGAGAAACGAGCAAGAGTTGCGATCTCGCGGTGTGCAACCTGCGGATTGTATTATGCCTAGACATTATTACAAAAATGAAAAGAAATTTTAATGTGCGTAATCCCATTTTGAGAAATACGCATTCTACGAAAATATTGGGCTTGCGCAGCAAGCATAGCATGCCCTGAGAAATCACCCCTGGTTAAAACAGTATTGTAGTCATGACTTGATATATGTTATAAATTGTGTATTATTTATAAAGTACGTTGATATTCTTCAATTTTATGTAACATTAAGAAGAACATTAGATTAAATAAAATAATTTTAAATTTTTTCTATTGTAAAGTTTTTTTCTTCAAAGGAGCAAAGTCAGTTCTACTACAATCAACTAGATCCAAAGTATGAGCATGGTCAAGGACAATGAATTTTGAAGAATGAAGCTTTGTATCTAATGGCAAGCAACTAATCACTAGGATGGGAACACTATATAAAACCACACAGGGGTTAAATAAAAAAATTATAGCTTTAAAACATAAAAACAAAAGAACTGACAGTGTTATCCCAATTACTAGCAGCGGCAGCAGCAGCAAGTGTGCATGTCTCGTAATCTGCATATTTATTCACCATAAATTTTCACACAGAATGGATTCTGAATAGACAAAATCTGTCTACTTATATATTTTTACTATCCACAATGTCAAAACACCTCTGATTGAGGTTCTGGTTGATGTGTACTGTACATCTATTATCAGGCAGTACATGTCACTTGACGATAGGTGTCAGAGGAAGAACAATAATTATTACTTGTATACATTTTAAGTCCGATTAGTGGAATATGTTACTAGCCAATGATGTATGAAATGAAGAGGGAAAGGAACTGGCCACCCTACCCCATTATCTCATAGCTTAGTTACCTCATGAGTGTTACCTTACTGGTGTCACTTATGGGGCTCCAACCCGTCCTCGGACAGTTGACTAAACTGACAACAATGTAATAAAATTGAAATTAATTCTCCAGAAAAACATCAAAGGAGGTACATCTCTCTTTCTCTCCACTACTAAATACCAACATAACACGTGAGAGGTCCAGAACGAATTACTAGGGAAATGGTCTGCTTCCCTAGTATTGCGTCCTGAACCTCTCGTCTGTTTAGCAAGAAGGGAGCAAAGGCAGATGTGCCTCCTTTGGTGTAATTCTTTTAGAGAATTACCAAATTCATTTCCTGTCATCAGTACATTTCAGAACCATGTACGAAGTATCAAGGAATATGTTTCCAGAAAACCTCAAGTAGGTCTAATTTATCCAAAATTTGGTTATTTGTATGTTTACGACAAAACTCACTACTTTCTTTTAAGTAGGCTTACAAACTCCTTTTAACATATCAGAATAAATAAAAAATATAAATGCAATTACCATAAGCTATCCCCATACTAGTCGGATGATCGTTCACCTTTGCCAGCAGTCGGCCTTGATCCTCTACAGGCTGTTGTGCCACACGTTTATTAATTTTTAAACTTGAAACTCAGGTTGTAAACAGACTATACGAGGGGCACAAATGAACCAACATACAGATGAAACCATCTGAAATGTAAAAAATATGCACAGTTTAAAACGTACTGTTGCACTACACAATGAAAAGTCAGAAAGAACAATGAGAATGAATGGCCCTAAAAGAACCAACCGTACAATGAATTCACATATTATTTAATTATATTTTACAAAATGTGGTCAATAACAAGAATGTGTGCTTCAACATATCATACAAAGACTGCACTGTAACACGAACATCAAGTAAAAGTGAAGTAGTACATAGGGGCCACAGAACAATAACAAGCATGTCTCCTTCCACCCATTCTTTTTAATAATTCTATTCATGAAGTCACAAGGGAATTATATAGGCCTACAGAAAAGGAGACTTATACCAAAAGAATTCTTAAGCATACTTATGGATTTTAGAGAACTGGAGGTTCATTTCCGCCCTCACATAAGCTAGCCATCGGTCCCTATCCTAAGCAAGATTAATCCATTCAATACCATCATATCCCACCTCCCTCAAATCCATTTTTATATTATCCTCCCATCTATGTCTCGGCCTCCCCAAAGGTCTTTTTCCCTCCGGTCTCCCAACTAACCATACATATCCATCAACTCATTATTATATCTTCTTCATCAGTTGACGCCATCATGAACCGCTCTCAATATCTTCCTCAAAATCTTTCTTTCAAAAACTGCTAGCCTGTTGCACGTTTCAACATTTAATGTTCATGTTTTTTTTTTTATTTTAGTAGATTATTTTACGACGCTTTATCAACAGTTCAGGTTATTTAGCATCTGAATGAGATGAAGGTGATAATGCCGGTGAAATGAGTCCGGAGTCCAACACCGAAAGTTACCCAGCATTTGCTCATATTGGGTTGAGGGAAAACCCCGGAAAAAACCTCAACCAGGTGACTTGTCCCGACCGGGAATCGAACCCGGGCCACCTGGTTTCGCGGCTAGGCATGCTAACCGTTACTCCACAGGTGTGGACCGTTCATGTTTCTGCACCATATAAAATAACTAGTCTTATTAAGGTTTTATATATATACTTTCTTTTCCACCTTTTCAAAGAATAAATTTAAATTTCCAATTTGTATATTTCCATTTCGTACTATATTCCAGTCACGAGACATAAACATATATACTTTATCTTTTCGGGATTTACTTCCAAACCTACCTCTTCACTATGAGCACAATTCAGGAACTAGAAAAGAGCAGTCTAAAACCATCATTGTATACACTTAAAAAATCGCGTTCTTTCTTTTTGATGCAAATAATCCACAGTAAGGTTAGTTGAGGGCTGGATAATGGAGATCCTATTGCATTCTCCAATGACAATCACAGTGAGCCTCAGTGCTTCCGACTGACTGAAGTTTGTGCTGTCAATGAAGAACAAAGAAGTTACAGTAAAGAGAAAATTCTCGATGAATAAAACCTTTAGTACATTTGAAGCAAATCAGCAGCCCCACTCCCTTTTTTTCTTTTGATTATTTCTGAAACCACAGTTTCTTTGCATTCCCATTCCGTAATTCAGTACTCTGTTTCAGAGCTATCTGTTGCAATAAATCGATTCCAAGAATTTTGTTTTCTTGGAGCATTTTCTGTGATATCTGAGGCATGTCCAATACAGTCACGTCATGATCTTCTGTCAAACCGTGTACAATCTGGATATTTTTCCTTTACATGTTTGACACCAACTGCCGAGTGTGAGTTCTTACTGTACTTATAGTTCATACTGTCCTGTGTTTTTATTGTGATTTCAAATCATTCCTTTGTTCCTATAAAGGGTCACTGGGACTGAGTTTAGAAACTTTAAAAACTTTTTATCAATTGCTTCCAAATACGTTGTGTTTCCTGTGTCTGTACATTTAAATGATAGTAACAAATTTCATAAAGTTTCAGTTAGTTCCTTAGGTAATAATGTTCACTTATTTTAATTAAATTATGTATAAATTCAAAACATTCCTCATGGCTTCAGATTTGTTACTTGCATTTTTTAAATTACATCTCATGATTAGGAAAACTGTGCATGGATTTTTAGAGTTGAGTATTGGTTAATGAGATAAAAATATTAATAGAAATCATAATTTTTACGTGATAATATTCTTTGATTTTTTAAAGTTAAAAATTTATATCATGAAAAGTTTATAATTAAGAGCTGTGCATAGCATTTTAAAAATGGATGTCAGACCTTTAAAACTGACAGATGAAGGCTAAGTATAGGGCAGAATATTAAACAAATATATTTGCCTTTTTGGTAAAAAAAAAGTTCGTCCAAATGTTCCAAGTACTAGATCAGTCAGTGCGGCAACTGAAACATGGGACTAGTGTTACGAGGCATCAACTGGTGCTGTCATCTACCAGAGGTGAATATGAATCCAAAGAGAGATCGTTCTTAAAAGTGCTACACTGAAGGTCATCATAAACTGACGCCATTTGAGAAGGAAATGTGTGAGAAGAACTATAGGTCTCTCTTATATACTCTGTGTGCGTGTCATAAAGCAAGAATGAAACAAAAGAAAGAACATAACATTTACAGTTTAGCTGGGCAGAAGTGTCATACAGGCCCTATTGTATGTCAAAAGCAGTTAATTTTGTCAATGTGATTCGAACTTCAAAGCAAACAACAGTTGGCTACAAGGTTTTAAAGTCAGACATGGGATTACTTTCATTAAAGTGGTAGTTGTAGAAGAAAAATCAAACACAGTGCTGGTAATCAAATGTTATTTCACAGTATGTAATGTTTCATAGTTATTTGTACTATACTCTCTCTTTCACAACAGAAAATTTGGGAAAAATTTCATAATCCTTCAATACAACAATAAGCCTAATATAACACAATTTTTCTAGTCCCCAGAAAACTGTTGTATTGAGATGGTGAAGAATCGGCAGAACAGAGAGAAGTTCTCTCTTCTCTCTGTGGCTTAGTGGATAAAGCACTGGCACATAAAGCTGGAAACCCGAGTTCGAGTCTCGGTGCCAGAGAGAATTTTTTTTCCGTCCTACCAATTCTTCACCATATGGAAATGCAGAATTACTGCACTGAAACTCCATATGTACTTCGGTACATCACAGTAATATGTTGTATCGAGGTTCGGCTGTATAAAAGATAAACAAGGCTGTAAGTCATTTTGTGTGACAGCAAGGGAGTTGTGCACAAAATGCTTGTGACAGTTAGTATTATCTGGAAACTTTGAGATTCCATTGTGTACAGTGTAAGTGTCAAGAAGAAAACAGTTTGTTCCTATTGCCTGACTACACAGTAAGTCACAAGGCTTTCATTACTAGGAAGTTTCTGATCAACACAAAAAAAATGTGTGTTGTCTCATCTATTGTAGTCAGGTAATCACCGATCTTAGCACCATGCGACTTATTTTTGTTCTCAGAAATCAAAGTAACCTTGGAAAGGTGTTACAGTGAAACCTGTTCAAATCGGAACCTGAATAATCCGGAATCCTGTCTAATTCGGAACAATTTATTGGTCCCGGCGAAATTCGTATATATTATGTGTAATTTTTTCTGAATAAAACGGAAACTGTCCAACGCAGAAATGGAAATTGTCTGCTACTGTTCAAAACGGAAATAATATTTTCGACACACTACTGTAATGTAAACTATATTTTGAAACAATATGTGCTTTCAAGGAATGTATGAAATACGTAGGTCACTAAGATAAAAACAAGTTTTCTTCGCAAAATTGTTGAGGGTGCGAGAGTTTGTTGGCCTGGTGGTCATAAATTTTATTACCCTATTGACTAGGTAGACGAGTCCCTTCAAAGAAATTCAATGCTTCACGCTTCACCCCTGTATACTGTCGTAGCTGGGTAGAACGAAAGTCTATTAGTGATTTCATGATGAAATTTTGCACTATCATTAACTGATGAAGTAAAAGTTATCGAGGAAAATTAGAAACGAAGCGTATGGAAAATAATGTTGAAATTTAGGAATGGAAAACTCAGGTGTAACTTAACACTTTCAGAAATAAAGGCCGTATCATGAGTGAGTGGCTTGCGGTCAATAATGGTGACATAAAAAGGAAACAGAAAACAACTGGTTACATAGAAATAAATGAACTGTTGTGAGAGTGGATTCTTCTTGCTCTTTCAAAGATCGTGCCAATTTCTGGATCTATTCTGCAATGCAAACCCTTGAACTGGAAAAGAAATTGGATAATCCAAAATTCAAGGCTTCTAATGAAAGACTCCTAGTCCAATTAAATAATGTGCTGTGATATACAGTCCAGTATTATAGTATAGAGTTAGATATTAAATTTAGTGTAATTAATAAACTTTATAGTGCTTAATGAGTGAGTTACGATACAATTTATACAGGAAATGAGATTTTCATCAAGATCATTCACCAATTACATAAGCAAAAGGAAGCTAATTTAATGTCACTAGTGTTAAACGGAATATTTTGTGATTCCTACAATTTGCAGCATGCCATTTTGTTTTTTATTTATACAAATGATAAAATATTCCATTTTAACTTCACACCTGAATAATACGGAAACCTGTCCACAACGGAAAAAAAATAGGACCATGTCACTTCCGTTTTGAACAGGTTTCACTGTATTTTGATGTGGTAAAGACAGAACAGAATTCTATACATGGCCTTCCACCATTCCTTTCAATTGCTTCACGATCATTGTCTGCAGTGTGTAGGTGAAGGAGAAAGAAGGAACTTCGTAAACAATGCTTGGATTGTTCATACATGGAATCTTCACTTTCCAGATGTCGCACTGAGTGGAACAATCTTCACAACTAACTAGAAAATCTGTGGTTTTTTATTATACATAACAGAGAAATGCTACAAATGAGAGATATACTTTAAAAAGTCATAAGTACCAGCTCTTTCACCCACTAGAACCAGTGCATCCAGGCCCTTCATGTGATATGTTGACTGTTTCAGAGGGTTATCATCTAGACACCATCTGCAAATGGAAGTACAAGAAATAATGAAAATTTAAGACAAAATATAATTAATAACAGTGGTGGCTCGTGGGTATTGAATTCAGAGGGGCTGCATACATTATAAATCTTGCAACTTCCTTATTTAAAGATTAGTTCCATTCGCCTTGTCTTGTAGGTTGCAGACTTTTGACTCACCTTATTAATGTCGTTTAACATAGTCTTTTCAATGGACAAATGGCTAATGCGATCAGTCCCTCTTCTCTCATCGTATTTCTAAGACAGGATTTTACTCTTTTCAAATGAGGCGCCTGAGATCACAATGGGCTACGTGACTTTTTTTAGAAAATGAGTTATTGACGTCATGGGCAAGTTTGGGTTGAAGACTTTATACAGAGAAAGGTTCAGTTTCAAAATGGTTTATTTTAGAAGCGTAAAATGCATGGAGAAAATCAGTACATAGATCAAAATGGGATATATTATTATTAATGAATTAATCAAAATGGGATATGCCAACCATTATCTGAACAGAACAAAATGGGCCATATTTCATATTGTTACGTTATATTTCCAGAGCACATGAAACAGAATGGTCTATGTTTGCCAAAGTTTGTGTGGTTATAGTTTTTCTTCCTGATTTTTCAGAAAACCAACATGGTTGAGACCTTAGTTACACAGTAATCATACGTCTACACTTCTCTTCTCATTTATAAGGCCAGGACTGTATTGCTATGAAAAATATTGATGAAAGCTAATGTAATAAGCGTTATTTTATGAATTACGATAATACGTCAGACGGAATATTACAGTCCATCTTGAGTCTTGTGTACACTACTTTTAACACTTTATTACAGAAGATTGATAAATGGGCAACTTACTAGTGTTATATATTTAAGCACGTGTTAAAAGAATTATCCTTGCAGGAAATGAGTGCTCTCTGGACCAAAATGATCGTATTTTAATTATTTAAATGCAATTTCAATTAAGTAACATATTAAACAATTTATTCTCCTATCAAACACGGATGTTCCCTGGACCAGATGTCCTATTTGAATTATGTAATTACTTCATATTTATTTCTAACAAGTGCAGTGAAGGGCACAGGTGTGACTAGTTTTTAATATTTTCCAAAATGTGGAAACAGTAATGGTAGGCTTGATGATGATATTGAGGGTCCCAATTATTTATTTTTATCTAAAAATAAACTATTTGAATTAGTTGGGAGGCTGGGACAGAGCCAACCTTGAAATAAGTTCTTCTCATGGTTATAGTCACACACTGGTTCTACATGCGAAGATTGTGGCTTTGGAGGAAATGTTACTTCATCAAGTAGAGCAAAGTGTGATGATACTTCAAGCCTTGCTCTTGATGTCAAACACAGGATTGTACGAGCATTTTCCGAAATTGGAAAAGATTACATGGTACAAGAAAGTTTCGCAATGGTCATGGATATGAACCCATTGTCTAAAACTGCATACAATGACCATCTAAGTAAAATATGTGTTGCTGCTACACACACTAGTACAGATGTTCTAGTTTATACTAGACAAGAAGTGCTTGATGCCCACAGACTGGTGTGAGTGTGGACTGGAGAGACAGGTATAGTCCGACCATCGAATCTGTGCCCCGTAAGATATGCAAACTGAACCTTAATTCCTTTTCAGCCTCGGCAATTCATTTCTCTCCCTGTATTCCTATTTCTCTCTTTTCTATCCCTCTCTCTTTCTCTCCCCCACTACTCACAATTTTGAGCCTTCTTGTGGGACAGTTTATTTGCACTTGCAGTCCAGTGTTGTCAACTCAACATGAATACTGTAGCACGGAGTGGCGAAAGAAATATTATTAAGCAAGTAATAGCATTTTGCGATGAAGAGAAACAAACAGGTCAATATCTGTTTCCTATAAATCAGGCAACGAAAAGAGCAGCTGCGATCACAGGTGAGGCTTATTGTATTTCAATTGATTACGTATTAAAATTACTTACTTAACTAATACTAATATAATACTACTTTTTAATGTAATTTATATAGGCAGGTCAGAGGGCCTAATAAAGAAAATCAGGAGAGAGGGAGTCTGTGCAGGAGATGAAAAGCTAGAGTCACCAGGGAAGAACAGACCAAGGGAACCTTTAATTCTTGTAGATGATATGGACAGATGTATTTTAACAAGAAAGATACAAGAATTTTATACGATGCAGAAAGAAGTTCCGACATTGGAGAAATTATTGAAGGTTGCGAGAGAAGCAATAAATTTCCAAGGAGGGAGAGAAACAGTACGGAAAGTGATTCGAGATATGGGATTTAGATTTAAAAAATGTAGAAATACAAGATGTATTTTGATTGAAAGACGTACTTAAATTAAATTATGAATAAGTAATAATTAACCTTACATTATTATAAGCAATATTCAAGAGACATGACACTGTTTGATGGAAGTTTGGCAACATCCCTATTCGGTAAGGTTCGTGGCCTGCTGTTTGATGTAGTGGGAGAGAAATGGGTGGAATGGGGTGAGTAGAGGCATTAACTTTTCCAAGAACGACGACAGTGCTGAAGGGGCACAGTTCCGATGGTGCGACAATACATAATATTATGGTCAGTTTCGATGGTACTTGGCCATACCTCAAACTTTGGTGTCGGTTGTGTGATTGATGTAGTCACAGGATATGTGATAGATTTTGTTGTTTTATCGAAAACAGCCAAAGATGTTCAGTAGCAAAAAAAAGCTTCATGAGAACAGTGCAGAATTTCACTTTTGGTTTGAAGGCCATAAACCAGATTGTAACATAAACTATACTGGTTCCTCTCCTGCCATGGAACGAGAAGCTGCTGTATGCTTGTGGACAAGGTCTGTTGGCCATGGATTTAGATATGCAACAATACTCAGTGATGGGGATTCCAAAGCTTTCAAAGAACTGGTCGGGCTAAATGTATATGGAGACAGTCACCCCATTGAGAAAGAGGAATGTGTGAACCATGTTCTGAAACGAATGGGCACTGCTTTGCGTCAACTTATTAGTGAGACAAAGAAGGGCACCACTTTAGGGAGCAAACGTGCTGGTCCTTTGACGAAAAACATGGTCGAAAAGGTTCAAAAGTATTATGGAAATGCTATTCGCAATAATAAGGATCCTGCGGAAATGAAAACTGCAATTTATGCCATATTGAATCACTACAGATCTACTGACGAAAACCCACAACATAAGAAGTGTCTTACTGGTGAACATTCATGGTGCGTTTTCAATAGAGATGCTGCAAGGAATGTGCCACCACCTTTACCCAAGCATAAGATAAAAACCACATTATCAGATTTTGTGGTTGCCAAAATGATGTCAGTGTTCCAGAGACTGACCAGTGATGACTTGTTAATGAGGTGCAAAGAAGGAAAGACGCAAAATGCCGATGAGTGTCTACACTCTGTGATATGGTCCAAATGCCCCAAGACTACCATGGTGACACAAAAAAGAATTGAAGTGGCAGTGATTGAAGGAATTACACAATTCAACAGCGGAAGCAGCCTTTATATTGTCAAGAGATTGGGAAAAGGACGTCTCACACCAGGAAAAAAACACAATGAAAGTTGCACGCAGAAGAACCACAGCAGAGTATCTCACAGTAAATTTCAAAGAAATGAAAAAATCCGGAGGTATTGTAAAGCTGTTCGAATTGGCAAAAACAGGGTTGAGGAACAACAAAAGCAGACAGAGGGCCCAACCTATGGTGCAGGAGACTTCTAAATAATGTATGACTTGAGGCTTTCCCAGCGTTTGATGTAGAATAACTCTTCTCGGATTCTCAGCCAGGTGAGTTGGAGATTTGCTTCCAAGCTTTCGATGGCTAGCTCTGCCATCTTCTTCAGGGAATGAAGAAGAAGATGGCAGAGTTAGCCATCAAAAGCTTGGAAGCAAATCTCCAACTCACCTGGCTGAGAACCAGAGAAGAGTTATTCAGGGAATGAAGAAGAAGATGGCAGAGCTAGCCATCAAAGGCTTGGAAACAAATCTCCAACTCACCTGGCTGAGAACCCAAGAAGAGTTTTTCGACTTCTAAATAGTTCAAGTAAGTTAAAGCAGCCATACAAGAAACATAGTTGTAAAAGGTAGAATAGTAACATGAAACTTCTTTTGTCATTTCCCGATAAACAAAATTCCTACACTTTTCATTCTTTAAACTGTAAGAAGGGGGTCATGGGGTAGTATGTGGTCTCAAGGGCACACAATCTGCTGATGGTTGTGTGCTATTCAAAAGCTTGAGAAATGCCATTTATTCCTACCAAGCTCTATGTATGCACTTCCTCGTAGTGGCCCTGGAAACGTTTTATGGCTAAGCATACAAGGACGCAAAAGCGAGCCCCCGACACTATAATTGGGAACTATCAGCTAAGGAAGTAAACCCTAACAGAAAATCATCAGCCACCCAGAATTGCTGGATGGTTGGGCTTGGGCATGACGACCCCATCCCGGAAAAACCCACTGTTACGAATTCCAAAGTAAAAATGAAAGCCGGATTGTCTTATGGACGAAGACCTGGCAAATGTAATAAGGACTTGAATCTCGGAACATGGAACATTTTATCTCTGTACAGACCTAAAGCCCTGATGATGCTAATAGATCAACTTCAATGCTATAAATGAGATATTACATGTTTACAAGAAATACGGTGGCCCGGACATGGGGTCATTGAAAAAAAGGATTTTACAGTATTTTATAGTGGACACAAGAAGGAACACAAGCTTGGCGTAGGCTTCATTGTGAATAATAAAATTAAACATAATATTTTGAATTTTAATGCAATTAATGAGAGAATTTGTTATTTAAGATTTAAAGGAACATTTTTGAATTACAGTATAATTAATCTCCATGCTCCAACAGAAGACAAAGAGGATCATGAGAAGGATATTTTTTTACGCTATTCTCACGGAAACATATGATAAATGTCCAAAACATGATATAAAGGTTATCATTGGAGACGCCAATGCACAAATTCGCAAGGAAGATGCATATAGACCCATAATAGGCAAATATAGCCTACATGAGGTGACTAATGATAATGGAGAGCACCTCATTAATTTTGCTGTCTCTCAAAACAAGGTAATAGGATCTACTATGTTCGATCATAAGAAAATACACCTAGCTACATGGAGTACAGCTGCCAACCAGATCGACCATGTCTTAATTGATAGAAGACATGCAACCGAACATATAGAGGCGCCAACATTGATACAACCATTATTTGGTAATATCACGACTCCGAGCGAGAATTAGTAATGGAAGAAAAATACAAAGTACAAAAACACGGAGATATGATTGTAAAAAATTTAAAGATCCGGAAATTAGATATGAGTATACTAAGAAATTAAATGCCTATTTTCAAAGTAACCAGTTAAATGATCAAGCCTCTATTGGGAACAGGTGGCCCTATTTGTCGAATGGGATTAGGAAGACAGCACAACAGGTATTAGGAATGGCGGAAGTAAATAGTAGAAACAACAGGAATAACTGGTATGATGATGAATGTAAGAGGGCCACAGAAGAAAAAAATAACTATATAATAAAATGCATCAGAAAAACTTTACGAGAGGTGCATTGTAAGAATATGGACAAGCAAGAAAGAAGGAGAAGAAGACCCACAGAAAGAGAAAGAGAGAATATGAAAACCAGTAAGTTTGAAGAAATAGAAAATCTAAATACAAAAAATGAAGTAAAATTATTTTATGGGGAACTAAATAAATCAAGGAAAGAATATAAGCCTAGATTAACTATATGTAAAAACGAAAATGGAGAACTGATTACCGATAAAACCAAAATTCTACGTAGATGGAAAGAGTATTTTAACAATCTTTTATCGAGTAAACCAACGCAGCAGGAGAATATGGATATCAGTAATGACGTTTTTAATGATGAAGATCTAATAAACAAAGAAGAACCACCCACAATGGAAGAGATACAAAGCGCAATACCTAGGATGAGGAATGATAAAGCTCCAGGAATTGTTCAAGCAAGGAGAGGAATGCCCCAAACAGATACATGAAGTCATATGTAAAGTTTGGACATATTAAACCATGCCAAAAGATTGGAAAATCAGTATTATATGTCCTATACTAAAAAAAAAAAAGGGGGACCCCTTGGAATGTAGCAATTATAGAGGCATCAGTCTGCTGAGCAATGTCTATAAAATTTTCTCAAATGTTCTTTATAAAAGACTATCTGAATACACAGAAAGAGAAATCGGAAACTACCAATGTGGCTTTAGGCCCAACAGATCGACCATAGAACAGATGTATACACTCAGACAAATTTTAGGCAAAACTAACGAATACAACGTAACGACACACCATCTATTCATTGACTTCCAAATGGCGTATGATACTATTAATAGCAACAACTATATCAAGCAATGGCAGTACTGAAAATACCTAATAAACTCATTAGAACTAGCCCAGATGACAATGAAAGAAACTATAAACTGTATTAAGGCTGGTTCACAATAAACGTGGAACGGAAATGACAACGAGAAGAAGAACGGAAATGTTGTTAAAATAAATGTATTTAAATGTGAGCATTCACAATTAACTATTGTGAATGCTTACATTTAAATACATTTATTTTAACATTATTTCCGTTCTCGTTCTCGTTGCCGTTTCCGTTCCCGATTTATTCTGAACCAGCCTTTAAGATCCAGTCAGACTTATCAGGGGAATTTGAAACCAACAGAGGTATAAGACAAGGAGATGCATTGGCCTGCTTGCTGTTTAACATAGCCTTGGAAAAAGCGATCAGAGAATCAGGAATACAGACAACTAACACAATATGCTATAAGCCTGTTCAAGTTCTGGCATTCGCAGACGACCTAGATATTATTGCTAGGTCACAGAAAGCACTAGAAGAGGCATTTATCTCCCTGGAAAAGGCAGCAAAGATAATGAGATTGAGAGTTAATGAGAGCAAGACTAAATACATGATCTCCAGCCGCAAAGGAAGTACTATTAATAAAGCACCAACATATCTTACAATTGAAAATTACAAATTTGAATATGTAAAAAATTTTATATATCTTGGCTCCATGATCAATAATGACGACACCAGTCTTGAAATTAAGAGAAGAATATCTGTAACAAATAAATGTTACTTTGGATTACTGAAATATAATAAATCGAAATTCTTAACCATCTCAACTAAAATAAGAATATATAAGATGCTTATTAGGCCGGTGTTGACGTATGCCTCAGAAACATGGACTATGGACAAATAGAACTCCAGAAGACTTAGTATCTTCGAGGGGAAAATTCTGAGAGCAATTTATGGACCCATCAAAATAAATAATGAATGGAGAATTAGATATAATAAAGAAATATACGATCTGTTTAAGGAGCCAGACATTATAACAGTTATTAAAATTGGTCGATTGCAGTAGGCTGGACACCTGGTAAGAATGGATGATACTAGACCCGTTAAAAGAGCCTTTACATCCAATCCTGGAGGAAGCAGATCCAAAGGAAGACCGAGGAGCAGATGGGAGGATAATGTATACGAAGATGCCAACTTTATTGGTGCACGAATGTGGGCAGTCAAGGCTAGAAGTAGAGAAGGCTGGAATAAAATACTGAGGAAGGCTAGGACTCTCAATGGGTTGTTGAGCCAATGATGATGATGATGAAACTGTAAGAACTCTGTAGCCATTAAAGATAAATACTTCAAATTTGCATGGCATGATGAAGACGTAACCTACGAACGAGTGATTTGGAGAGATGGAATTTTGTTGTCTGTTAATTTACAATTTTTATGATTTTTCCAATATATAATTATAAAAAAATATTTTTAAAATAGCTTTTTTATTTTTTAAATAAATGAAATATTACTTTTTTTAATTTCCTCACTCAAAATTGTTGAACAATGAATTAGCTTTCTTTTAAGTCCTGAAACAACTCTCTAAGTCCAAGCAGAGTGAAGTTTATCCGTTTTAAGTGATCACCTGCATTTTTCGGTATGTTATATCCTGAGGGGAACTGGGTGGTCAGAAATTTAAAATTCAAGTTTGAAATGACATATATAGGACCATAGGTGGAGTTATGGTGGGGGCACTGCCCCCCCCCCAAACTTGTCTGAACTCTTATTTTTTTTTTATTAATGTTAGAAAATATTGCATTCAAAAGATTTTTCTTGGTTTTGTTTCTGATTAAGTTTCTCTACTTAAATTGACGAATTAAGTTTTCAGATCATGTGTCTGGACTATAATATTTATTTTAAATTTCTGAACGTATAAGAATTTCTATACATCATTTGAGGAATAGAAGCATTGTAATGTTTCTCTGTAACAGCCTGTACTCGTGTGTTAGAAGTCTGCAGGTGTTCAGGACGCCACATGGAGGAATATGAATAACACACTGCACAACAATGCAGAAAAAAGAAAAATGATTCCAGTATAATGTGTAAATAAACTTAAAGACGAGATTAAATAAAATAATTAGAATTTATATTTCATGATATCTTTCTTTTTGAAATAAACAGATAAATTAAATGTAAAATTGTCTGTATATTTTGTTACAATTTTACTTTCAATATATTGTTGTGAATATGTTATAAAAATACCGAACAATGCACAACAAACACGGAACTGTGATTCTGTACATTATTATGATTGCCAGCTGTGCGAGAGATTTCGAGGCAATGAGTTTGCGAGACATTCGTTCATTCTTTGTCAGTGTACAAAAATCTAAAAATGGGTTAACTAGTGTTAAAAATGCTCCAGTTGCATCATAAGTAATCACTACCACTACTGATGCTAATGCTAGTGTGACCAGTACTGTGTGATGATCAACCTATTGCTAGTGCTAGTCAGTGAAATAGATATTGCTGATCTTGGCAATCTTATTAGTGGCGCTTCCAGACCAGTTGTCTCGGAGTTTCCCTAAAGTGAATGTGCTGGTATTGAGAGAAGTTTTACAACTTCATGGTACAGTAAATCTGAATGGCTACAGTACAGGGTGGAGAAAGATGCTGTATTTTGTTTTCCTTGCAGACAGTTTTCGAGTTCTGGTAAAGAATGTGTATTTACCAAAAAGGGCACTCACAACTGGAAGAAAATATCAGAAAAACTTAGTAAACACGCGATAAGTTCATCTCATTTGTTTTCAGTTACTAAATGGACTAATATGGAACATTGTAAAGAATCAGTAATCACACAGATTTTCAGTTTACACAAGGATCTGATTAACACAAATCGACAGTATTTATTTAAGATAATTGACATACTGTTGTACTTAGCAAAGCAGGGTTTAGGTATAAGAGGACATAATGATGGTGAAGAATCGTGCAGTAAAGGAACCTTTCTGGAGTTATGTGAAATTTTTTCGAAACACGAACATCTCAAAAGTAAATTCAGTTGTTATTATAATCTGACCAGTGGAACTGTACGGAACGAATTGTTAGAGATATGTTCTAATGAAACAGTGACAAAAATTGTTGAAGAAATTAATGATGCGGGGTTTTATGCACTTCTTGTGGATGAAGCTAAGTCTCATAAGTGCGAAGAGACGAGTAGGCTATATGTGTTAGATAGCTAAGGGATCTGCTGTAAAGGAAAACTTATTAGGGATGGGAGACGTTTCAATTTCATGAACTGGTAGTGCACATAATTTCAGTCATATGTTAAGAATTTAGGGATCATAGCATTAATGATTGGGCAATCTTATGGCGGGTGTTAATAGTGGATTGCAGGCTGTAGTTCGTGAAAACCTCAAGTACCCTATGCAACTTACATACACTGCATGGCTCACAAATTAAATCTTGTTATAGTTTCTACTTGCTTGTTATGGATTTAATATAATGAGTCATTATATGAGTTTCTCTCTCATCCCGATACGCATGTGCAATTTGTGGATATTCAGAAAAAGCTTAAAATAAATAAGCATGAATCAACAACTCAGTGATACTCGCTGGGCTTGATTTCCATTTAAGCAACATATCCTGCAATAGTAAGGGTGCTAAAGAATACATCTAGTAACTTAAGACACCCAAGATGTTCAATTGCTAAAGAACTGCTACAAAATATTCAATCCTTAGATTTCCTTGTGTTTCTGATATTTTAGAACATCATTTTTCAAATACAAATGTTGTACGTAGATCACTACAGCGTCTCTATTCATGTATTGCTTCCTGCAATCTGGCAGTTCAAGGGGCTATTGGAAATTTGGAGTCAAGCAGGAATGAAAAGATGTGGTTGGAGATGTGGGAAGAAGTAATAGAATATTGTAACAATAATAATATACAACATATTCCTAAAGATTTTTGAAAGAGAATGACACATTTACAGAGCAAGAAAGATGTAAATACAGACTAAAACGACCTCGTACAATTTCAAAAAAAATTTGATGGCTATGTTGTTAGTGAAACAGTGGGGCAAAGATACAGGAAGGGCTGACAGTGCAGCAACACAGAGTGTTTGTACTTGACATGCTATTAGCAGAAATAAGAAGATTTTCAGATGGAGGTATGATATTAGCAATGTCATGTGAAGAATTTTTGAGATTGAGATATTGAGAAGGCGCAAGATATTTTATTGATCATTCATTATTCAGTGCCACAAACAAATAAGAGAATGTTAGAAGCTGATATAGACATTGCTAGGAATGTGGTAAGCACTAAACTCAAAGACGACACTTTGCAACTAATAATAAGTTAACTTTTGGATAAAATAACAGCTTATGTTCTTCCAAATGTTAATCTCCTGATCAAAATAGCATTAACGCTGCCTTAAAACAGCGAAAAATGCGAAAGGACTTTCTTAACAATGCGCAGAATAAACAAATGGCTTCGGTCAACAATGACACAGGATCGATTGTCAAACTTATTGGTTCTGTATTCGGAAAGTGATATTGTTAATGTTATGTTTTATTTAACGACGCTCGCAACTGCAGAGGTTATATCAGCGTCGCCGGATGTGCCGGAATTTTGTCCTGCAGGAGTTCTTTTACATGCCAGTAAATCTACTGACATGAGCCTGTCGCATTTAAGCACACTTAAATGCCATTGACCTGGCCCGGGATCGAACCGCAACCTTGGGCATAGAAGGCCAGCGCTATACCAACTCGCCAACCAGGCCGACTGGAAAGTGATATTGTTCAGTGCCTAGACCGTGATGTGAATGTTGATAAATACATGCAAAACGGAAACAGAAAATTCACACTGCAGTAATTCAGTGAATTTCTCAACACAAAACAGTTTCTGATTTATTTATTTATCTATTTATGTCCATAACAGGGCAAAGCCCCAATTACAATAGACAGTACAGATTAAAAAAAACATAGAATTGCATATAACACGAAAAAAGAGGTAAAACAGATACAAGTGTAAATACAAATTAAAAATGGAAAAGAGAAGAAGAAAAAAAAACAAATAGATACCACCTAAATAAAAGACACAGATACAGATATAAATGAAAAACACCAAATAAAAAAAATCAAAAAGAGCCAAGTACAGACATCACAGCCAAAAATGCAAAATGTAAGTAGTAAATGATGAGTAGTGACAGTGTTTTTCCTTGCGTTACTCCTCATTTGTGAAGAGCCACTTGTATTGTATTGCATTGTATTGTATTGTATTGTATTGTATTGTATTGTATTGTATTGTATTGTATTGTATCTATTACAGATTATAGGTTCGTCATGACTATTGTATGTATAATTCCTAGTGATAGTGTTTATTGAAATACATGAACTAGTGTACTAATAACTGCAGAGGTGGCAAGATATGGAGGCAACAGTATGGCAGATTACTTTCTTCGGGAAGGTAAGCTTCATATAAAAAAGTTCCTGTTAGCTGTTACGTAGTTTTGTTGATGTATGCATGTGTTTGTGTACGAGAGAGATTGTTTTGAGTTATGTCCTATTATAATTTGTAGTAGATCTACAGTTCAAACCTTAGGGGGCTGTCACACTGAATCGATCGAACGACTGTGATCAACCGACCTCAGAAACGTACAGAGGGCGGTGACAGCAGTCACACAGCAATCAACAACGAGCGTCTAAGATCAACTGGTTGGTGAAAACAAACGTGTTCATTTTTCAAGCGACAGTTGATGCAAGATGGCAGATGAGTTGACGAAACTGACAAATTAATCTGCCTTGTCGGAGAAAACGAAGTGCTATTCAATCCAAGGCTCCCTGGATATCGCAACAGAGAAACCATAGACTTTGTGTGGAATGGGATCGGCTCAAGAATGGGACAAAAAGTGGTAAGTAACTATATGAATATTCTTCTCCAATAATAGTAACTGAAAACTATTTTGTAAACGTGTTGATGTTAGGAATACATTATGAAATGTTGTTATCCAAGAGTGATTGATTGATTAAAACACTGTTATATTAATATAAGAATAGTAATTATGCTCGTGACATAATCAAAAGCAATGCCATATACTTAACCTCTATCACTCAGTCAAGAAATTTAATGGAAAACTCTGTTTTCTTTATTCACAAAGAGTATGTGAACAACGAGAAAAGGTTCAGAAAAGAATTAACCAAATTTCTACATACTCATACCTTCTACACAATTGATGAATTGTTTATGCTTGTGAATTGAATTATTCTACTTAAATGACATGTACAATTTTATATAGCTCAACTAAAATATGTTTTTATATTGACTTAATCTGTTTACTACGTATTGTATTTTTTGTTTAGCATAACTGATGAATTGTATGTACTGTAAATTGAATAGTATGCTGTATGGGTCAACTGATGAATTGTTTAAGCTTATAAATTGAATTAATCTACTTCATATGAATTGTATAGCTTAACGAAAATAAGTTTGTAAATTGAACTAATTTGATTGTATATGTTTGTATAGTTTGGCTGATGAATTGTATATGTTCTTAAAATGATTACTAGTCTGTGTAGCTCTACTGATGAATTGTATATAGCCTAGACCTACTGTAAATTGAATGGTAATATGTATAGCTCAACTGATGAATTGTTTATGATTATAAATTGAATTAATCTACTTGATATTAATTGCACAAATTTGTATAGCTTAATGAAAGTATGCTACTTTGTATTGTATATATTTGTATAGTTTTGGCCGATGAATTGTATATGCTTTAAATTGAATAGTAATCTATATAGCTCTACTGATAAATTGTTTGTGTTTGTAATTTGAAGTAGTTTGCATGATATGTATTATCAATTTCTGTATATCACAACTGGTTGAATTGTTTATGCCTTAAATTTAATTAAATTGGTTTGTATTATAATATAGCTCAACTTATGAATGATCGTTTGCGTTTGTAAATTTAATAATCTGATTGGCTATGTATTGTATACTTTTAGTAGAGCCATCGATGTAGCTCAGTCGACAGACTCGCTGGGCTGCTGATCCGGAGCTGCGTTCGGGCTTGGGTTGGATCCCCCTTTGGACTTTGGTTTCTTCGGAGGTTTTCCCCAGCCGTGGGACTGAAGCCGGATGGTCTATGGCGAGTCCTTGGCATCAACCCCTTTGATTTGATTACCTGGTTGGGTTTTTCCGAGGTTTCCCCCACTGAAAAGGCAAATGCCGGGTAATATTTTGGCGAATCCTCGGACCTCATCTCATCTCACTACATCTCGCCAAAATGTAAAAAAAGTAAAAAAATTGTACAAAATTGTAAAAATTGTAGAAAATTACTAAATTGTAAAACTATAAAAATTTGTAAAAATTGTAATTGTAATATTGTAAAATGTTGACATGTTCCACATCTTAAAGCTTCATTGCTCATGTAAGATCAATGGAATAAAATAAATGAATGAATGAACAATTGCATGACATTTTCGTCACAGAACGTAATTCTTTGTTTCAGCAAAGACTTGTGTCAAGAAATAGCAAATTTTGAGGGCCGGGTATAGAAGTAGAAGAGGCAGTGTGCTCCCCTCAGGCTCTGGAGCATCGGAAGTAAAGAAGTGAGTATACTTTGATGTCCTCAAATTTTTGGAGCCATTTGTTGCTGGAAGAAGGTAAAATATTTTTCTTTTCTTCTATAGGTCTAAGCCTGTAAGAAATGTAGATAAATATCCACAACCCAATAGGTTGTTAGGTTCAGCTAGTTTTATTATTAATCTATGTTAGGTTATGTTTAGTGTAGTTTATGAATAATTTAAGTTAGGTTATGTTCTTTTCATTTTCCTAACCTACTAGATTAATCTGGATCTCTACCATAATTTAGATGTATTTGGCTAGTGAAAAAAAAATGAGAAAGATTGTATAAACAAGGCATATTATATCAGATATCATTATTCTTTCCAGTTCGTTTACAAACACCCCTACTCAAAATTCTCCTCAAATTTCTACATCAGCTCTCAAATGTAGGATCTAATAGTGGAGAACAGCAAGAAGCCAATAGGTACCACACTCAAACCTGTTCATTATTATCATAATGATTTTTAATTTTCTTTCAAAACACAAATATCTTACTTTCAGTATTAATACATTGGTGTAATACAAAGACTTATTAAATGTGAAAGGAATGCATACTGTACCATATTGATAAAATTTATGTTGCATACTAATATAACGAGTTTGTTTTGATAAACTCATTTAAGGTGGCTGGATCAGTGTAATGATCGAGACCGAGCTGATTTTTTTCCTTTCACAATATTAGCGAAGTTGCACTTTAATTTATTGTTCACTACACTTATTGTATTCCACAGAACTTACATTAGCACTGAAGCTTGAAGATATAGAGCAACTCAAGAGTTACACAAATTTTTGGAGAGGTGAGCTGAGGCCGAGGATTCATCATAGATTATCTGAAATTTGCTTTAAGGTTGGCAAAAAAAAAAAATAATAACTGGAAAAGGGGGGGGGAAATAAAAACCAACCAGGTAATCAGTCCAAGCCCGAGCGCAACTCGAAGGGGGGGGGGAGATAAAAACCAACCAGGCAATTAGTCCAAGCCCGAGCACAACTCGAAGGGGGGGATAAAAACCAACCAGGCAATCATTCCAAGCCCGAGCACAACTCGAAGGGGGGGGGGGGGATAAAAACCAACCAGACAATCATTCCAAGCCCGAGCACAACTCGAAGGGGGGGGGGGGATAAAAACCAACCAGGCAATCATTCCAAGCCCGAGCACAACTCGAAGGGGGGGGGATAAAAACCAACCAGGCAATCATTCCAAGCCCGAGCACAACTCGAAGGGGGGGGGGATAAAAACCAACCAGGCAATCATTCCAAGCCCGAGCACAACTCGAAGGGGGGGGGGGATAAAAACCAACCAGGCAATCATTCCAAGCCCGAGCGCAACTCGAAGGGGGGGGGGGGATAAAAACCAACCAGGCAATCATTCCAAGCCCGAGCACAACTCGAAGGGGGGGGGGGATAAAAACCAACCAGGCAATCAGTCCAAGCCCGAGCGCAACTCCAGATCAGGAGACAAGCGAGACTACCGACTGAGCTAGAGTGTGGGCTCTATAGAAGTTACAATATATAACAAACAGATTAATTCGATTTACATGCAGATAAAATTCATCACTAGAGTTACAAACAAATATACAATGCAGTGATATGCAATGCACTACACAAATGCCTTACTATTAAATATTTTATCCATAACTGGTATCAAAACTGGTCTTAATTTTATTGCTTTTAGCAACCTAAACTACGGCTTTTTTCACAACACTGAATTAAAAACTTTTTCACATTAGCAACCATAAAATCCATACATTCATTCATTTATAACTTGTTCACAAACAACACGTGACAAAGAAAAGGCGTGCAATTTAAAATTGAATTTAGATACCAATAATGGATAAAATATTGTATAGCACACGAGAGTGAACAGATTTTATGCACTCAAGGAAATTATCGCCCAAGGCATAAAATCCAATTTTACACTCTTATACTATAAATTGCTATTAAATCAATGAAGGAAACATGCGTTAACCTAACTTATGCTGAACTCTCCAAATAAATAAAGTAATTACAATCTTATTATCATATTCCATATGCAATTCCTTACCTTATTAATTATGATTTGTCAGGCATAATGTTCAAACAATATCTGATATATTTGCTCCAAAATGGTAAATGTTAAATTTAAAAATGGTTAAGGGTCTTAAAACTCTACTGCTTGTCTATTCCCCTTGTGTAACATAGTCTCTGTTGAAATATTCTTTAAATCTTGTCTCTAATTTCTTGTGAGCAACGACTTGAGGCATTCACATTTGTTTCTGTGTTGCTCTGTATCTCACTGGTTGGGTTCACAAAGGCAAACGTTCATCACACACTTCCCCATCTCTGTCCAATATCATGTTATCTAGAACACAGGTAGCCTTTTTATTATTTTGTCTACATTCTCAGGTTTAACTGATATAGGTGTATGAAAAATTCTAAATTTGGAAGCCAATAGCCCAAAGGCACACTCTACACTGCTTCTTGCATGTGACAATCGAAAGTTGAATATTCTCTTGTCAGGAGTGAGGCCCCGCTTGGATACGGTTTCATTAGATCAGACAGTAATCTAAATGCCACTATCGCATGAGGCATAGTTGGTCCTCCAGTGTGCAGTGGCTTATCATCTGGAAAGCCTATCTGTTTATTAATTATTTTCTGCCCAAATGCAGAACTTGCAAATACCCCACCATCACTGTTCCTCCCAAATGATCCAACGTCAATGACAATGAAATGTAGATCTGCAGACACAAGTGCCATGAGGATAATGGATGTATACATCTTGTAGTTAAAATATAAAGATCCACTTTTGCATCCTCACATGCTTCCCATCTAATGCACCCACACAATTACGAAACTGTTTCTTTGTTTCAAATTTGTGTGCAATGGTAGCCCAGTCTTCTTTATTTGGGAATACCAAGAATTTCGGCTACAGTGATGAATAGATGGCATCACATATTTCAGGGATAAATCCACTGATAGTATTATGTGCCATCCTAAATCTGTACGATGCAGACATGTAAGTCACCAGTAGCCAGGAACCTTTAAAATAAATACGTTCAATGTTAATTGTGGCGCATTAAAAGTGAGGAATTAACATTAAGATAGATTGATAAGAGATGTGTTCATGTACTTAATTGGGTCAGTTAAGTTTTAAGCACTGCAGAATATTCTCTTGATTCTGTTCTCTGGTCCAGGTGAATGTATTTGAATACCGAATACATGTATTAAGTCGAATTTTAGCTTGAACAGAATGAAGGTAAGTCTTCTCTTGAATTTGTACTGCTAACTGTTTACTAATTGAATCATGAATTGCAGAATAAATTTTTTAGGAGATACAAAAAACTGATTATCTTCAAAAGCGTTTAGTATTTTGAAGTGATTATTTTTTATTAAAGCATAATAATAAATTCTAGTGTATGACATACATGAACTTCAATTTTTTTCTTTACTATTTTCTGGTAAAAAATGTGAATTGCCTGAACATATGGGGTTTCAGCAATTCACTACCAATAACAATCATTTTATTTCTTGAAAACAATTTTTAGGTGAAGAAGACAGAGAAGGCCATTTTTTTATTATAATATATATATATATATATAAGCCAATACATTGAAAAAAGTACACAAACATACTAAATTGTGTCGATACATACTTACTTATGGCTTTTAAGGAACCCAGAGGTTCATTGCCACCCGTCACATAAGCCCACCATCGGTCCCTATCCTGAACAAGATTAATCCAGTCCCTACCATCATATCCCACCTCCCTCAAATCCATTTTAATATTATCCTCCCATCTACATCTCGACCTCCCCAAAGGTCTTATTCCCTCAGGCCTCCCAACTAACACTAACAAATTGTGTGAATAGCACATGTAATTCTTCAAATTCCTGTAAACCTATAAAAAAGAAAGAAAAGCAAACTGACTTTTTATTAATTACCGGTACAAAAAAAATTCAACATGTCCTAAACTGGCGGCCTTACTGCAATGCACTGTGACTTATTGCCACTGTGAAATGCACACTGAGCACTGGATGTGTGGGGTCAGAGCCTTCTTTAGTTACCAGCTGGGGCATGGGTAGGTTTGGCAACGCAGAGTGGAGTGGAGTGGATTTTAGAGTGATATTGTGTTTGCTCATTGCTTTTGTTATACATAACGCGTATTTTTTCAATATTACTTCACGCACAAAGGTAAGATCAAGATTCAGAATAGTGATGTAAATTATTACGGGTTCGAAAATAGTGTTTTATTGCAATCAATTAGCTAGACTTCAGAATACGGCGTAAGTAGGCTACTTACACACAAAGGCTGCCACTTAAAATAATTACAAAAAAAAACATGTTTTTATTGATAGTACGGAGGTAAATAAAAAAATAAAAAAAGATATTCCTTGCACCGAAAATAATAAAATCAATAATGCAATAAAGACGTAAGTTCCTACGCAGTATTCTTAAGTTCCATTCAGTTAACAAATTTGTGGCTAGCAAATTGACAATGTTTTGCGACTTAATGGTGTTTCATCTGTGAAAGGTTTAGGATATATTTTAATATTATCTTATGCGATTATCTATCGTGTTTTTCTACAAATATTTCAGATGCCTAGAAAGTGCTGTGTGCCTATTTGTCGTAGCAACTACAATACCAAAACAGATGGTTATGTCACTACATTTAGATTTCCTGTTGATCCTGAACAAAGGCAGAAGTGGGTTAGAAATATAAAAAGAGGCAATTGGGAACCCCAGAAAGAATCTGTAGTATGCATAAAACATTTTTCAAATGACAGTTTTTCTAAAGGTGATACATTGTGTGATTCCAAAGGAAATGTTCTTTTTGTACCTCCTAACAGAAAATAGGTATTTGCAAAGAAACTCAGCTGAGCGACTTTATTGATACACAGCAGGCGAGATCCTACAACTCTCCCTTGAACAACATTTCTGCCGGACTACAAACCACAAGTAAGACTATAAAAATGCAGTTTATAAAATATTTAATGTCTACAAGAATAGTCAATCACTTTCTGTCATTATTAATAACAGTAAAAATTGTCAAAGACTGCAGCCATATTATTTTCATTTACTGTCTTGTTTTTATCGCCAGCCACTTAAAATTAAAAAAAAAATAAAATAAAAACATACTTGTTTTTTTATTGATGGTACAAGGGAAAATAAATAAATACTTAAAGAAATGTTACTTGTACCAAAAATAAATAAAATAATGACGTACTTTCGCAATACCCTATTCCAATCAATTAACCATTATGTGGCTAGTAAATTGACAATGTTTTGCCGCTTAATGTTGTTTCACCTCTGACATGAAAGGTGTAGGATATCATATGCATTTTAATTTCATGTGATTTTGTCGTGCTTTTCTATAAATATTTCAGATGTCCAGGAAGCCAGTTTTAGTTTGAACCTGGCCAATCACCATAACAATACTGTTATCCTAAATTATTTGTTAGATGAATGTAGAGTATCCAACGCCCACTGAACGAATATTTCACTTTTATCACTGCCAATGTTGCGCTATAATTGTATATGCAAGATAGGCTATAACAAAAACCTAAACTAACTAAACCTAACCTGTCAAAGCAACAAGTTATACTAAATATGTGTAAAATTGGCCTATGTCTTTATAGTGGGTGGGACATAAGTAACATTGACCAAACCGACAAAGTGATTATATGCATCTACAAATTATAGATAGTTCTGACGTATAGCAGGCATTCCGAATCTTCAACAAAACTGCAACATTTATGGGATCACAAAACAGCTGTTTACAATGACTTCGAAAACCAACGGCGTAACTTTATTGATATAGCAGACGAGACCCAACAATTTGACTAGAATTCTGATACACACAAACCACAAATAAGAATATAAAAATGTGGTTATTTAATATTTAATAGAATAGTCAATTACTTTGTCATCCATAACCGTAAAAATTCCCAAAGACTGCAACCATTTTATTTTCATTTACTGTCTTGTTTTTTATCACCAACACGCATTTAGTTTATAATACATCAACAATTAACGTTTGGTACGACCGTAAACCTAATTCCATCGACACACACTTATATTGTAACATTAATTTACATTGAAAATCGGCATTAGCACAAACACGTGTACTGTACGGTCGGCCTCCGGGTGACAGTTAATTATAGTGTTGCCGACGTATGGCCCCGGCTTGTAACTAAAGAAGGCTCTGGTGGGGTTCCTTCACCCCTCAAAGGCCTATGTATGAATATTACAACTATATGAATAACTGAATTTGAGGAAAACTATGACTTGTTGGCTTTCTGCAGTTCACGATTCAATTTATAACAAAGAATAAATGCACAGTGTATTAAAATATAGAAAACCGAAGGTGCTTATAAAGTAATTCGTCCTGGGCAATTTATTTTAATGCATTAAGAATAGACTTAAGTTATTTCTTAAATTTTCTGTGGAACAAATAACAGCAACCATGAGTATTTCTATAACTTAAAGCAAAACCGTCAAGAGTATATGGACACATCTCATATCAATTTATCAATATTAGTGTAAATAAATATGTCCATTGTTAATTATTGTGCATTAACAGTTGCGGTAGTTATTGATACTAATGAACTGTTATATATTTCGTTGCTGTATTATTTGAAATTGCTATTCCATATATCAAACTGCACTCAATGTATATAAGGTTATTTAGGTCTTTGATAGGTTAGAGTGTAGTTTAGGTTAGTTTAATTTAGTCTTAATTTGTCCGAATTTATTTACGAAATTTATTACTAACTTATTACTTTCCACAAAAGGGCATGAATACTTTTCGTTATGTCAATACTGAATGTCACTTTCAAACCTCCAATTAAATGCTTACCTCAAAGTTACAGTCAGTCAGCCTTTCTTCAAAACTTATGCTTCTCCTGAAATTTGTGTGCCCAACATCTATTAGTGGCCTCACTTTCTCTATTATTTCCTTGTATGTATTAATGGACAAACGATAATAATATTTAAACTTTTCTTCGTCATCCCACAACGAAGGTACAAGCTGGTGGAACTCTCCCAAGCTCTCACGTTTAAGAAATATTTCTCTTGTTCACTGCGATCGCCTACTTCTTCATTTTCTCTTCAATTCAAATATTCATGAATGAAAACAGTATCTTCACCTGAGCTGTCGCTATTCATTTTCTACTGTTCAAGTGTTTACGTTTGAAGTGAACCGTTGCTTAGCAACGGTTTGAACGATCTCTATTCTCTGTCGATCGATATTCAGTGTGACATGGAAAACAAATTCAGTCGATACCTCTACATGGCAGCCGGTTGCACTTTGTCGATCGATGCTCTATATATCTTCGAACATAATGCTCGAAGCTATATATGACTACAACCACTGCCATCGTGATCTAATACAGGCCGTAAGGCAGACCACGTGACTCGCTTAACAGCTGATCGCGAAAGGCGGTCTTTCAACCATATGAATTAGTTGCAGTGCATGAAGAATAACATATATTTCTCTGAAATGCAGTGTAATTGCGTCAGTAAAATTTTAAACAGTGATTGTGAGCCGCTTGAGACACAATTTACTTGCAATTTAAGGTATAATATTATTTTTGGTGTGAAAATTACGTTGTTGCAGGCAAAGTTCGTATGTGTAATACCTGCCTTTATTTCGATCAAATATTGCGCCCTTATGTGGTTAAGTGAAATTTTGGTCTTATAAACAGTAGGCTAAATATGTGTAATAATATATACGTGAAAGTGAAACATTGACTAGCATGTAAAGTAAGTTGTGATTAGGCCTAAGTGCAGCGTTACCAATGTTACTCTTGTCTAATCCATTATTGTTAGTTTACCGTATTTGTCTTATTAAATTTAAATTATTGCTCCCTTTTTATTTGTGAATAACCTACATTATACGAGTAAATAATACGACGTTTGATAATATACACAATTTGGACTAAAAACGAGATACATATAGTATATTACAAAAAATTATACCCTATAGTTTCCATTACTGTTACAGTATCTAGAATTGTAATTAGTTGAAATAAAGCACTCATGCTTCATTACGAAATTCTTGCACATTCATTTATGCACGTTTCAACAATTTTCAGTTGCATCGCACGCATATTTTAATGTGTTGAAGTTATAGGTTATGTTTATTCTATCAGTACTTGCCTTATTTCCATATTCGCAATTATGCATTATAATTAAGCATAACGCTACGTATAACTCATAAATGCAATTTGTCTACACTTCAATTGTATTTATTCGTTTCATACGGTACTCCAGTCTGAAGTCTGATTAGTGTAATATGTTACTAGGGCTAAACTAGCGCTGAGGTAGTTCTCTTCGTACTCATACATCTTGCATATACAAATTAGTTCGGTTCGTTCAGGATTTTAATATGCCTTGCTTATAGGATCAAATGCATCTCCACAAAAAATAAATTCAACTGTTTTCAGTTCAGAAATTACCGGAACTATACCTCAGCGCTACTAAGTAATATAACGTATGTACATTTCATAGGAGGGACTGTGGTGAATTTTCTGCCTATAAGTAAGGACGGTAACCGTGTTCTGAAGTTTATCCTAAAAAATATATTCTTCTTTGTTAAATCTCAAAACCGTTTTCGTTCTCAACTTAAGCCTAAAATGTTGACGCAGATAGGTTATGTTAACATGGTAAATTCTCTTCACATAAAAATAACACAGTTTTATTTATTATTCCTGCCACATTATGCAACACATAAATGGAACTTATGCACATATTACATTGAATAAAAATTTAATTGTATTATTTATTTGTTCCCTACTATACTGGGTTGTAATGAATTGTATTTATCTAACCTACCAGATTAACACACAACTGTACATACACTAATTTCATAGGAGGGACTGTGGTAAATTTTGTACCTACAAGTAAGGAAGGTAGATGTGCTAAATTAAAATCACAATAAAAATAATTCTTCTTTATTAAATCTCAAAATAGCTTCCATTCCAAACTTAAAATGTTGATGCAACCAGGTTATGTTACCATGTAAAACTCCGTTCATATTAAAATAACACAGCTTTATAATTATTTCTGCAACATATTATGCGATAAGAACTGTGAAGGGGTCTTATACACACATTACACTAAATAAAATTGAGCGCCGACACGCATTAAAGTAATATATTTCACTCAGCTCCGTATACTCAAATAGAAAAGCCCGACTCATCGAGTGACGTCACACAACCTGCATTGCGGCCTGGTCTAGATCACGATGGCAGTGCTACAACGTAATTGTATATGACAGGGAAGGGTAATACATTTCGCATCAATTTTTTGTTTATCTCAATATTTGTTATCTGGAATTCAGTATGTGATACTTTAAGCAAAATAATATAGAACATTTATTAATTTGAAATTTTCTGTAGGTATTTTACTTGAAAATGGGGACTTTTTGCGTAGCATTTGGAGACTTTCAGCATTATCGTGTTGGCAGCAGCGGTAGTGCGAAGTATAATATGAATATGAATCAAATGAACAGAAATAAATTAATTTAATTTTATACAATGAATCGACCGGCAGTAATTCGGAAATTAGACGACACTGTTGTTAATCGGATAGCAGTAGGAGAAATTATACAGCGCCTCGCTAATGCATTGAAGGAAATGGAAAACAGGCAAGTTTTTTTTTTTCTTTTAACTTCACAGGTTATGTTGTTTTAAGGATATTATAATTACAATGTATATAGTTTACCAAAGGTTGCACTAAAGTATATCCTTGCTACCACATTATACTTTTAAATTTCAGTAAGAAGCCTACTAGTGGGTTACTTTATGACGCTGTATCAACATCTCAGATTATTTAGCGTCTGAATGAAATGAAGGTGATAATGACGATGAAATGAGGGGCGCGCTTCCAAACAAGGGCAGTGGCATTTCCCCTAAGGTTAGAGTCCATTTAGGTGTGTGTGTATTAATTGAAAAAAGATGTCACATAAACATGCGTCCTATTTTCAATATTTTCTAGCCCCTAATTTTTTATTAATATACAAACACCTAAACTGAGGTCTAACCTTAGTGGAAATGCCGCTGCCCTGTTTGGAAGCGCACCCGTTAGTTTTGAGTAAATGCAAGATAAACGTATCAAAGTCGTATGAAAACTCCGAATTACCAAGTATCATTAGCCTGCCTATGAGCCCTGCAGACTTTGCGCTTGAACTTAGAGATACCACAGTTCTATTGTTTGATAGAGGATTAAATAAAGATTACAGAACTACCTGTAACTGAAAATTCAATTTTTGAGAGATAACGGCAGTATTATTCTAGGGATGCGATTTGCTCCTATTGGGTTGAGGAGAAAAAACCTCGACCAGATAACTTGCCCCGACCGGAATTCGAACCGGGCCACCTGATTTCGCGGTCAGATGCGCTAATCGTTATTCACACCGGCCAAGAGGCCTACTATCTAGCGTAAACAGTGCCACATGAGGCGCAGAAGTTACATCTCTCCCCCTACATGTAGCTATATCATTTCAATTCCATTGTTTTCCACTTGTTAAAGGGAATCACAACACAAAAACATATTAGGCCTATATTTAGTTTGTCATATAGTTAGGTAAACTAGTGCTGAGGTATCAATGGTTATTAAAGGAGAAAAATTCGCTCAGGCGCCAGGGATCGAACTCGGGTCCTTGGTTCTACGTACCAAACGCTCTGACCACTAAGCTACGCCGAAGTTCAATCCACAGCACCGGATCGAATCACCCTTCTCTAGTGTTTTTTCCGGTGCTGTGATTGAACTTGCGTAGCTTAGTAGTTACAGCACTTGGTACGTAGAACCAAGGACCCTGGTCCGATTCTCGGCGCCGCACAGTGGTCTAAAATCCATATTTAGGAGGACAATGCAGAAAAATGACATGTAAAAAAAAATGAAATTAAATCCTTAAATTATTTTTCCTATACAAGTGAGTAACACTCAATTGATTACCTTAATCAGCGGAGGTGGCTGCATAGCGAGATAAGAGGCCGGTAACATACCACATTTCGCACCCAGCATTCTTACTCAGCAAGCGCCGCGAGTCTGCCGTTTTCCTTGTGCTGTAACTCTGTTGTAAGTGGTCGATTCCATTCATATTTAGTATCAATATGTCGAGTAGTTCTTTGGGTATGTAACACTGTTTGTTTTTGTTACATTTAATGTTATTATAGTATGTAAAATTAGCATGAATGGACACGGGACAAAATATAAATATAACCATTGAGTGCAGATTTTGCTAAGGTAGAGAAAAAAAAAACCCCTTTGGTTCGTCCAAAAATGATTTTTTTTTTTCACTTCCTCCACTATTTAAGTTACCTCTATTTTAAATCTAGTCATAAGGTGCGCAGATTTGCGGAAGTAATAATTTTTGAGCACTATTCTTTCGAGGTGCAGTAGTGCAATTTTTCTCGTTTGCAGTTAAACCTATTTCAATATCTGTGAATCGAATCTGCTTTCGCAGTATAATACAGGGAATTCAAGATGACAGCTTGTTAATTATATACCAAATAAGCTTCCCGAGTGCCCAAAAGGTGCAATAGTATCTAAAATGTTACATTTCCCCCCATAAGATAATTTATCGTTGGAGAGCAAGAGGATAAGGAATATGCGTTTTTTAAACGAAATGGACATTGGCTCAGTGAGCTACTTATTAAATTAGGTTATCCTCGTGATAGTAATGAAAATTTATAGAAAACTTACCCCTGGAAAAAGTCGTGTCTGCCCAAAAAAGCTTTTCCATTACAGCAAGTATGAGGTCGAAACAAAGACAATCCAATTAGAGCTTGTATACAAAACAAGTTTACTACCTCTAACTACTGTGTAAAATTTCATAAAAATCTGTTAAATAAGAGAAAAGTTACTAATTTTGTCTAATTGTGCCCCCTATAAGGAGTAGTTCCACTTATACCAATGTAACGAGAGCTTGTACACAAAACATACATGCTACCTGTAACTACTGTGTAAAATTTCATAAAAATCTGTTAAGTAGGAGAAAAGTTACTAATTTTGTCTAATTGCGCCCCCCCCCCCCTATAAGGGGTGGTTCCCCTTATACCAACGTAACGAGAGCTTGTACACAAAACATATATGCTACCTGTAACTACTGTGTAAAATTTCATAAAATTCTGTTAAATAGGAGAAAAGTTACTAATTTTGTCTAATTGCGCCCCCTATAAGGAGTAGTTCCCCTTATACCAACATAACGAGAGCTTGTACACAAAACATATATGCTACCTGTAACTACTGTGAAAAATTTCATAAAAATCTGTTAAGTAGGAGAAAAGTTACTAATTTTGTCTAATTGCGCCCCCCCCCTATAAGGGGTTGTTCCCCTTATACCAACGTAACGAGAGCTTGTACACAAAACATATATGCTACCTGTAACTACTGTGTAAAATTTCATAAAATTCTGTTAAATAGGAGAAAAGTTATTAATTTTGTCTAATTGCGCCCCCTATAAGGGGTAGTTTCCCTTATACCAACGTAACGAGAGCTTTCATACAAAACATATATGCTACCTGTAACTACTGTGTAAAATTTCATAAAAATCTGTGAAGTAGCTGAAAAGTTATTAATATGTCCGCTAAATTTGCATTCTGGACCACTGTGTGCCGGAGTGAATTTTTCTCCTTTAATAACCATTGTAACCATAACAGATCAATTCTGTAGGACCAAAAGTTAATCTTTACATAGCGCTGAGCTAATTCCTGTGTGCTTACACACCTTGCATATATGAATCTGTGACAGGTTAGGTTTGATTAATTTAGGCTTTTGTTATGCTTTGCATATACGATCAATTGCATTTCCACAAAAAAATGGCCAAACTAGGCTACCTCTGAGGTAGTTTCCTTCACACTGCGCTTATACACCTTGTATATACGAATCTATGAAGGTTAGGCTTGGTTAGTTTAAGCTTTTGTTATGCCTTGCATATACGATCAACTGCATCATCATAAGAAATCATTTTTAAATTAAACGATTTTCACTTCTGAAATCACTTGAACTATCTCAGTGCTAGTTTCACTTCAAAAATCCTGGTAATTTGGTAGAAAAAGTTGGTCAATCTGAGGGACATCAGTGACAGGTTGGGTATGGTTTGTTGAGGTTTTTGGTACGCCTTGCATACTTATACGTTTTTTGATAGGCATATAAAAAACTTGAACAAACCAAACCTAACCTGTCCCAGATTCTACATGATGTCCGCCATATTGACCAACGTTTTATACCGAATTATCAAATCCCTTATAAATTAGACGAATTTCACTTCCGAAATCACCGGAACTACCTCAGCTTCAGCACTAGTTTCACCATATAGTTTAACATAGGAAGGAATTACAATCAGTTTAATTCAAACGTGGCACCTGTACCTTCAAAAACACGCGAGGAAAGAGGGAGAAAAGCGAGTAGCCTACCTGATGACATCATTGGGCTCAGCTGCCGTTGACAACATTGCATACATACGCCTGTTTCTATGCAGATATATAAATTGCATTCATTTTGAGATAAATTATAGTGTGCTATGGCTTCAGGGATCCAACCATCCACCGCTGTGGAGTAACAGTTAGCATGCCTGACCCTGAAACGATCGGGCCTTGGTTCAAATCCTGTTTGGGACAAGTTACCTGATTGAGGCTTTTTCCCTCAACCCATTAAGTGCAAATGCTGGATAACTTTCGGCGCTGGAACCTGGACTCATTTTGCTGACATCATTCAGACGCTAGGTAACCTCAGCAGTTGAAAAAGCATCGTAAAATAACCCACTAAAAGAAGTATCCAACCGTACCAGTTCAAACAGGAGAAATGCGATTTTGATAATATGTTGTTGTTGTTTTCTAATGCCAGGAGTTTGACAATAAAGTCATTTGACCTCTTGCACTCCAATATTTTTCAAAGATATTATCATGGCCAGCCACTGAAGCACAGATTTTGAGGTGTTGCGAATCCATTTCTTGGTTTGAGTTGCACAATGGGCAGTTAGGGGACTGATATATTCCAATTCTATGCAGGTGATTTTGATAATATAATTATAGTGATAATGAAGTGGAAACGTTAATAATTGTTGGGAGGGCACGTGGAAAGGGTTGATGTAAATATGTCCGTTGCATTGAAATGCCAACAGATATAGGGTTCCCAGACATCCTGTAAAATATGGGATCATCCCATTTTTTGTTATTGCGTCCTGTTTCCCGAGAAAAGTCTTCGGGACAGCTTTCTGTCCCGTATTTTAGAGTTCCAAACTGAGAAAAAACGGAAAAGTTACAATGTCGCACTTCATCATTGCAGATGACTGTAGATGGTCTGTTATGAAACAATATTATTGTGAGTTATTAATTTCTCAAGGCGAGTGATGGCAACACCAAACGTTTAGATGAAGTCTGGGTGGATGTTTTTAAAAGTACTGAAGGAGAACTCTCAAATTTGAAGAGAGTAGTGGAGTTCATTATGTGTATCCCTGGAATGAATGCGTGTGCCAAAAGATTATTTTCTTGCATGAATGCTCTATGGACTGATGATAAAAATAAATTGTCTGTAAAAACAGTAAAATCAATGCTTGTAAAACCATTCTTCAGTGAGGACTGTGTTGCTTTTCATGACATGATTCTTCAAAATAAACAATTGTTAAGTGAAATTCATTCTTAGAGAAGTATTACAAGGCCAGGGCTGATTGATTTATAAGAATATTGTCACATGAGTAACTTAGTGTATTTTGTAACTATTTCTGTAATAACTTAGTAAAACCAATTTGAAAGCAACTTACATAAGGAAGCTTAAACTTAATGCAAATAACTTATGCTCCCTAACAATTTTGTTTACTATTTGTTTACTTACTCTTAGTTAGTTGGTAAAGTGTTTGTGTAGTAAACTTCGCTACATACACAGTTTGAAATATTGGTATATTTGGTGGATGTGCATATTAAACTTACTTAATGATAATTGATAAGTGTCCCGTATTTTTTTTCCGATATGTCTGGGAACCCTGAACAGATAATGAGTGTGTTATGTAGAAATGTAAAATGTGAGAACTGTAAAAACTGATACCTAAGGGTGTGTTACTGAAAACTCTTCCTTTAAAAAGCTTAGTATTTTGGATAATGATGTTCTAAATTTGACCTGCCATAATTTGAGCGCAAAAGACAAAAACAATAGTAAAAGGTGTTTACTTTCACCAAGTAACCCTATAAATAAAACTTGGTATTATGTAAGTTACAAGTTGTGTAAATTCATAACAGTTATTGGACACAAAAATCGAGTTGTCATACCATTTGTCCGGATTATCGAAAAAAATTAAATTGTTTTCAGGACTCTTAATGTCTGGAATTTTGTTCATTGCAGTATTACATTCTGAAATTTCATATATATATATATATATATATATATATATATATATATATGTATTCACATTCAGTGTCCTTACTGAATATATTGCATGTTAATACAGAACTGGACTTTGAAAATGGTGCTGCATTGTACCAAGAATATTGCCTATTGAAAGAGATGATGCCGATACTGAAAGATCTACCAACTCAAGAACGCAGGGACACTGTTTTGAAGATATGTAATGTGCCAAATTTGGTATGCAGTTTTTGATATATAGGTAGAAAGACAGTCTGAGATAAGTGAAAGGTTAGGTTTTTGGTATGAATTGTGTGTTTGGTTTTTGGTATATAGATATATAGGCCTAGATAGTCTTCGTAAGGTCTGAGAACAGTTGGAGGTTAGGTTTGGTTTGGTCAGGTTTTTGGTAGAGATGTATTGTGTTGGTAATATCCTGCTTTAAACAAGAGCAGATGGATTCTTTTTTGGAATGCAATATTGTGAAATTGTGTTGATACTGTATTATTCTACGAACGCAACAGTGCCTGGCAAGATTACAGAGTCATTGTTGGCCTATAAATGCTCTCAAGCAGTAAGCAGTCAGTTTCAGTTTGCTGAACAATCTCTCACAGCTGACAGTGGAAACTGAAATGGGTAGCGTTATTTGTGTTGCAATGCATAAAGTGGGGACACATCATGTTCATGAAGTCCTTCAGACCTGAAATTTTCGCAGTGTGAGTCGAAAGTAGCATTCTGCAATCCATTCTGCATTCTGTTACGCATCAGTATCACAGCTGTAGTTTTCGTCCGAATTTCTGCACTTGTTTTTTAAGGTGCTACATAGTATGTTGACTGATATCTAGAAGGAACCCGATTTGATTCGGCTTCTTGCAGCACAGAGACCCTTTTGTCCATTTCCATGTGAAGGCAGTTGAGTGATTCCTTCATGACTTTCTCCATGTTTTGTCTAGCGGTTAATGTGATGTATTTCCAGCTCTCGCCAGGCATAATTTTCTTTCGTCTTTGACATCTCTCAACCTCAACATACCCATATCACTTTTTACAGGGAGCAGTTGACTAGGTTCCTCTTTCGACATGAAAGTTATCTCTGAGACCTTTCGTATCCAGGGTGGCATCGTGCAATTTCCTGCAGCCTCTTTTGAGCTCGATCAATTGAAATAAGTACTTCGTTCCAACAAAATTCTATAGGAAAAACAAAAAACATGGAGGCTCATGTGTATTTGTAAAATAAGTATAGAAGCAATACCATTTAGCCTACATTATTTGATAATGTTGAAGAACATTTTGAAACTAGCATGGTGGAATTCTCGAGTTTGAAACGAATTATAATCTGTATATATAGGACTCCCAGCAGTAATATCAGATCCTTATTGATAAATTGGATTTAATAATTCATACTTTGCGAAATAGAAACAAAAATATTATAATCGTGGGTGATATAAATGTAGATTTTTAAAATAATAATAATAATAATAATAATAATAATAATAATAATAATAATAATAATATTACTTGGAAATTACAACTAGTATTAAACACACATGGCTTAGAGGCAATAGTAAATGTCCCAACAAGAATAGGAAGCAGCAGTCAGTCAGCAGTTGGTCAAATAATACTAAACAAGGATTTGTGGAACTACAGTTCTAATGTAATAACAACTGGGTTCTATGATCATGAAGCTCAAATCTTGCAGTTACATCTAGAAGATAGGAATAAAAATAACTATAATAGTTCTGCTGTATACAAGAAAGTAAGATCCTTTAAGGAAGAAAATATTCAGTATCTAAATCATCTACTTGAGAAAGAATCTTGTAACTCCATATTCGAACAAACTTCAGTAAACCTTGCTTATGACGAATTCTTTAAAACATTCAATTATTATTATGAGACAGCTTTGCTTGAAATTAATATCAAATTTACAGACAATACAAAAAACTGGGTCACTGCAGGGATAAGGGAATCCGGAAAGAGACTAAGATTTCTTAACAAAATATTAAAAGGGGGGAATGTCTCAAAAACGTTTAAAGATTATTATTATCATTACAAGAAAATTTATAATAAAGTAATAAGTCAAGCCAAAAAACTGCACAATGATAAATTTATAAATTCAGCTGGGAACAAGTCAAAAGCTATGTGGAAAGTTATTGAAGATGAACTCGGACAAAATAGTAATGATATAAAAAATATCAAACTAAAATGTGATGTGGAGAACTATGTGACACCAATAAAACAGCAAACATATTTAACGATTATGTAGGTATTGCAGAAACTGTTATGGATAACAGCACACAGATTAAAAACAATAATATAACAAAACACAAGGATAATTGTAATAGCATATATAACAAAACACAAGGATAATTATAATAGCATATATAACAAAACACAAGGATAATTGTAATAGCATACGTCTAAATTCTACTAATGAAACAGAAATTATGGAAATTATTAAACGACTTGGGAGTAAAAGATCAGCTGGCATCGATGGGATTCCAGATTTTCTTATCAAAAGATGTTTCCTAAATATAGTTACTCCTATAACTGCCATTGTAAATCTTTCACTGTCAACAAGCCAGTTCCCAGATAAGCTTAGTTTAAAGATGGCAAAAGTGAAACCCTGATATAAAAAAGGACCACAGATGGAAGTTCGAAATTATAGACCAATCTCCTTACTCTCTGTTTTTTCTAAGATAATTGAAAAGGTTATGCACAAGAGGCTTGTATCATTTTTAACCCAACATAATATAATTGTTGAAAACCAACATGGATTTTGTAAGGGTAAATCAACTAATACGGCAACTATAAACTTTTTAAAAAGAGTATATGAATCTATTGACAAGAAAGAAATAGGAATAGGATTATTTTTAGACCTCTCAAAACCATTTGACCTAGTGGATCACACTATTTTGTTGGAAAAATTAAAAGCTATTGGAATTAGAGGCTTGGCACACAGTTGGTTTACTTCTTACCTGGAAAACCGTGAACAAAGGACAGAGATCACTTGTAAAGAAAATGGTAAAATAATAAATTATCTGTTTAAGAAAAAATGTATAGGTATGGTGTTTCACAGGGCTCAATTCTCGGACCAATTCTATTTTTGATATATATAAACGATTTAGAGTCATACATCAGCCATGGAGAACCAACTTTCTTTGCAGACGATACCAGTATCTTTTTATCAGGACGTCAATACCATGCGTTTTCTTACAGAAAAGACTAGTGGAATGGTTTGAGAGAAACACACTGGTAATCAATAAGTGGAAAACCATAGCCACTTCTTTTCATCATTCACAAAACAATCATTCTGAGTGGCCAGTCATAGAACATCAAAATGAAACAATTCAATATTCTTACAGTACAAAATTTCTTGGTATATAGCTAGATGAACATTTAAAATGGTCTGTACACCTTCAGGAACTAGGGAAGAAATTAAGTAAAATTTGCTTTGCCTTGCGATTACTAATAAGAGCATCATCTATTGAATCTGCTCGCACATTGCACTTCGCATGCTTTCACTCTATCCTAACGTATGGTATAATCTTTTGGGGTAATTCACCTACTGCAATCCAAATATTTAAACTACAAAAGAGAGCTATTAGAGCCATAGTTCAAGTATCTCAAACTACCAGCTGCAGGCCAGTCTTAAAAAAAATACATACCTTGTCATTACCCTGTATTTATATTTATCAAACTTTAAATTTTATCAAATGTAATTTGTATAGCTTTCTCAAAAATTCAGACACACACCAGCACAATACAAGAAATAAAGATATTTTTACTGAAAGTTTTAACACAACTCTATATAAAAAGTTTCATTCATGCTGGTCTTCGTATGTATAATGACCAGGGAAAGGATTTATATGTAAATACATATTTACTTATAAAGCTAATATAATTTATATTTTGCATTATCTTTATGTTTCACAATGTGTAGGGTTGAAAAATCCTACTTTTATTTTCCATATTTTTCCATATTTTAGAGTTTAGTACATATTTTCGTTAATTTCCATATATTTTCCATATTTCATATAAAACAGTCCATATTATATTAGGTTTAACAATAAAACAAAACAAAATTCCATTAACTTTTAAAAATACATTTCAACAATAGAGATTTAAACACATGTTCAGTAATCCCTTTAACATCAGAGTTATTTGAAAATTAGCAGTCCTATCAACAATGGGAAAGTAAGTTACAAAACTGTATTAATTTAATTTAAAATTTTTAACAGACTTCAGTTGTGCAGCTCAACAGTTAAATGCCAGAGTACACATAGGTTCAGTTTTGTAAATCATACTATAAAGACGGTAAATATGCCAAAAGTACGTCATTCAGTCAATTTAAAATCAAAACTAACAAGTTACATTTCAGAATTTAAAGAAGATGGTTTATCAACTGACAATAAAATATTATTTTGTAATTTGTGTCAGTGTGCAGTATCATCTACACAAAAGTTCCTGGTGCAACAACACATTACAACTAGTAAACATCAGGCCAACAAACAACTAAATTCCAAGCAGAGACAATTGTTTTTAACACAACCAACAACATCGAATGTAAGATCTGAGTTTAACATCGACCTGTGCCGTTCTCTCATCTCTGCTGATATTCCTCTCTACAAACTAAAGAATAAGGTCTTCAGGGAATTCCTTGAAAAATATACTCAACATACAATCCCGGATGAGTCAACACTTAGGAAGACGTATGCTCCATCCATCTACGATGAGACAATACAGAAGATAAGAGATGAAATTAAAGATAGTTCAATTTGGGTTTCCATTGATGAGACTCCCGACAAAGAAGGTAGACTTGTTGGTAATGTAGTTATCGGTTTGTTAAGTGAACAATATTCTGAACGAATTCTTTTACATTGTGATGTTCTAGAAAAGTGCAATAACAAAACTATAGTTAAACTGTTCAACGAAGCTATGGGTATCCTGTGGCCAAAGGGTATTATGTACGATAATGTGTTATTCTTTATTAGCGATGCTGCCCCTTATATGGTCAAAGCTGGACAAGCATTATCTGTTGTATATCCTAAATTGACTCATTTTACTTGTGTGGTGCATGCATTTCATCGTGTGGCAGAAGTGGTCAGAGACAATTTCCCTAAAGTAGATTTGTTGATTTCATCAGTGAAAAAAGTATTTCTCAAAGCTCCCAGTAGAGTTAACGTGTTGAAAGAAATGTACCCTGAAATTCCATTGCCACCAAAGCCAATTTTAACTAGATGGGGTACATGGCTAGAAGCAGTTGAATATTATGCCGAACATATAGACTCTATTAACAATGTTCTCCTTGCATTGGACTCTGAAGATGCAGTCTCAATTGATACTGCGAAAACAGTTACCTGTGACATAAGTGTGAAGAATGACTTAGCTCACATTCAGCATACATTTTCATGCATCATAAAAACGCTCAAAAGTCTCCAAAATAGGCACCTTTCACTATCTGAAAGTTTTGAAATTATAAATAGTACTGTGGAACAACTGAATCGTGGTAGAGGTAAAGTTGCAGATGCAGTAAGAGCTAAGGTGGACACTGTACTTTCAAAAAACCCTGGATATGAAGAACTACAAAAGGTTGTTGCTGTGATGAGTGGTGAATCAACAGTGAAGATTAACTTGGACTTATCCCCAGCAGACATTGTGAAATTGAATTATGTACCAGTTACTTCTTGTGACGTCGAACGCTCTTTTAGTCAGTATAAATCTATCCTCAGAGACAATAGAAGAAGATTCACTTTTCAGCACTTGAAAGAAATGTTTGTAACCTATTGTTATGGTAACAGACAATAAAAATTGTGTTTTGTTGAAACTACATTGGAAGATAAGGTACGTCCATTATATTTTTTGTTTAGTTTGATTAAAATGTACCAATATTTAACGTACATAGTCATTTTTTTATAATTTTAAGTCCATATTTAATTCCATATTTTGGTAAAAATCCATATTTAATTCCATATTTTGGTAAAAATAACTACATATATATTTACATATTTCATATATTTTTAGTCCATATAAATCCGTTCCCTGATAATGACCTACAAAATTATCTTAAAGAAATATCTGCACATCAAAAATTTAAGAAAGCTCTTTACAAAATTTTAATCAAAAACTGCTTTTACAGTATGAACGAATTTATTGAAAATTGACATAACTGAATAGAAAGAATGCCTTACTTCAAAAATTTTACTTCCTCTTTTCCAGATCCTGACTTCGAGAAGGATGTCTTCTCATGAAGGACACATTGGTCGAAATTGACTCTAGACTGCTAAATGAAATGTGATTTGTCTTGTAAAGTGTTATACCTGTTCTTGTGGTTGTTATTTGTTAATGTTGAAATTGTGTATAATTAATGTTGAAATTATTTATAATTAATGTTGAAATTTCGTATGTTGTATTTTAATTCTGTTGTAGCATAGTAATTATGTGTCACTTTTGACATGTCCCATATCATGTATGTGATCAGTTGGCTGCAGTAAATGAATATGTATATGAATATTAAAACTGATTACTGCTTGATATGAAGTTCAGACACATGATGTGTAAGATAAATAGCAAAAGCCTAAGACAGTGCTTTACAAAACCACTTTTAGGAATGGTCCTGCTTTTTGTGCCTAAAAACCTGGTCATCCTACAAGAAGCTTGTGTACAGTATAGGTAGCTGTCATGCATCACTTCTTGTTCTCATCACCTGAAGTATCTCTTCGATGTACTTGCTGATGGGCCTTACAGCTTCTTCTGTTGCACGCCACATACACATAATTTAGTCTCTAAACACACACCTTCATCTCAAACAGCAGAAATAACTAAAATGCTTTCTCAATTAATATCACTCAATAAAAGAATTGTATTCCAATGGATACCATCCCATTGTGGAATCCTGGGAAACGAGAATGCGGATGCTTTAGCAAAGAAGGGCAGCACTGCTACTTACAGACCTGTTACTAAATCTGCGTTTTACTCTGTGAAAAGATTTATTAAATCTACATACTTAGACTTTAACAAACAAAATTTGATAACACAATCACAAGGGAACAAATGGAACTCTCTGCATCATAATCCACAGTTAATTCCCGATTTACCACGCAAATCGTCTGTAGCTGCATTTAGATTGGCAACAGGCCATGATTGTTTGGCCAGACATCTGCATAGAATTTGAATATATCAGTCCCCTAACGGCCCATTGTGCAACTCAAACCAAGAAATGGATTCGGAACACCTCAAAATCTGTGCTTCAGTGGCTGGCCATGATAATATCTTTGAAAAATATTGGAGTGCAAGAGGTCAAATGACTTTATTGTCAAATGCCTGGCATTAGAAAACAACAACAACATAATTTTTGACTCCAACTTTCAAACCACAGGAATAACAAATTACAGTTTTTCTCAGTGCTGTGTTTCAGCAAGTAGACGAAGAAGATTTCGATTGTTCTGAAAAATGTCGTCATCAATAGATCTGTTTTGCTACATGTATACCCACCAGTGATTGCTACAATTTACAAACATTGCCGAGTTACCTCCTTAATTCTTTGACAAACACCACTTCTATGTCCAGCATTATTGTAGCATTGGGATCAATAATCTCATAATTATATCCATTTCATCCACTTATAGCTTGCTTCAACCAAGCTCTCCTCATCCTTCTGATTCATTTCAATGAAGCCAAGGAAAGACTCTCCAACAAATAGACTACTGTTTTTTTTTTCTCAAAATCAATTTCCATTTAGCGTATCTCAGACAATTGCTCTCGATGTGCTTGATCAGGACTCGAGTAAAACATTAACTTGACTTCAAGTATGCTTCTTAGTAACCTCTGCCGAACGTTGATTGCCATTAGGTGGATGAATTCATTCTGAACCCTTGGTGAAAGCTAAGATGTTGATTCAGGATGTTTTTCTTTTTGAACTAGTTGTTTCATGACAGAATCAAAGAGGTCAGGAAATTACTCATTAAAAAGCCATCAGGCATCTGAAATGCTTTGCAGAGGTAAGTTTTGTGTGTGCTATAGGGGATTTTACGCAATGGACTCTCCTCAAGATTTCACGCCACTTTTTCAAAGTACTTGAACAAAATTGGAGTTATTTCTTCGTCACTTTGTCCATTGTGCAGTCTTCAGGAAGAAATGGGTCAGAATCATTTTCAATTTTTCAATGATGCTCAGTCCTTTCCTCTAAACCCACTTTGTGTGGAAAATATTGGAGAGGAAGAGAGTTAATCAATGGCTTCACTGCTAAAATTAACAACAACACATTTCTGCGGAAAATTCATTAAAGTAGTGGAGAGGAATTCAAAATCAGTACCATTACTGCTACAAAAGCTATTACAATTGAAGGGTTTTTTGAAAAAAAAAATCATAGTCCAAAAAAATACAAATTTCAGATATTAAGCATATGGCGAGTGTATTGTAGCACCATCTACAGAATTAGCCTAGTTGTTGGGAAAAAAACACCATAGGCCTATGTTGTAAGAGTGGAAATTTTCACTGGTTTTCATAAAACAACCATAGTTCAAAGAATTTTTTTTTTGTGAAAACAGTCATTTTCCAGTCAGGACGATTGTAGCATTTACAAACATCCCTTGTGGTCACTGATTGAGAAGAAACTGCCTTCTGAAGGATGCACTGAAAGGAATTGTGAACGGGAGAAAAGTTCTGGGCAGAAGAAGATATTACATGATAGACATTAAGATATGTGGATCATATGCGGAGACTAAGAGGAAGGCAGAAAATAGAAAATACTAGAAAAGCTGGGTTTGCAGTGAAAGACCTGCCCCTGGGCAGAACACTATGAATGAATGAATCACCTTGAAATATGCATTCAATTTTAAACTGTAGTAGATTCGCTGCAAAAACCACCTCAGAGAAAAATACTTTGGCACGTGAATTGTTGTATTAGTTATGGTCGTTATGGAGTACTGTATTGTATTGTATTTATCAACATTCCATGTATTCGTACATTGCTTCACAGCTAGAATATGGAACAAGTCAAAAAGCTTAACACTACTATAAAGTCTTAATTCATAGTTACAGTCTAGTGGAAATATATACAGAAGAGGTTTACAATATAGTGTACTAGTACAACACAAAGTTTTAGTATCAATTTCATGAAGCGTTGTTGAATGTCATGAATTCACCTACAGAATAGAAGGCGTGAGAAATTAGGTAGGTCTTTAATTTGGCCCTAAATAATCTTATGTTTTGAGTTTCATTTTTATATCGATAGGGAGGCTATTAAAAATTTTTATACATCTTGATTATTTTAAAAATTTTTACTGTCATATAACACACTCCTTTTTGAAAGCACGATAGACTTGCCGATGGAGTATGAAAGTCATCTTTAGGTGCAGAAGTAATGCCATGGAAGAAATGTAGGCAAGTAAAGAAACAGGAATAAATAAAAAGATTAAAGGGGAGGCACACTTCAGCCACAACAGAGTATTTTTTCCTAAAACAACCATTGTCCACAGTTACCTATATTTACTCATGTATTTCTATGAGACAATTTACATTATAAAATATGTACTTCAGTTTTCCCAAGTTTTTGTAACACCTTAAGAAGTGGCATGATGAATTTTAACAAGACCTTCAAGTGTGAGCAACACTCCTGCCAGATAGTTTCTTGTTTCTCCTGAAAATGTATGTTTTTGGACTCTTGCTGTTTAGTCAACTGTCCGAAGACAGGTCTGAACCTCACAAGTGATACCAAGAAGGCAAGTAAGCCAGGAGATAATGGGGTAGGGTGACAAGTTCCTTTCCCCTCCATTGCATACATCACTGACTAGCTACATATTACACTAGTCAGACTTCAGATGCATACAAACAATTGTTCTTCCTCTGACGCATATCAAGTGAGATGTACTGTCTGACAATAGATGTACATATCAGCCAGAACCTCAACCAGGACTATGGTTGTTTTTTGAAAAAACTCTTCAATTAATCATTACTCTTTTTTATCTTTTCACCTGCATTAGACCTATTTGTTATGTATTTGTGTTTGAGCAGTGTCATTTCTTTGTATTGGAAAAAAAAAATGTCCTCAGGTGCAGTTACATGTTGGATATTTGGATACCAAGTCACAATTCTTATAAGACATAATTGGAATACATAATTTTTGTAGCATTTTGATTCAATTAGAATCTTTAAACTTCATGATTACTGGTTCACAAGATTAACATTTTTTTTCCTTGCATCCTTAATTTAACTTTTTTTTTCTTTGCATCCTTAATTTTAAGTCTAAACTAAAATGCTGTTCAATTTGGACCATCCCTATACAAGCATTATAATTATTAGCTATACATACTGATACTGAATAAAACTTTCTGGAATTACATAATTTTTCATAATTAGCAGCATTCACTGATAGGCTTATATTATGCATAATGTGAACTTGTCATTCCAGTTTGAATGCCTGTGCCACTGCAATAAAAATCAAGCAAGCAAACTTCAGAAGTTTGAAGATTTGTGTACAATAGCAACATACAGTTTCAGAGGAGAGCATTAGCCATATTGCCATAACCACCAAGACAGCAGATGGTCAGTGTGCGTACAGGTAACTTTATGAATCATGATAATGTCACATGTTATTATTTGTTAATGGCATGAATGATTTTGACATACTTGTATAATTTTTTTCTCATAGTTTTTGATATAGAAGAGGATAGATCATATTATTCACAAGTGCATAGTTACCGCATTATTGTTACCTGATTTATATAAAAGAGAAAGGAATTAGACAGTCTGGAAGTTTTAGTACAGTGAAACCACTACAAGGCGGAAGTGCCATGGTCCTCATTTTTGTTGTTGTTGTGAACATGTTTTCGTATTATTCAGATATGAAGTTAAAATGAAATATTTTGTCACATAATTGAAAAACAAAATGACATGCCACAAACTGCAATAAGTACAACATATTCTGTTTAACAACTTACTTACAAATGGCTTTTAACATTTAGAAGCCGCAAGACCTGTACCACTATTGCACGCAAATTTCTAACTCTTAAGCAGGAGTTCGTATACCTGCATAATCAGGCAAATTCGTGTTGGGTTCGTTAGTTGAGCGGTTTAAGGTGCACAAGCTATGTCCGGCCAGCATATCATGCCTAAGATCACAGGTTCGCGTCCTAGTCACTGCAGTCAATTGAGTCTGTGGTAAAGGATGGGGAGGACCCATGTAAAACAATCAGTGTAATGGTACGCATACGGAGTTTCAGTTGACTGCAGTTGAAATGATTTTGCTCCTTTTGGGGGGGGGGGGGATTTTTTAATTATTGTAATCAAATACAGTGTCCTTAATGTTGTATGAAATTAAAGAATATCAACGTATTTTATATATCATATACAATTTATAACATAATTTATAAGATATAAAGAACATAGAAATATCTCCCATGAAATTTCTCATTCTGCTTTCAGTGAACACATATCCAATAATCAACATTACTTTACAGACATTAACTCACACATGGAAATTTTACATATGAATAGGAAAGGAAAATTATTTTATATTCTGGAGTCTATTGAAATATAAAGACAAATTCATTAATTCTCATAATTTGAATGAAAAAGCAATTTATGAAAAAAACATTCTCTTTGACCTTTATATTACTTCCGATTTGAATAGTAAAAGACTAACATAGTATTAGTCTGTCTTTCCCTCAAGCCAAGCAACAACACGGTTCGATCACCTGAACCACACCGGTGAGTCATTCATCCAAGTCGCAATTTTGTCCATTCTCCTTTTATTTTTATTTTTTAAATATGATCTGTGTAAACTTTTTATCAAAAGAATGTACATATATTATAAGATTTTAACTTTTTAACATGTCAGTTCTATTATCACATTTTTATTCAATCTCATACATTATTTTAATTTCTTATATCATTTTCAAATATTATATGCATATATAGAAGAGATAACAGTATTGCTTATTTAGAAATCAATTATACTTTATATTTTTAACTTTTCTAATGAGTAAAAGACTTTTATAAAGTATCACAACTTATGATATCTTCTATTTTTCCATTTGTCACTTTTTAATTTTTGAAATATAACTAAACAAGAGATTAATTATAATTGCTTTCGTTTTGCAGTTGTGGTAATTAGTCACTGAAGATGGAGAAGCATATCTGACTATAACTAACATCTTTAATAATTTTATTGTACTTATTAGTGTTCATACAACTGAAAGATATCACCTTTAATGTATTTTATATAATATCATGTCATGATCATAATACTAGCTATACCACTATAATGGTAGCTCGGCTCTTAAAGGTTAAGGAACCCGGAGGTTCATTGCCGCCCTCACATAAGCCCACTATCGGTCCCTATCCTGAGCAAGAATAATTCAGTCTCCACAATCATATCCCACCTCCCTCAAATTCATTTTAATATTATCCTCTCATCAATGTCTCGGCCTCCCCAAAGGTCTTTTTCTCTCCGGCCTCCCATCTAACACTCTATATGCATTTCTGGATTCGCCCATACGTGCTACATGCCCTACCCATCTCAAACGTCTGGATTTAATGTTCCTAATTATGTCAGGTGAAGAATAAAATGCGTGCAGTTGTGCGTTGTGTAACTTTCTCCATTCTTCTGTAACTTCATCCCTCTTTGCTCTAAATATTTCCCTAAGCACCTTATTCTCAAGCACCCTTAACCTCTGTTCCTCTCTCAAAGTGAGAGTCCAAGCTTATTTTGGGGTTTCGTAACAAGCTGTTTTTTATGGTGATGGTTTGTTAGCCAACCCCCAACCTAAAGGACCAAACCATATCTGGAGGCCATCTCCTCTATCCGCAACCTGAGGACACGCCATGCAGTGGTGATAGAGACCCACAATACAGGGATTCTGTTTAACAACACTCACATTAAATCAGCTTTCTGTTACTTACTCCATTGGTGAGTCATCTTGATGAGGTCACTTTCTGCATAAATGTTTCTGGTACTCACTTATTAAACACTCTACTGTAAGGCTGTACTGTGTACATTTGTACATCACTCACTTCCCTACACACCTGCTTCGAAACAATTTTGTGCCTCAAAATTAAGCTTTCGGATATATTCCACCGTATCCTGAAACTTCACATTTTGGAACTACATACAGGTCAGAGCAAATAAGTAAGACCAGAGGGTCGCCTACTCTGTTTGGCTCATTACGCAGGCTAATCTGTTGCATTCTGCTGCTGTTTCTGATAACATCAATGTTTAGTTTACATACAGGGCAGACGTCTTGCTTTTGTATCTTCTCCTCAGATGGTGGGGACTGCTGGGCACTTATGTCTGACATAGTTGATCAATATGCTCTTCGCCTGCAGAGTGTTAAATCCATTACCACTTGTAAGCTCTTCCTTTCGTACAGCCCTTTGGCTGCGCACAGTTAGTATGGCATTGCCTTGGTGTTCTTGTTTTGGTTTCTTAGTCGTATTTAGCACAAACTGTCTCGTATTAACACTCACTATGCACGACCTCCCTGAATATAGCCTATACTCTTGATTTACATAACTGAACCTTCCTAATTCACAGTTTTTTTATACCCCTCACATAGACTGTACTCACATTCTGTGACATGATACAAATGTTGGGTGTATTAAAATCATTCAAACAGCATAGCAATAATAAATTATGTCTCTTTACTTCCATGAAACATAATGACTTGAAATATGCTTGATTTTAATTGTTGAATATATCTCTTGTGTTGTGATAATGTTAATTTTATTGTTTGTGTGCATTGAAACAACCGGAAGTGAAATATTCTAAAATTTTTATAGGAGTTCACTTGTTTTGAATCTCTGTTTTGTTTTATATGTTCGATTTCTGTTATCAGTGTTCACGATTGCTCTTTGAGATAATTTTACAAGAACACTCTGAATAGAGAGACAGTGTTGGCGGTAATATAATTATACTGTACATTTCGGATACCTAATTGAGTTCAGGCCATTCAAATGTCTTGTGTACACTCCCACCCCCCTATAGGTTTGCAGCTCATCAAGTAGTACAGCTGTCAACAGAGTTTTCCTGTTAATTATTATAAGTTAATTCAAGTCTCATATGTCCAGCTTCCTCTAAATACAAACTCAGGAAATTAGTCTATGCCAACTAATACATCTCCTCTGGTTGCATTATTTTTATTATAAATATAACTATAAATAAAATAAATCTGTGATGCAACAACCCATGGAGGGCCAAGGCTTATGGTCAATCAGCTGGACTGCTGGCCTCATGCCCACATGCCACAGTTAAGGTGAATAGTCGTCCAACCAGTATGGGTGTGACGGCAGAATGGTGATCCCCCAGCCATTATAGCTGAATTTAACTGTATAAATATAACTAGAACCAAATAATGTATTTGAAATACGAGGCGCATCCAGAAAGTAAGTTTCCCTATTTTTTAAAAAAAAAGACACACACTTTCAGGAAAACATTTATTGGCAACAGGTACAGCAATGTTTCAGCTATTTTTCAACATAGCCACCATCAGAATTGAGACACTTGTCGTATTCTGGGATCAACTTTTATATCCCTCTGTCGTAGAACTCTGCCGCCTGTGAATAGAACCAGCGTGTGACAGACATCTTCAGCTCTTCGTCGTTGCCAAAATGCTCACCGGAGGACAGGAATTTCTTGAGGTGCAAGAAAACGTGAAAATCGCTGGGAGCAAGATCAGGACTGTAGGGTGGATGATCAAACAACTCCCAGCCAAATTCCGTCAAAACAGCTGCTGTGCGCCAAGCCGTATGTGGACGAGCATTGTCATGGAGGAGCACAACACCTGCATGAAGCATTCCACGCCTCTTGTTTTGAATGGCACGTCGCAATTTTCGCAGTGTTTCACAGTAACGGTCAGCGTTCACTGTTTCACCTCTTGGAAGGAAGTCATTGAGCAGAATGCCCTTCCTGTCCCAGAACACCGTGCACATCACTTTCCGTACCGACAGCGTCTGTTTGAATTTCGTCCTGACCGGAGATCCACTATGCCGCCAATGCATTGACTGCTGCTTGGTTTCCGGGGTGAAGTGCAAAATCCAAGTCTCATCGCCCGTGACGATCCTGTCGAGGAACTCGTCGCCGTCATCATGATACCGTTGCAGAAATGTCAGTGCTGCTCCTAAACGTTGCATTTTGTGTTCGGGTGTCAGGTTTTTCGGCACCCACCTGGCACACACTTTTTTGAACAGCAGGTGCTTAGTGACAATCTCATGCAACAAGGATCGCGATATCTGCGGAAAATGGCTGCTCAGCTCCGTAATCGTGAAGCGACGGTTCTCCATGATGCACTGCAGCACCAGCTCAACACGATCATTATTGATGAGGGACGGTCGCCCACTGCGCTCTTCATCATGCACACTTTGACGACCTTCGGAAAACTGCCTATGCCAGCGACGCACCATCTGCTTACTCATGATGTTCGGCCCATAGACCTGACAGAGCTGCCGATGAATTTCAATTGGCGCAATGCTTTGTGCATTAAAGAACTTTATCACCGACCGAACCTCGCAGGCGGTGGGAGAAGGAATAAGAGCTTCCATTTCGGACCACTGCTGCCACGCTACTGGCACCAGGCGGGACCTGTATGGCTGGCATATGGAAGTGTCAGGGCTTGCAAAAGTACCCTAATCCAAGAAAATGAGTAGATGCAAGAAGAACTTGCTGCTATGAACCACATAATGCCGATTACTGGGCAATTCGAAAGCATGGTCTTGAGCTGTTCGTATTGTGCAGAGCGGGTAGAAGCCAACGTGAGGATTAAATATTCTGTGTTTTATATAGTTATGATCGCGTTTTATCCCCAAGAAAGACCCAGTACTCTATTTGATAGATGACTAAGTCAACCTTGTGGCTGTTCTGGAATTCTGTCGTATGATTTCATTCCTGTTCTTTGGTATAGATTTTGTACTTCAACATGTAGGCTCTAATTTTATGTAATTAACGGCAGTTTAGCACTAAAGGAGCCTCTATTGTGACAGATAATTAATGTAATTTCTAACTAGAAACCACAGAACAGCAGGAGAGAGAGAGAGAATTTTTTTATAAGGAACTTTATTAAACATGTTCCATTGCAGTTTGTAATACTACACGTTCTGGTTTACATCAATATTGCATGGCGAGAGAGAGACAGAGGGGGGTAGATTTTTTTTTTCAACCATGTTGTGTTATTAGTTACTCTGCAACAAGGTTCACGTTACGTTACATGCGCTGTGATAAATGTCATCAAGCCAAGCCGACGTTGCTGATAGTTTGTGCAGCTCTCTACTCCTCACCAAGCAAGTTCCTTCTGCACTAAAGTTGTCCCTGTGGTTTGCATCTTGATTGAGACTGCAGCTGTCTCATGGGGCTGCAAAACAGAACAGAAATAAACTTCTAAAGGACTGCAGTGTTTAAAGAAGTTAAAAGCAATCTCCTCTCCCACATTCGTCTTTAGACTTTGGCTCAGTGATCCAGATTCGTCAGACATAATGAGTAGTTGACTACCTGTCTGCTCTGAAGATGGAACCTTATGTAGTTCTGAAATGGAAATGTCAAGTTCCAGGACACGGTGAATACCCAAGTGCCTAATTCTGACCTCCTCTCCCATTGTAAGTGAATTAAATTTGGATTTACACTTAAATTGTAGTATTTATGTAAAGTACAGCATTCTAAATAGCTACAGCATTAATTTTCCATTCAGGAATTTTCAGATTTAAATTTTACCAAGTCCAAGCGAAACTGGTTGGTGGCTTATTTTTTGTGCTGAGTACTAAACAGTGAATTTGTAATTTGTGGTCTCTTTCTCCAGAATTGTTATCATGCAGTATGTAAAGACATTTTGTTTTCAAGTTGAGAACAGAGTAAAAGAGATTAATTTATGAACGAAAAACTTTTTTTTTTTGTACATACAGTAAATAGCTTTTTTTGGTACATAAAGTAAATATATTGCGTGAGTCAACTGCTTTATTTCTTCATCACATGATAGTCACATTCAAAATTTTTGCCACCTAAAAGTCTGTTGCCTTTAGCTGAGATGGAATTCCTATTTATTTTCTCTATTGCTGCAGCATCAGTAATGAATGCACAAATTGTAACAAATTGATGTTTATAACATGTTGGCAGCATTGAAGAAGTCCTTTGAGCAGATGTACATCCCACAAGAACGTCAGCCATTCATATACACGAGTCTGGAGTTGGACTCTAGGAATGTCCATCCAGCCAAACATGAAGTGCACTTTCTACACGAAGATTCCGTTATTGATAAAGTGAGAAGTGCAGTGGAGTCCAAGCTGTTGGGCTGTAACGCAGCAAGGAAGTTCTATGCACAGGTAAGGCATGGAAAGCAGTAAACTGTAGCACAAAGAGAAAATTACGTGCACGGATAAGTGACCTAGAACAGTGGATTGCAATACAAATGAATGCTATACAAAGTTCAGTTATCAGGCGCCGTTGATTGCAGTACAGTACATCAAAGCTTTCCACAGAGATAAGTAGTCAGGAATAGTTGACTGTAACATATTGAGAAAGTTCCGCACATGGCTAAGTGATCAGGAACAGTGAACTGTGGTGCAATCAAATAAATACTTGAATTCCTGATTGTAAAAACACTCTAAGTCACATTTTGGTTGAAAATAAGTGGAGCATTGTAATGACTACCTCACACATAGATACATCAGTCTGAGCAGAAAAACAACCGAAGTGACAGTTAATACTGTGAAGCAAATGGCATCACTATTCATCTGAAGTGCAGGATTCCAGTTGTTTTTGCAATAAACAGGAAACAGTTGGCATTACTGCTCTTTATGCCGGGTACAGTACTATACACGTCCAGCTGCATGTGTGTTCACTGGTGTTTATAGCCAGAAAAGAACAAAACATTCTTTGCAATGTAGAAGAAATGTTGAAAAGGCCAGAATTCATGGTGGAGAACATATTAACGACAGCAGTAAGAATGTCCCTAAAAAGTGACTAGTGAAGACTGCAAATGCCAGAAAGAGTGTTTTAACCCGACAACATGGTATTTAAAAGTCCCTGCACTAAGCGCTAAAGTGGTATTTAAATGCTCTAGTAGAATGGAATTTATATTACTTCACTCCTTTATTTCAGTTTTCGAAATGGTTAAACATAATATAACCATATGACAGTAAAAAACATACTCTCTGCAATACAATTGAAAAAACCACATATTCATATCTGAAATTGGTTATGAACTATGGCCGGTTTTGTGTAGCCATGCAGGATATGTACACGTGTACTCATATATAAAATCACTTCAGAACTCACCTAGAGAGCTGCGTATATGCGCATGGCAAATAGGTCTGAGGGATTAAAAAATTGGTCAATATGACAATTGAATGCCTAATATTGCTAGCAAGGATCAGCAAGACTGGTTCTTACAAGGTATATGTGCCAGTGATATAAAACGACACGGGACGAGCAATGAGAAGAAACCTAACAGAGTGAAATCTTTCAAGTATTACATTAGGTTGGAAGTACAAAAATCGAGGTATGCAAAAAAGCCTTCTTTATTATTTGAAGAGTGGAAATGGCAAAGTTCTAAGTGCCATTCAGAAAATTTCACAGGAGACAATAAAAACTTCTCAATTTCTGAACTTAATGTTTTGTGTTCAAAATAGACACATGTTTGTACAGGATACATGTTAGTATAAGACTTAAATACACTTCCTTGATAATTGGAATGTAGTATAAAATATAAAAAAATGAAACTTATAGAATATTCTGATATTCATAGTGTTTATTTTATTTTTTAGTAGGTTATTTTACGATGCTTTATCAACAGCTTAGGTTATTTAGCGTGTGAATGAGATGAAGGTAATAATGCCGGTGAAATGAGTCCGGGGTCCAGCACCGAAAGTTACCCAGCATTTGCTCATGTTGGGTTGAGGGAAAACCCCGGGAAAAAACCTCAACCAGGTAACTTGTCCCGACCGGGAATCGAACCCGGGCCACCTGGTTTCGTGGCCAGATGTGCTAACCGTTACTTCACAGGTGTGGACATTCATAGTGTTCCAAATGCCATGTTTTGTAGATAGGTATTGCAACATGTACATCACAAAGGGGTGATAATGTAAGGTCATGTAGACTAAAAAAAAAGTCTTCTTATAGTTCCAGGATTACTGTTCCAATACTCAGTTTCTGCAAAGTTCTTTATAATAAAGAATTTTTGCATAGTCTGGTGGAAACGATATCATGTTTTTCAGATCTGCTATTTTAGCAGCTGGTAACATAGGTTGTGGGAGTACATGCAGGAAAGTGTCTCTTATCTTAGTAGGACGTTTTCCTTTCCTCATAATGTTCATCACCTTCCACTTTAGGTTTCTGTGAGTTTTCTTGGTAACTATTTGGTTACATGAATCATATTTAATTTTGAGATCTCACATTTTGAGGTCGTAATGACAGAATCTGCAGCATATTTTAGGTCAGATTCAGTCTCCATGACATTGAAGATGTCGAGCAGTTTCCACAACATGATGCACATCTCTTGGAATGCATGCCTTGCAGACTCAATAAGACCAAAATCACGATCACAGGTCAAGGGCAGGTCTTTTACTGCAAGCCCAGCATTCTCCAGTCTTTCCTATTTTCTGCCTTCCTCTTTGTCTCCACATATGATCCATATATCTTAATGTTGTCTATCATCTGATATCTTCTTCTGTCCTGAACTCTTCTTCCATTCACCATCCCTTCCAGTGCATCCTTCAATAGGCAGTTTCTTCTCAACCAGTGACCCAGCCAATTCCTTTTACTCTTTCTAATCAGTTTCAGCATCATTCTTTCTTCTTGCAGTCTTTCCAACACAGCTTCGTTTCTTACTCTGTCCATTTCACACGCTCCATCCTTCTCCATATCCACATTTCAAATGCTTCTATTCGCTTCGTTGTAATGTCCATGTTTCTGTCATGATGTACCAAAAACATAATAAGGAAAGTCATTACGCGATTTTTGTTTTGATCTGCGCAATTATCAGACTAAATGGCTAATTTCCTCTTGTTCAAATACCCTCCTTCATTTATTAATTTCAATAAGCACAATGCAACTTCACGAGAGCCAATGCTCTCATCCCACATACACATAACACGATCATGAGAATCTGCAACATGTAAGCCTAAATCATAACAGTTGAGCTTCTGCTATAAAACATGTTGCTGTGGGTAAGGCTTGGAACTAGTAACACTTGCTGACGATCAGCAAGTGTTACTAGTTCCAAGCCTTACCCACAGCTGACATTACTGTGGTAAACGTGCATCATAACAGTCTCAAGTACTCCCTTACATTTTGTATGGCACTGATTCAATATGAAAAACTTATTACCAAGAAACAATTGGCATTCAAACAGTCCTCTCTGTAGATTGAAAACTCAAAAAAGTTTCATATCCATTGTTCAAGAATTAAAACAGAAAATCAATATGCCGAATTAAAAAAAAAAAACTTACAAATTAAACCAAACCCTTTAACTCTATTAAATATAGAATATAATCAAAATTTAACAGAAGAAATACTGAAATCAGAAGTAAACACTGAAATACTGAAACAATTGTCTTTAGAGACAATTAATATTAGGTACCCTCCACAAAACTGGCTTCATTTATACACCGATGGATCCTTGATCTCCAGAGAACAAGGTGCCGGTGCAGGTGTTATGTGCTGTCTCTTCTCACTTTATAGATCTCTTGGATATGGAACAACAAGTTTTGATGGTGAAATCATTGCAATAAGTGAATGTCTCAGGAATCTTCTATGCCACATCAATAAATTTAGGAATGTAGTTATATTGTCAGACTCCAAAAAAGCTATTCTATCAATCGTCTCTAAACACACACCTTCATCTCAAACAGCAGAAATAACTAAAATGCTCTCTCAATTGATATCACTCAATAAATGAATTGTATTCCAATAGATATCATCCCATTGTGGAATCCTGGGAAACGAGAATGCGGATGCTTTAGCAAAGAAGGGCAGCACTGCTACTTACAGACCTGTTACTAAATCTACGTATTACTCTGTGAAGAGATTTATTAAATCTACATACTTAGACTCCAACAAACAAAATTTGATAACTCAATCCCAAGGGAAAAAATGGAACTCTCTGCATCAAAATCCACGATTTACCACGCAAATCGTCTGTAGCTGCATTTAGATTGGCAACAGGCCATGATTGTTTGGCCAAACACCTGCATAGAATTGGAATATATCAGTTGCCCATTGTGCAACTCAAACCAAGAAATGGATTCGGAACACCTCAAAATCTGTGCTTCAGTGGCTGGTCATGATAATATCTTTGAAAAATATTGGAGTGCAAGAGGTCAAATGACTTTATTGTCAAGCGCCTGGCATTAGAAAACAACAAACAACAACATTTTGTATGGCGTAAGTCTCGATACCTTTTCACATCACGGGACTGAGTCTGTTTTGACTGAAGAAATTTCACAAGGAAATCCATCACATGTTTTGCACATATCAGTTCTTAGCCGATGAAATGAAGCATTTGGAAACTCCTTATTGAAAACTTTATCATAGAACTTATGTAACTAACCACACTTCCTGGATACTTTTCTTTAAATGCCTGATGCATGCTCTTGATATTCAAATCCATGCTCGGCCTGACAAATGCTTTCAACCATTTCAGAAAGCCTGGTACTGTGATCCAACTGCTGTATTGAGTGTCAAATACGCTTCCTTCTGGTGTGTCTTTGTCAATTGTGAAGCCATTCGTTTCCCTAGCATTGATGCAAAGCATCATTGTGATGTTTCTGCCACATTTACCAAACTTGCTTCTTGCCTTTAAGAGCCAAGACTTTCAAGTTACTTGAATACACTGAACTTACACCAGTTTCGTCGCAGTTGAAAATTCCGCTTGGAGGGAACGAATATTTTCCCATTAGTTCCTCTAGTTCGGCAAAAAAAGCATTCACTTGTTCCCTGTTAAAGCCTGGAGCTCTCTGCAGGCTTGTGAATTGAGCACAACACAAAGAAAATTCGGAATACTGCTTGATAAATCCACCATAAAACTTGTTTCCCACTATCTGCTTTGTTCTGTTGAATTGGTGTGGCAATTTTTTAAGTGCTCAGCAAGATCGTAGACTGGACTAAGAAGTCCGATTATGTTCAGGATAGGAAACAATTGTCCAGTTGTTTAAGATATTTTCCAATTCATTGTCGAATGTTCTTTAAAGGTTTTATTTTAAGTCATTCTCCCCTCTTAAGGGCACAAACCCAAACACGGTCTTGCTCTGCTGCTTCTCTCCCCACCAGTACTCTACTGACAGTCATTTTCCCTTTTTAGATGCTGTCATCTTGAAAGCAAATGATGGCATTATTTTATGTGCAACAATAATTATTTTCTGTTTGGTACTGGAAACACTGGTAGTGTCCAGTATTGGACCATGTGTAATTTAGAATAAAATGCAAAAAATTAAAATCTAAATGCTTTTGTCTAGTAAAATTTACGTCTCTTTCAGCTGTCTATCCCAGCAACGAATGCTAGTTTTGTGCAGTGGTTATTTGTTAAACACATACAGTGCTCACAACACACGTGGGTTGCCATCCACAACGCACATTGCACGCTTGTTTGAACATCCATTTTCTATACAGTCATTAAGATGGAATGGGTATTATTGCTGCATGTCATGGCTAGACTCTAGAATACAAATAACCAAACTGTTCTAGCATTAGTGACCATTCCGAGTTGAGCTGGAGAAAAAACAAGCACTGATCAGTAGAGGGGGGAAAAAGGAGTGGCATGTGATTTGATTGTTAATTTTTTTTAATGTCATTACATTCCTTTCCTTACACCTTAATATAACACTGCGTAACAAATTTTAACTTTTTTTTTGTGCTGGGCATGTGATACATGTTTTCTCTATAATTTGAGGCTCCTGAATAAGAATACTTACTTACTTACTTACTTACTTACAAATGGCTTTTAAGGAACCTGAAGATTCATTGCCGCCCTCACATAAGCCTGCCAGCGGTCCCTATCCTGTGCAAGATTAATCCAGTCTCTATTATCATACCCCACCTCCCTCAAATCCATTTTAATATTATCCTCCCATCTACGTCTCGGTCTCCCTAAAGGTCTTTTTCCCTCCGGTCTCCCAATTAACACTCTATATGCATTTCTGGATTCGCCCATACGTGCTACATGCCCTGCCCATCTCAAACGTCTGGGTTTTAAGTTCCTAATTATGTCAGGTGAAGAATACAATGCGCGCAGTTCTGTGTTGTGTAACTTCTCCATTCTACTGTAACTTCATCCCTCTTAGCCCCAAATATTTTCCTAAGCACCTTATTCTCAAACACCCTTAACCTATGTTCCTCTCTCAGAGTGAGAGTCCAAGTTTCACAACCATATAGAAGAACCGGTAATATAACTGTTTTATAAATTCTAACTTTCAGATTTTTGGACAGCAGACTGGATGATAACCTGAATAAGAATATGACAATAAAAACAGTTGTTGGTTACGGTTTTCGAGAAATTTTCGAATTATATCTATTCAAAGTACTGCTTTATATAATGACACTAAGGTCAAATATTCGCTGTTCAGAAGATTATAGCTTTCTTTTTCTGCATTTTCTTTCATACTGGGCATCAGGTAAATCACGAGATAAAGTTCAACAATAGTCTGCAAGCATATTGGTACTCCACTGTCCTTGGTATCTTTTTTTCCATAGTTGAAATTTCTTGATGAAAGCGCTCACCATGCTCATCACTGAAATCGTCACAATTCTTGGGGGGAAAAGTCAAGATGGAAGTGAAGGAAGTGAATTTTCAAGCACATGTTCCAACCCATAATTTCATACGCCAACAGTAAATTTTGCACTAGTTCTTTATAGTTCTCACTTCTACGGTTACCGAGAAAATTTCATACAACCTCCTTGAATGCAGTCCAGACAGCTCTCTCTTTTCCTTCCAACAAAGATTCAGTGTGATTGTCCCTCATTATTTCTCTAGTTTGTGGTCCATTGAAAACTCCCTCTTTTACTTTCGAGTCACTAATAGCAGGAAATTTTTCCTGGATATGTTTAAATGCTTCATTTTATGATTCATCCCTTTAACAACATTCTTTATTAACCCTAACTTAATGTGTGAAGAGGTTAAAATTACGGTATTTTACTTTGAGGTAGAAGGGGTTGATGTGTAATATTTTTCTTCCCTGGCTCTAGTTATCGTTGTTTTATTTTATAATGTTTATCTTGAGTGCAACTGTCCCATTCGCACAGAAAGCAGTAACATTTTTGTGTAGCCTAATTGAATTCCAAGAAGCAATATTACAATCTTCAAACCCGCACATATAAACCATTCGTAATTTGAATATTATTATTAAAGCACACTTTAAATAAATACACGTCTTGCACAGAATACTAACACCACGGAAATCTCCTGGTAAACTGAAGCTATTTCATATAGCAAGTCTGTTTCTCCCCCTCCAAATGGAACCAAAAAGGGCAATAAAACAATTTCCACTTTTAGAAGTCATTTTGACAAGGTGGTCTATTGCAAAATATAAATTACAGTAATGTCATTACAGCTCACAGTGAAAGAAATGCACATCTCAAGTAAAATCAGGTAAACACAAGCGAATTCATACTGTGAACCTGTTTCACTCCCTCCAAATAGACTCGTAAAAGGGCAATAAAATAATTTCCATTTCTTCAAGTGCTTCTAACATGTTTTCACATAATGGGTCATCACATTTGTAGAACAAAGTAGTTTCAGACGAAATACGGTGATTTTTTAAATAGACTGCATATATAATGAATTATATTGTCATCTCGAAAACCTGAACGGTTGGAACATTTTGTGTGTTATTTTTTTAATTCGGGAGGTCGAAATTAGTACGAGTTTGTTAGTTTTATGTCTGGTGCAAAATGGCTGTTGACCAGTGTAATTTGATATCAGCAAAGAAAGTATTCTTACACCAAAAACGCATGGTAAATTAACTGCAATAGTTTCGTACGGAAATGTTGTCTATTTCAGTATAATTTCATCGTAACGATGTATTGTACTGAAGTACAAAAGGATGACTAAGAGGATTTTTTTTTTCAGTTGATCATGACTTCCTGCAACATTATGGCATGATTTTAAGCTACTTACTAGTGTCCTGGAGTTACTCCCGTCTTCTGTTTTTAGTACACCTAGGAAACTTGGTAACCCCACCATGACTTTAAGGACACAGTGTGTATTGGAAAGTTACAAGAATAATTTCGAGGAAAAAATTGTTCCGGACCTTTGGTTTAACGTACCAACGCTCTACCACTGAGCTACTCGGGAACTCTAACCGACACCGATCCAATTTTTCCCTCTATATCCACAGACCTCAAAGTGGGCTGACAACCGTCAAGCAACCAACTTCGAGTGCACACTAACTCTGTGTGACTTAAATTGTGGCTTTCTGTTAACGAACAGTGACGTATATTATGCAAATCAAGATTTCAGGTATAACTCCCTGTAAAGTTGATTTGAATAATTTCGAGGGAAAAATTGTTCGGTGACTTGATTTGCATAATACACGTCACTGTTCGTTAACAGAAAGCCACAATTTAAGTCACACGGAGTTAGTGTGCACTCGAAGTTGGTTGCTTGACGGTTGTCAGCCCACTTTGAGGTCTGTGGATATAGAGGGAAAAAATGGATCGGTGTCGGTTAGAGTTCCCGAGTAGCTCAGTGGTAGAGCGTTGGTACGTTAAACCAAAGGTCCCGGGTTCGATACCCGGCTCCGGAACAATTTTTCCCTCGAAATTATTCAAATCAACTTTACAGGGAGTTATACCTGAAATCTTGATTTGCAAGTTACAAGAAGCAATTGATGTATTGTTGACAGATTTTCCTGCCTCTTAGGCTACAGTCCCACTATAATAACCAAACATCGGAAGTTATGCAAAACCGAAACACTACATGCTAATTAGGTAAAGTTATGTGAAGTGTTCCGTCTCTTCTCAGTAGCTCAGACATCTGCGAGTAATGCGGAGAAGAGTGGATTCGAGCCTGATCGGAGTGATTATTATTTCCTGAATAACTCGAAAGTGGAGTTTTACTGGGTCATGGGACCGATGTTTCAGTTTGTTTTAGAGAAAGTGAAATAATTACTGCCCAAATCCTATTAGTTATTATTAGGCTTTACATAGAAAAAAAAATCGAACCATTACTTAGAAGATAGTTTGTCTTCTTAAAAAAAGTAAAAAACAAAACAAAAAAAAGAAAGACAGTTATGAAAAATTGTTCTTTAAACATAATTTTAACGTTATTCCTATTGTAAACTAATCTGACCAGCAGAAGTTAGTTTGCGTCTATTCGTACTTGCTAATAACACTGGTCGACAAGGTTTTCTTCACAAGAAATCTGATTAGTGATTCTAGTGCAGTTTTTCATACTGAATTCAGATATGTAGTCAGAACTTTTCCATCAGGCACAGTTTTTTTTGTGACAGCTACTTTTTAAAATCGGATTTTAGCATTTTCTTTGACCTGTCATAGGAACCGTTACCTCATATGTAGCGATTTTATCCAAGCTGTATTTAAGGAAATGATTTGTAATATTATGCTGAAGCACCATAAAACAATCCTGTGCAGGTTCATTCATGTTTGGACATGCTCAGACCTGTTCATCTGGCATTGTGATGTGTCAGTATCGAGCTGGCCGTGAGTTTGTTCAGTAGTGAAATAGTTCCTTCCTTTCGGAAGTGTATTGCGTATGTAGTGCTTAGTGTTGTTCATCATGCCAAGAAAGTGTGTAAATCATGTAGACAGTTTCTGCTATATTTGTGGTGAGCTGACCTTCAAATCTCAGAGGCGACATTTGACCCCACTTGTAAAGAAGTGTTATCGACTTTACTTTGGCTGTCAGGCTGGTGATTTTGATAAGAGCTGGGCCCCAAATACATGCTGTGTTTCGTGTGTTAGATTGCTGACTGGGTACACATCGTATGCCATTTGCAATTCCTATGATTTGGAGGGAACCGAAGGATCATTTAAGTGATTGTTATTTCTGTTTGACAAATATTACAGGAATCACATCTAAAACAAAACATACAGTTAAGTATCCTACTTTGAAATCTGCAATAAGGCCTGTCTTACACAATGAACAGTTCCCTGTACCAGTATATGCCGTTATGACCTTAGGTAATAACTCTGATTCTGACCTAACTGAAACTGAAAATGCTTCAGATGAAAATCAAAATGATCCTACATGGAAATTCTTGGGCTTCAACACCGGCCAGATGAGTGGCGACTATTCATAGATTCGTCTAAAGTTAGTTTGAAGGCTGTGCTGCTACATAAAGTAATTCTAGAGAAAATAGCCTACAATATGCAAAATATGAATGGTATATCTGTGGTGAATTAAAGGTCATTGCTTTATTGCTTGGTTTGCAACTTGGGTTCACCAAATTTTGCTGTTTTTTGTGCCTCTGGGACAGCAGAGATAGGAAGTCTCACTATGTTACAAAATCATGGCCTAAACGTGAATCTCATATCCCTGGCCACAAAAATGTGTCACATGTCCCTTTAGTGAATCCTGAAAAAATATTGTTACCTCCATTGCATATTAAGTTAGGAGTAATGAAAAATTTTGTCAAAGCTATGGATAAACAGTCTGATGGATTCTTGTACTTGAAATCGAAATTCCCCAAAGTCAGTGATGCTAAACTGAAAGAAGGAATTTTTATAGGACCACAAATCCGGTCATTAATGGGTGATGATCATTTCGAAGGACTGTTAAATCCACTGGAGAAAGCAGCGTGGCAGTCTTTCAAAAGTTTATGTTTCAATTTTCTTGGAAACCATAAAGCAGAAAACTATCGTGACATAGTGACTGATCTTCTGCATTCTTATAAAGCTATAGGATGCAACATGTCTTTAAAAATTCACTTCTTGGACTCTCACTTGGACTTCTTCCCTGAAAATCTTGGAGCTGTCAGCGATGAGCATGGTGAGCGTTTTCATCCGCAAATTTCTACTATGGAAAAGAGGTACCAAGGCAAGTGGAGTTCCAATATGCTGGCTGACTACTGTTGGACCAAGAAGAGAGACGTTCCAGATGCAAAATATGCCCGAAAATCACTATCTACCACTTGCTAGCTAAGTCAGAATGAGTAGTTATAATGTTGAGTTAGATAGCTAGTTACAGATTTTTTTAGAATATCATAAAAATTCAAATGAATATCACAAAAAACTCCTGCCCGATGGGGGAAAAACTGAAATTATATTTGAATTCAGCACGAAATATTCTTCTAGAAAATGTTATTTTACTTCTTGTGAAAGAAAAAAAAGTTCATTTTTGTCGACTAGTGTAATGTTTCCACTTCGTCTCTCAGGTTTCTTGTTGCTCTCCTGAAACTATTCCCTAGGACGCTCCTCTGCTGGACCAGGTGTCAGTTTTCAGGACAAGACACTGGTGATTCACAAGGTCTGATTGCATTTAACATATTTTTCAGGAAAGCTACAGTACAATTCAACCATTAACTGTTTATAGCTAAAATTTCCCTAACACTGAGATTACTTTCATTCCATTTATTTGAAACACTCTGTATAAAGTGTCATTACTATTGCTTACAATTACACAATGTCATCACTACCTCTTTTCCTCATACGTGGCCAAGAACTTGCTCTATCTTTCACAAAAATCACTTTGTTCTCGTCAGATATGTAATAGCTCCTTCTATGTAATCTGTGGCCTTTTACCGGAAAAAAAGTATATATATATATATATATATATATATATATATATATATATATATATATATATATATATAATATATTCGACAGGGGCGAAAAGCTAGAACTGAATTTTCTACCACTAACTTTATGTAAGGTCAAGCGTAAAGGCCCATTCACAATGAAAATTAAACATAACTGTAACATAAACAAAGAAGTTTGCGCCCAGGCTACCAAATGGGATCATTCACAGTGATTCACATAAGCATTGACATAAACATTACCGTAAGACGTTAACATGAAAGTTTGCAAACTCCAAACTTTCATGCTTATGCTTACGTGATTTGCAAACAGAACACAATCGTGGAGCGCTGAAGTATACAACAGAATATGAGGAAATGGCGTCGTTGTTATGTTTCCATGGTTACCAAGTATGTTTGCGGTTATGTTTATGTTCCCATCGTGAATGATGGTATGACTTCTTGATTTTACTGTAACGTTTATATTCTAAAGTTAACGCTTACGTTATGTTTAATTTTCATTGTGACTGAGCCTTAATAGTAACCCAAACAAACTGGGCAGTAATAAAATTTTATTATTCCACGTTGTTCAAGAAAAAAATTACTCGCATGAGGCTCGAACTTGCTCTCATCCATATGACAGACAGCATCTGAGGTATTGAGACGAACAGCCACGCTTCTGAAACTGAAACACCATTGACTTCTGTGGCATACTACAATAACTGGAAGAAACATAATGCGTATGTACAAATAGGCTATCTCATATTAAGTACCAGTTATGTATTTTTTGAATGAAGATAATTCTAAATCTACAACATAGGCGAATACTAATTGAAAATGTTTTGTTTTGAAACAATGTGCAATCGTAATATTCTTAGTTTTAGGGTGCTGTGCAGTTATTAAGTAATACAGATATTTTGTATGGGCATGTATTTGCCAAATAATGTATATATTAGTATTGTAATATTTGGTAGGTTGGCTTTGGCTAGGTTACAATGAACTTGAAGCGCATGTTTTAAAATCTTGTCAAATCGTTAGCAATTTGAAATAGTTTTGAAAAATATTTTGTTCAATATTGATCAAACTTTAAGAAGTTTTCTTCTATTGTATTGAATTGGAAGAAAAATTTGTTCGTACACAAGCAGCTTATACCTTATTTTTATTATTTTCATTTTGTATGATTCTCCGATAAGCAAGTTGTGATACAATAATATTAAATTGGGCTAACCGTCTATACTTATCTAGTTTATTTTGGATTAAACATTAACGTTTTCGGCACTTATGTGCCATTTTCAAATGTATGGAATTGCCTTATTACATGATCAAATACATACACCTTATGTGTGTGAAATATATGGTATGTAACCTTGATGATCTACCATCGTTTACAAGATAATATATAAATTCAATGCCTTCCTCGCTTGCTTTCCTCTATCTAACTTTACTATGTTTTCAGGTATCGAAGTCGTACCCTTTATTGTTTCTAATGCCTGAGATTTATGTTCAAGAAAATCCAATAACTCCTTGAGTGTTGACATGTTTCGATCTGCGCAGCTTAATTCCCATTCGCGCCTACTCTGAGTGTCTATTTTCTCCAGTATCAATTATGATAATAGTACTTCGTGTAATGGAACCTCTAAAGATAGTGCTTCTAACGCATTCATATTGCTCTTTACTTGGCTCACTAATGACCGTAAATCTCCGTGTGATTCCTTGCTCATTGTTGGAAGTGACAAGATTGCTGTCACATGTTTCGACGCAATAAATTTTTCATTGTTGTATCTCTGATAAACCATGTTCCAAGCAGTTCTAAAATTTACATCACATATTGTTAGATTTTCTACTAGTTTGTGTGGTTCTCCCTTTAGTGCAGATAATAAATAATGCATTTTTTGAGCTTCTGCTAAATCACTATTTTTTACTATTAGACTGCTAAACGTATCCCTAAAGTTGAGCCAAGTGCTATAGTCTCCATTGAAACTAGGCAGACTAATAATCGGCAACTTTATTTTCCCTTCAACAATGGGTAGATTACTCCCTTGTGCAACATTATTTCTGCTTTCCATTATTGTAAAAAATCTTGATTTTACTCTATCATACTGCTCTTCAAATTCTATCCTGTCCTCTGAATGATCTTTGTCTGCTATCCTTTCTAATTGAACTTGACTTTCTTCATATTTCATTTGTATTCTTTCTAGTCTCTCATATTTTACCTTGATCAAACCCGGTTCTGTTACTTCATGAACCCTTCCAAGAAATGTTTGAAGTCTAGCTAAACTAGTCTTAGCTAAACCTCTCTGATGTATAAGTATCTTTGAATCACTCATGTTGTCCTACCTTGTTGATGACATAGTTTGAATCTCACTGCCAACCTGATTGTTAGAATTACTGGCCTCAGTTGTTTCCTTGGGCAACGACCTTCTGTTGACCTGGACGTCTTGATGGAACTGGATTGCAGCCCTTGGAGTTCAGTGCAAGGCCGCTAGGTGGAAATACTGGATTGTAGCTTCTGTAGCTTGGTGCAAGGAGTTGACTGTCAGGCCACTAGATGACTCTCACAGAACTTGCCTTTCTTGTACAATTCTCAGCATTCATTCTTAGCCATCTTGGATTTTGACCACAAAATCACTTTTATGTTTCACTGATTTTTGCACTGTTACCTTGTTTCCAATGTCACTAATACTTATCCGGTTCGCGGGGATCAAATGTAAAGTCCTGCGAAGGTCGTATTGATGAATAAAGCACACGTGGACTGTAGAATAATGTGCTTTATTGTCCTTGATGTTCTAGCCGCAACAGCTCACCATCATCATGTTTGTAGACGCCCTCCTAATGGAGGATTACCAACCCTGAAGTACCAAACTTGGCGACGTGCCAACCTTTGAAGTCCCAAACAGCTTCCATTTTTAAGTAAACTGTTTAGACTTTTCAGAAATCTTGGAAACTCAACTATAGACAAACAAAACGAATAAATTGCCTTTACCAATCTTTTCTCGTCAATAAAGATGAATCTTTACATAGCGTTCCTTACATGAATTAATAAACTTCTTAGCCAAATGCCTGTCAGGGTCAACTCAAATGAAAACAGTTGTACATCAGACGCCTAAAAGAAAACATTTCATCAGGGCCTTACATCCAACTGTTTTTTAAATTTAATTTTATGGTGTATTTAAGGGGGGACACTCAACTTAAAAATTGGAGAAAAAGTGTCATAGAAAAGAAAAATTAAATTTCTACACTAATTTACGTGACAGAACTAAATCAATACGCAGAATTCTTCCCCTATTCATTGAGAAGTCACAGTCAAATGCACAAAGCCAAAAAATAAAAAATGATAATTAAAAGTGATATTTCATATTAATGATTGATTAAAAATTGAAATATTTTTTATTTTGAAAAGTACTGGATCTAATGAGCTGAGATTTTACATGTTACTTTCCATGTGTATATTAAACGTTTTCTCCAAATTTGAAAAAGATAGGTCAAATAAGAAAAAAGTTTCAAAATATAGTTGAGTGTCCCCTTAAGGCCAACAGAACTTCCCTTCCACACCCACCACCAGGAGTACAAATAAAATAATGGAAGAAATCAAACTATACACAAAGTAAAACTAAACGAAAATATATGCAGGGTATAGTCACACAAGCTTTAAATGAGTTAGCATTGTCTTGAAGTTCAGCAAAACACAAACACATCCCTCGGTACCTACAAGCCCACTAAGTGTTGACTCAATGTTCTGCAGATCTTATATTTTATCTCTGCCTGTCAGTGACCATTAAATTTCAAGTGGCTTGTCTTATTCTTGGGTGTCAGCCTATTAAAAAACATTACAACCTTTCTGCAGTCTCCTTTCCTTCCCACTGTAAATGTGATGTTGTACAGAGACAGATATAAAATAATTATAAGATCTGTACATTGATCTGAAGCTGTGCTGACATCAATTTTATGTCTATATGTGCTTTTACTTGAATTTCAGAGACAGCTGACGATAAATAAGGATTACTTTGTTTTCAGTCTGAACCCGTTGGGGTGTCATCATGAACAAAAATTTATCTCACTATCAGTCGTACAAAGAATCAGTATTCATTTATTCATTTAGTGTTCTGCTCAAGGGCAGGTCTTTCACTGCAAACTCAGCTCTCTTCAATCTTTCCTACTTTCAGTCTTCCTCTTAGTCTCCGCATATGATCCATATATCTTAATGTCGTCTATCATATTATATCTTCTTCTGCCCCGAACTCTTCTCCCGTTCACCATTCCTTCCAGTGCATCTTTCAGTAGGCAGTTTCTTCTCAGCCAGTGACCCAACCAATTCCTTTCATTCTTTCTGATCAGTTTCAGCATCATTCTTTTCCGTACAGCTTAATTTCTTATTCTGTCTGTCCATTTCATTCTTCTCCAGAAGATGCTAATTTTTCTGTTAAAATCTTCCTTATACGTATATAATTAAATTTATATTGTAAGATTTTTTACCTCTGTATGCCTGTTTACATCATATCCGGTTTTTTCAAAACCTGACTTCAGAAATTATTATTATCTCACAAATTCAGGTCATATTACTTATATAATTTTTTATTTTATGAACAGAATAGAGAAAGATACAGTATAATTTCGCGAGAAGTCATTGTGTAACATAAAGAATACTATTCTGAGAGACATATATTTTAGAAATCAAGATATTTTTCTTTCCATAACGACTAACATACAATATTGACTACATGATTACACAGAATTTCGCAATAACACATATTTGGACATGAACAACAGCATTTTGGGAGATGTGTATTTTAGAATTAATACAATTTTTCAGTTGATTTATGTGTATTCACATATTTAGAAACATGAGAAAAGTATCATAGAATTGCTTTTTGATGTGCGTACAATTCTTTGTTTTCCCCTTATTGTGTATATATATATATATATATATATATATATATATATATATATATATATATATATATATATATTTGGGGAAACACAAAAAACTGTTTAAAAGAAATGCATGAGTTAAGAATTATTGGACTATATGAATGGAAAATGTTAGTAAAAACACAACGAATATTTCTGTATCCAAAAATATTTTTTAAATAGAATATGACTCAATATTCATGTTTGAAAATGTTTGACATCTGAGGTTTTTCAAAATCTGGTAAAGATTTAACAAAATGAATATTATTTTTTTGTTTTATTACATTGTTGTTTTAAAAATGGTATCTACTTCACATGCCATGAAGACACTTTGGGGGCATGGAGGTGGAGCCCATGCTTTCTTGACCTCGGCACTAGAATTATGTGGTGTGATCGGCACCGTGCTCCGATTGTCTTTTACCCCCTGGAAAGACCTGATACTCAATTTGATAGGAAGCTGGTTGAACCTCGGGGCTGTTCTGGAAGTTTGATAATGAGAAAATTCTGCCACCGCCCGAACCCCAGCCTTCTAGTCCGTTAGTTGTTGAAGTTGCAAAACCATGTATACATAAAGAAGTGTGGCAGGCATTTTGAAAAATGTATTGTAGTCTTTAAAAATGATTTTAGGTGATGTTGGAGAAGCTTAAAGAATTGCTTGTGAATTTTTATTGCCGCAGAAATAAAAAAAACAATATGAACATTCATACAAGATGTTTAAGGAATGGCGCAGTGTTAAGAAGACGATTATTTGTGAAACTTCTTTGTTAGCATAGTTCTTTGAAAAGTCAGAAATAGGAAACTCAGCAGCTAGTTCCTGGTGTGAATATTCCATGTTAAAGGCAAATCTTTTTACTGGAGATAATATTGACATGTCAAAATAGCTACTGTAAACTGAAAGCTTTGTTGAGACGAAAGAATAACGTGTACAAACTGAACAAATCTAGTGCTTGAATTCCTTACAGATGCTCCTGATGACAGATACTTATTAGTGAAAGGAGTGGCAGTTGTGGAAATTGGTGGAGCATGTGGCTGTGAAGAATTGTTATGATTGAGACTGAAAGATGTTGAGGTGAATGCTGATGTTATTATCGTGAGTATTGAGGATTCTAAAAATGATATGTCCCGTAGATTCACAATTACTTCTAGTAAAAATGGTGTTTGTGGTTTAGAAATTGTTACCAAGTACAGTACATTATGATTAGGTCAAAGATTGGGAATAACAATTCGTGGTTGTTTATGCGATGTAACAAAGGACAATGTTACAAACATCAAGTTGAGAGGAGTACTCTTTCTACAATTCCTACAAGGTAGGAACTTTTTTAAATTTGGAAAATCCTAAACTGTATACAGGCCATTCATTTATAAGAACTCAGCTACGTTCTTGGCAAACAGAGGTGTGGATATTTTAGCACTCAAGAGATATGGAGGATGGAGACATCTAGAATTGCGGAAAGTTATGTAGCTGATAGTTTGAGTAACAAGAAAGAGAGTTCCTTGTGGAGAAACAGGTCAGTTATTATGAAGGATCCAGTTAGCTGTGAAAAAGGACTTTGAAATAAGCAAAGAAATAAATCCTGATTATATTCATCGAAATTTTGCCCTAATATTAATAACTGTAATAAATGTAATGTTTATATTAATTTCAGTCGTCAGCACAAGAATGAATGAATGAATGAATGACATAACTTGGTCTGTTAGCTGTTAATAATAATATTCATGTAAATGTTTCGACCAATATTAATAAATGTGATAATTGCAATTTTTTTCTGTAAATTTCAGTTGTCGGCAGAAGAATGAATGAAAGTATCACCTCCAGAGAAAAGTAAATTAGACCTACTTACTTCCTGTTGCTTATAGACACCAAGGAAGTGACGGTAAATAATAAATAGACTTCCTTCCTTAGAATCAGTGCAATAACAATATATTTACTAGAGTAGGAGTGGGAAAATGAAAAAATTATCCAGAACGGACAAGAAAAATTGAGAGCGTCTAGTTCAAAATCTGCTTAATGTACTTTCTGATGAAATTGAGTCATGTACCATATCAGGTATCCTGGGACTTTTTTCTCTTGTGCGCAGGAGGGATCCGAAGGTTTGAACTGCAGCCTGAGGCTTACTTGCTTTCTGGGACATACTTTACTAAATGTACTAACTATGGATCAAATTCTATCATACTCCCACATAAAAAGCTGTATAAGTGTTAGGCTCCGCTGCGTAATATATGAAGATAGTAACGATACCCTGTATCCGAATGTATCCAATGCAATGACAAATAAGAATGCATGTTTTAAGAAAGTCTTTCTGCAGTGTTATTAATCGATGAAGAAACATATTTTTCTGTAACTGAAATAAACATGTTTTACATGCACTTATTCCAACATTGGGTTTGTTCACTCACTCACTCACTCAATTATTTAATTATTTATTTATTTTTTTATTTATGTATTTGTTTATTTGTTTTTGTTTTGTTTCTTTCATATCTTCCATTTATTTACTTATTTGTTTATTTATACAAAATAAAACTAGGAAAAATTGAATAATCTCATTATTACATATTTAGACATTACAACAACAGTGACTGCCTCCGTGGTCTGTTGATCACCATGCTGGCTTCCAGATCTGGAGGTCCTGGTTCGATTCCTGGGCTTGGCTCTCAGTGAATTTTCCTTGAAGAAGAAATTTGTATGAATGTGAGTGTGATTGTGAGTGTGCCAGGTTAATATTAATTAGCCAATTATCAAAAACATAAAATACATCAGGACTGTCACTGGGCAGTAACCTGAACACACGTTTCAGCGTCACATTTTTGACAAGTAACTCCATCAGCCAGCACAACCATGAAGCATTAATAGATGCTGTAGAATTACCAACAAAGAAAAAAAAAACAACAACAGTAGCTCTTACCGATCAAAATGAACTGTCGCGTCAATTACATTTAAAAACATTGATAAATCCCTTCAAAATTCGTGTTAGAGATTTCATTTTAAGTTTAAAAACGAAAATTGTATAAAAGTAATCAAATCCATAAATAAAATCCCGTGCGATTTGAAGGGTACACGGGAAAAACGATCAAGGTCCATCAAAAATCGAAATTGAGTTAATAATGCTATCTTATAGTGGAAAGGAAGTACTATCATGTGGTCTAGCTAGTAATAAGAAATCATCGTTCTTGACATTCCACTATGTCAATTTCTATTAAATACACACATAACAAAGTATTAAGTGCTTAAACTTTAAAATTCGTTTTTCTCGAAACTTTCTAAAATGGACCTTGATAGTTATTCCCGTGTACCCTTCATTTGTAAAGCCTTAAAGAACACTTACTGGTCAGAATGATCGGAACGATCTTTCTTGTGTTAAAAATAGTACCGGTAGCTATTGTTTTATGAAAAAAGTATAACAATTAACGACAGTATATTTCAGTAAAACATAGTCTACTGTTGTAAAATTTATTTTATTTTTGCTTTATAGAAACTCTGCTGCAAACCCAGCTTATTGTACAATTGAAAGATCATTATCTGCTGAACTAATTGAACAGATCTATTAACAATTTGTGTTGTAACAGAAAATAATATATATTTGCAAACTTATATTAAAAGGTAATGCTATTAATCATGTTTACTGTGGTATATTATTTTCTTATTTTTCTCGATCTAAAATTATGCATTTAGCAAATTTTGAACGGTACTCCCTCAATTACAGCATTAAACTTACAGAAACGAAAACAAAAGATGCCCCACTATAAGATGAGAAGACGGAGTTCAGATTGAATGGGAACAATTCTTTATTATTAGTTGTTCAAATGAACGATTCGTGAATGAATCGACCCAACTCTATTGTCTATGTATCTTAACATTTTGTAGCATTTCTGGGGTGACTTTAGCACAGGCTTCAATGATACTGTTGTGCGACCGTCACTCAGGTCGCACTGATTGCTGGCCGGATGGCTACTGCGTTCGACTTCTGCTCCTTCTCGTCAGGATTTCTCACACCACCATTGTACACAACAATGGAAAACTACTTTGCTGGAAAAACTGGAGCTCTCAGGATACTATAGGGAACTACATGACTACTAAACTAAGTCCGAAATGATTGCAATGTTGTTATCTCTAACTAATTTATTATATATTTACATATGTACAGCAAAACTACTTACAGGGTATATCATTCTCCTCTACCGACGCCATCTTCTGTCAGGATAGATTCGACGTAGCTAGGTTAACAATCTCCACCAACTAATCAACTGCCTCACGCGTCTCCTCTCCAACACTTTTTATGATTCGGTACCTGTTTCCCGCCCGGGGTACCGACCACACCATCCACCCCTGTGAGATGGTCTTAAAACACTTTTGATTTCACGTACTTACAAATATCGTCTTAATCAATCATTTCTTACATTTAATTTTGATTTAGTGCATTATAGTGACAAGTCACTATAATAAAATTACGAGCAAGAAAAGAGTCCGAATAATGCGTGATATAATTTGACCAATTAAAATGCATGCTTTATCCTACTGGACCAATGGGATTGGGCCAGCAATGATCTGAAGCGTAAGAATACTTTCGTTGTAGGCAGTGATTTTACCACACACCCAACAAGACTCTATACCGCTGGCTAAGCATCTCAAGACCGTGTATTCCGCTGACACTGTTCCTGTTTCAAATTTAATACTCCACAGGAAATCATGCTACAGGGCGTTCTTTAGCCCTGGGGCATAACAATACCATTCTTTAAATGTTCCACATTCTCAATTTTCTCTACATATATCAAGCTCTTTATGTAACTCCAAAAGAAAAAAATCAAGCGGTGTTAAATCTGGAGACCTGGTCAGCCATTCTACTGGTCCACACCGACCAATCCAATGTCCAGGGAACTGTTCGTCCTGTCTGCTAAAACATTTGTGTGGCTTAACCTACCAGAATGAAGAATGATATCAATTCTTTCCTCTTTCGATAATGTCATCACGAAAATCAAGAAATTTGTTATAGGAAAACTTTCAAATAATCACAGCAGTGCATTGAAACTGTCACAGGTTAACCAAACAGTAAAGCAGGAAAAGTTAATTACCAGAATTGCATAAAAACACCTTTTCCAAAGCCTCCTCAGTACTCTACCATGTTACAAAATATCTGTAGATTAGATGCAGTAACTAATGTTTGTGTCAGTATTACAGTTATCTTTAAATAACTTGAAAATGATTAGAGATATCTCAAAAGAATTGCACCATTGTTTTTCTCAGAATATTTCACATGATTTTGAGTACCTACATGACCCTCTTTCGATTTAAAATTTCAAAGTTGCATTCAGAATGGCAGCTTTTGAGATAGGTGAGGGCTAGACTCAAATGTGTCACTGGTAGAGCATTTTTCTTACAAATAATGGTAACACCAATAGTAATCGCAAATCAAGCGTATGGAAGACATTTATATGGTTCCAGACTTTTGATTCACCCTGTATATTAGCAGTATGTTGTTTATTTTTTCCCCCGTAAAATCATATAAATTCCTAAACATGAGATCTAAAATCCTAAAAAAATCATAAAAAATCGATTGGAAAACCTAATTTTAGTTTCTTAAAACCTATAAATTCTGCGCTTAGTAATGAGGTATGTCACAGGCCTTATATTTTAATACATGTAATGCAAACTCTCATCAGTCACGTCTTGGCCTCCTCAACTTTCAAACCTACCGTCCACCACTGACACACAGCAGAATATACTTTTAAAATGACCACAGTACAAGATGATGAATACCATAAACCTGCAAACACTGTTTTGAAAGTGGAAAATTTTCTTCTTCGTCTTCTTTTTGGACGTCATATCCTCTTTGTTTGAAGATTTTGGCGTCCTTTGGTCTTGACATTTATTCAGTTATTGCAATGTATGGTTATGCCATCAATACTGGGATGTGTGATTAAATTTTCATTTTACATGTTTTCATGTGTTGATATAATAGTCTTCCTATTGTTTCAAATAGCATTCCTGGTGGTTTCCATGGACCATATCCTAAAATATTTCCAAGTTGTATTGTTAATTTGTCGATGGCTTGTTTAAATCGTCCACACTGAAAGAATATGTGATTAATGTCTCCTTGTTCTTGTTGACATGTACACAAAGGCGAATTTGAAAGACCAATCTTGTGTAAGTAGTAAGGCATATGGCTGCATCTTAGTTTTACAGCACTGATAAAGGTGATGAAGGAGCGGTGTCCTTTATAATCACAATACCATGGGCGACTTTGTATGTTATGGTGTACCAGAGTTTGTCGGATTTTGTTCTGTGTAAGATCCTGTAAGGTGGTATTTAATACGTTGTTATTCGACATGTTTATTGCGTCCTTTGCAAGACCATCCACCATCTCGTTTCTCTTTATTCAGCATGTCCTGGTATCCAGATTAATTTGAGCAAGTTCCCTCGATTCACTTTAAATATGGTTTGCTTGATGTTAATTTCTAGCCATGTTTGTTTTGTGTGCATATCACTATTGGTAATTCTGCTTAGTACACTTTTAGAATTCGAGGCCATTATTATGTGATTATTTTTATTGTTTATTAAAGGAATAAGAGCTTGACGGATGGCTGAGAGTTCAGCTGTATAACTAGAACTGTTGGAGGAGTTTCAATTTGGCATGAGTGTTATCAGTCGAACTGAGCTATGCAACTCCAACGCCTGTTTTTGTTTTTGAACCATCAGTGAATATAATAACTACATTCAGGTTCTGTTGCTTCTCATTGCAATCCATTCTTGAAATAGCTGTGGTGACTGAACCTCTCCCTTCTGGAAGGACACTAGGTCGTGCTGAATTGGGGCCATCAATATTTTGTAAGGGACACAATATATAAGATACCTCGGAAATATTTGGTATGAGAGACTTTGAGTATATTCTTGAAAGAGGTGATACACTGTAGGGAGAGTCAGGTCGATATTGTGAGGGTTATGAGTGTGCAGGGTCATCAATTTTTCATTTTATTGTCTAACAGTGCCGAACAATTGTTTAAAATCGAATTAAAAAATTTATGTGCCATAATTTGTTGTTGGATGTAAAGCAGGACATGTGCTATTTCTTGAAGTGTATGTTTTTTTGTTTGGTTTTCCACTCACACCAATTATTTTCTTCGCCACTTGGTAGTGTAAGGTCTCCATCCTGTTTGTGATTTGTTTGTTTATTGATATTGGTAATGCGTACTCTGTTACACTGCGGAAGATGATGTTATATAAACATTGCAATTGGTTTGAGTGACACCCCCACTTCCTATGCACAATGCATTTGAATAATTTCACTTTCTGCTGAAATTTGAGGTTAATAGTAGAGAAATGTTCATTCATCTTGAGGTTAGATTCCATGATAATTCCCAACATTTTTATACTTTGTTGTATGAGGATAATCACCAATTAGGAACAGGATTCTTTATTCATAAAAGAATAAAATCAGCAGTAAAAAAGGTCGAATTTATCAGTGATAAGTTATCGTATTTAGTACTTAAGGGTAGATGGTGCGATATTGTAGTTATAAATGCTCACGCCCCTACAGAAGAGAAAGACGACCATATAAAGGGTAGCTTCTATGAGGAATTGGAACACACTTTTGATCAGTTACATAGATATCACATGAAAATTTTATTGGGGGATTTCAATGCTAAAGTAGTACGGGAGGATATTTTTAAACTGACTATTGGAAAAAAGAGCCTACACATATCTAGTAATGACAATGGAGTTAGGTTAGTCAACTTTGCCACATCAAAAAATTTAATTGTTAAAAGTACAACATTCCCCCATAAGGATATACATAAATATACTTGGACTTCTCCAGATGGATTGACACATAACCAGATAGATCACATCTTGATAGATGAAAGAAGACATACTAGTATAGTAGACATTCGAACTTTCAGGGGGGCAGACTGTAATTCTGACCATTATTTGGTAATTGGAGAACTAAGAGAAAGACTATCAGTAGCCAAGCGAGTAGAGCAACAAGTTAATATTAGAAGATTCAATATTCCGAAATTAAAGGACGATTAAACTAAGCAACATTATCACGTCGAAATTTCAAATAGGTTTGCCGTATTAGCAAGTTCTGATGATGTTGAGGAAGAGTTAGATGTGAATAGCATGTGGGAAAATATCCGAGATAATATTAAAATTGCAGCTGAACAAAGCATAGGTTATTATGAAACTAAGAAAAAGAAACCGTGGTTTCATGGTAATAGAAAGAAGGAAACAGGCAAAATTGAAATTCTTACAGGATCCAGTTGAGGCGAATAGAGATAATTATTTCAATACAAGACGGGAAGCAAATCGTACGCTTAGGAATAAAAAAAGAGAATACTTGAAGGGAAAACTGAATGAGGTAGAAACAAATAGTAAAAATAAAAGCATTAGAGATTTATTGAAGGGCATAAAGGAATTCAAGAATGGATATCAGGCAAGGGTAAACGTGATCAAGGATGAGATTGGCGACTTGCTTGCAGACGCTCATTCAATACTGAACAGATGGAAAAACTATTTTGGACAACTACTAAATATACATAGGCCAAATAGAAATGATCGGGACGAAATTGAAATACAAACTGCTGAGCCATTTATACCCGAACCCACACTGAAAAATTATAAGTCTCCAGGTATCGATCATATTCCAGCAGAATTAATACAAGAGGGTGGAAGCGCATTATCTAACGAAATTTATAAACTTGTACTTGCTATTTGGGAAAAGGAAATTGTACCAGAACAATGGAAGGAGTCCATTATCGTACCTATCTTTAAGAAGGGGGACAAGACTAACTGCAGTAACTATCGAGGAATATCACTTTTGTTGGCGTCGTACAAAATTTTGTTCAATATTCTTTTGAGAAGAGTAACTCCATATGTAGATGAAATTATTGGGGATCATCAATATGGTTTTAGGCGTAATAGATCAACTATTGACCAGATATTTTGTATTCGACAGGTAATGGAGAAAAAATGGGAGTATAAGGGTACAGTGACTGCCTCCGTGGTCTGTTGGTCAGCATGCTGGCTTCCAGATCAGGAGGTCCCGGATTCGATTCCCGGGCTAGGCTCTCGGTGAATTTTTCTTGAAGAAGAGGAATTCCCTGGGTGTCTAGAGTCTGGAAATTTGTATGAATGTGAGTGTGATAGTGAGTGTGCCGGGTTAATATAAATTAACCAATCATTACAATAAAAAAATACGTCAGGACTGTCGCTGGGCAGTAACCTGAACACACGTTTCAGCGTCACAATGTTGACAAGTAACTCCATCTGTTAGCACAACCATAAAGCATCTAATAATAGATGCTATAGAGTTACCAACAACGAAAAAAAAAAAAGGGGGTACAGTGCATCAGTTATTCATAGATTTCAAAAAGGCATATGACTCGGTTAAGAGGGAAGTTTTATATGATATTCTTATTGAATTTGGTATTCCCAAGAAACTAGTTCGATTAATTAAAATGTGTCTCAGTGAAACATATAGCAGAGTTCGTATAGGTCAGTTTCTGTCAGATGCGTTTCCAATTCACTGTGGGCTAAAGCAAGGAGATGCACTATCACCTTTACTTTTTAACTTTGCTCTAGAGTATGCCATTAGGAAAGTCCAGGATAACAGAGAGGGTTTGGAATTGAACGGGTTACATCAGCTGCTTGTATATGCGGATGACGTGAATATGTTAGGAGAAAATACACAAACGATTAGGGAAAACACAGGAGTTTTACTGGAAGCAAGTAAAGAGATAGGTTTGGAAGTAAATCCCGAAAATACAAAGTATATGATTATGTCTCGTGACCAGAATATTGTACGAAATGGAAATACAGTATAAAAATTGGAAATTTATCTTTTGAAGAGGTGGAGAAGTTCAAATATCTGGGAGCAAGAGTAATAAACATAAATGATACTCAGGAGGAAATTAAACACAGAATAAATATGGGAAATGCCTGTTATTATTCGGTTGAGAAACTTTTATCATCCAGTCTCCTGTCGAAAAATCTGAAAGTTAGAATTTATAAAACAGTTATATTACCGGTTGTTCTCTATGGTTGTGAAACTTGGACTCTCACTTTGAGAGAGGAACAGAGATTAAGGATGTTTGAGAATAAGGTGCTTAGGAAAATATTTGGGGCTAAGAGGGATGAAGTTACAGGAGAATGGAGAAACTTACACAACGCAGAACTGAACGCATTGTATTCTTCACCTGACATAATTACGAACATTAAATCCAGATGTTTGAGATGGGCAGGGTATGTAGCACGTATGGCCAAATGCAGAAATGCATATAGAGTGTTAGTTGGGAGGCCGGAGGGAAAAAGACCTTTAGGGAGACCGAGACGTAGGTGGGAGGATAATATTAAAATGGATTTGAGGGAGGTGGGATATGATGATAGAGACTGGATTAATCTTGCTCAGGATAGGGACCAATGGCGGGCTTATGTGAGGGCGGCAATGAACCTTCGGGTTCCTTAAAAGCCAGTAAGTAAGTAAGTTGTATGAGGATGACTTGGTTGGATATTTTAAAGCTGTTTACATTAGGGTGTCTCTTATGATTTTTAGAAATTATTATATGTTGAGATTTTCTGTGATTAATTTGTAGGCCAATATCTTGGATTGCGGTGCAGATAGTGGTTATGTCATCTTGTAGTAAGTGCAAAGCTATTGTATTATTTCTTAATGGTATCCGGGCTGTTATAAAAATGTCGTCAGCAAACATTGTAAGTCTGGCTATCTGAAGGTTTAACTGAAACAGAGTATGAGTATATATTGTAAATAAAATGGGGCTAAGAGATGATCCTTGTAATAAACCAGAGTTAGAAATTCGGTTACTAGTATTTTGGTATCTTGGATGGAAACTGATTTTCCTGTTACACATAAGGTTAATGATTAATTGATTTAACTTTTGTGGAATGTTGAAGTATTCTAATGCGGGAACTAGAAGTTGTAAGTTAACATTATCATATGCTTTGGATACATCAATTGCGATTAAGTGGAGATTTTTCTTCCTGATCCATGCTACAGCTGTATTTGCAGCTATGTACTTGTAGGAGTTTCATCGTCAGAACAAAATTAATGGTTCACTGAACTTGTAAACATTTATATGGTTAAGTACTCTTTGTCCTTGTGGCAGCTCACGAATAGTGAGAAGATTTCTACATTCTAATTTCTGTAAAGATTGTGAGTAGAGTATGTGAGTAGTATGTAAATCAAACTGCATTGGGGCCACTTCCTAATTCGTTCAATGTAATGTATAGACGAGTATTTAATGTATTTTCTGGTGGTATTACTTAGCATGATGGGTCTATAGTGGTTACTGTCTACTCCTGTTGTTTTTGGTTTCTGAATTGGTATCGCAAAGAACTGCTGCTATGGGATCGGAATATTGCCTGTATTGAGGATAGTATTGTAACAATTAGTCAAGCCTTGCAGGAAGTGATGTGATAGATAGTTTAAGATGGTATATGTTATATCTGGTCCTTGAGAGGTGTTTTTTTTTTTCTTTTGAATCACAGTGACTACTTCGTTGTACGATATCGGTTCTATCAATTCATTTGAAACATTAAGATTCAATCTCTATTCCTGGAGGGAGGGAGACAAGCGGTGGAACGTCATCTGGTGTAACTAGTTTTAGGAATTCCTCTTGCATGTCGGTATTACGATGAATTATATTGAAGGAGCTGTTAAATCTGTTGGTGAACCAGTGAATTCTCTGCCATATATGTGATATCGGAGTGTGCTGTGTTAGTTGGGAACAGTACGTTTGGTTACCAGACATAATGTCCATACCTCAAAATGTCCATGGAATAATGTCCGTGTTAAATTGTCCAGAGTCAAAATGTCTATAGTTTTATAATGTCCACTTCACTCTGATGTCCAGAGTCATAATGTCCATAGTTCTATAATATACACTATCTCCATCACAGAAGGGTAAGCCACTTCCTTCTTTTCGTGGGTACCTGTACCAACATCATGACTTTAATAGAGATAGGACAAAACTATATTGGTGATGCAGATAAAGGAAAATTTGTAATGCTGCAATAATAACTAACAGCAAGCTAGATAACATTTGGGTTTTGCAGGATGGCACAGATAAGCATTTACATAGTGCTGATGAAGCAGGTATAGAAGTAAAGTGCATCTTGAACCGTGTTAAGGCAAGAGCAAGAGTGATGCCAAATGAAACTCCATCAACTGTTTTGGTAGCAACTCTCGGTTCTCCTGTGGAGGAGGTAGCATAAAAGATGCTTGAGTGCAGAAGTTTGAAAAGAATGATAAACCGTACACAAATCCATGAGCGGCCTCCCAATCCAACAGCACTGAATGATTTAGTCATAACAGCTCCTTATGACCATGCGGCAAGGGGTCAACAGTTTCTGTTGTTTAGCTCAGGCCAGGATGACGAAAATAGAGTTTTAATATTTTCTTATGATGATTCCCTAAGGGTTCTGTCTCAGTGTAATATGTTAATTTGTGATGGGACTTTTAAGTGTGCGCCCCAGTGGTTTGCACAGTTGTTCACAGTGCAAGGGAGACATCTCGAATCATGCAGCACACAAACAATGCGATAGAAGGCTGGCACAGTCATGGCTGTACATTATTCATCCATTTGGCAATTTATACGTGCCTAAAGAGCGAAGAAAATTAAATTTGGGCACAAATATTGCAAGCAAGAGGAGGGGCATACACAAATTAAAGAGCCGGTGAATTAAATGTATTTGACGAATCAAAAACAAATTCTCCAAATTGTGAGAAACTACAACAGGTACAAAGAAAATGGAGAAAATTCTCATATACCTTAAAAGTATTGGTTACCATCTTAAAAGTGGGGCTCTGGTTTCCGATGATTAATAACTTATTTGTGCGAGTTACAGAATAAAATTGATTGTGTTCTATTCAATTCATACATTATGGACGTTTAACACTATGGACATTTTGACCGTACGGACGTTTTATCATATGGGCTTTCTGTCATATGGACATTTAGTACATGGACATTTTCACCATATGGACATTTTGACCTTATGAACGTTTTATCATATGGATGTTCTGTAGTATGGACTCTATACGATGGAAGCGTACATTTTCCATGATCTGGTTTTGGTTTGTTTGATGCTTTGTTTAACCCTGGCGTTGCTTTGCTTATATTTAATAAAATTGGAAAGTATTTTATGCTTCATCTTTCTGTTATTTGTATGCATCATAATCTCTTTGTTCCACCAGGGTGGTTTCATTCGAGCTCCGAAGTTTTCCTTGGTTGGGGAAGATGGAGCACTAGTATGTTTATCCAATATCTGTTTGAATATAGCAAGGAATTTCGTCATATCCTTCTCTTGGGCTATCAGGTGATGTCTGGGTAAATCTAGTTTCTCTTGAAGCATTTGCGGATTAATTTGAATTTTCCTATATCCATGTCATTGTTGGTATTTAGTCCATGGCATTTGAGCAATCTGAATCTGTACTATAAAATGATCACTACCCTTCGTATCAGGTGAAATGCTCCAAGTCGTTAGGGGTAGTAGTAAATGTCAAATCTGGGGAACTATTCTCTTGATGTGGAAGTCCTAATCTACTAGGAGTATCTTCATTTGCTAAGTTGAGGTTATGAGTTCAAAGTATTGTAAAAATTTGTATTTTCGAAAGGCCCGAGTATCTGCAGAGATTGTTTAAGATTGAAATCTCCCAGGATTATTATAGATTTGGATGTTGTCAGATCAAAATGGTGTTCCCAAAAGATCCAAGACACATAGTTATACGGTGCATTATATATGCCTATTACCAGAATGATGTCTAGTTCAATTTGGATAGCCTGAAAAGTTTTTGTGTAATTGGTAATTGTAATTGTAGATGTCTGTAATATCTGTATCGATTAGTCTATTAAAAAAGCTATTCCACCTATAATAGAAACTAGAATACACATGTCTGTAAGTTTTAAGGTTATGATTATTTTCATTTATTGCGTCTACGTGAATAGGTTAACAAATGATTTTACAAGTTCAGCATTCACATACATAAGTCGAGGGTTAAACGATCGCTGAGGGACTTCCGCTGGTTTTGAAATAGACACTGACCCACTTAGGTTAATTTCAATTAAGAAACATGCCAAACGAATTATCTTTGCACCAAAAACAGATCCTCCCTGGACCAAATTATCGTATTTTATAATTATTTGAATGCAACAGAAGTCAGAAGTCTTGCTAAAATCGGCGGAAGTCCCTCAACGCTCGTCTCGCCAAATCGAGCTTTGGGAAATCTTCGCCAAAGCGGCAAATAATTATGACAAATCACGATGAGCACTGGCAGAAGTATGTTCCATTTCATCCACCTCAAATACAGTTTTTTCTTATATTAGGCTATGGAAAGAATTCGTCTAACAGATGCACTCCTATGCAATAACAATTCGATACTCAGCCCCGGAACAATTTTTCCCTTGAAATTATTCAGTCTGTTTCACAGGGAACTTTACCTGAAAAACTAGACTTGCATAATAGGCCTATATACGTTACTGTAGGTACCTTAACAGAAAACCACAATTCTGAATTGCACAGAGTTTGTGTACACTCGATGTGGGTCTCTGGCGTCTTTTCAGACTCGAGTTGTGTGGATATAAGGGGAAAAATTGAAACGGTGTCGGATGGAGTTTCTGGGTAGCTCAGTTGCTGGAGCGCTGGTATGTTCCACCAGAGGTCCCAGGATTGATACCCGACCTCGGAACAATTTTTTCCTTGAAATTATTGAAGTCTGCTTCATAGGAGCTTTACCTGAAAACTGGACTTGCATAACAAACAATTCATTCATAGCGTTCTGCCCAAGGGCAGATCTTTCACTGCAAACCCAACATTCTCCAATCTTTTCTATTTTTTGTCTTCCTTTCTGTCTCCGCATATGATTCATATATCTTAATGTCTTCTTCTGACCCGAACTCTTCTCCCATTCACCATTCCTTCAGAAGGCAGTTTCTTTTCAACCTTTTCCTCTTCCTGATCCGTTTCAGCATCATTCTTTCTTTCCACTGCCGCTGCCGCTTTCCATGAAGTTTATTTTGAGCTAACACACTTCTCTGCTTGAAACCTGGAGGATCAGAGTAATTGTTTTGTTCCTGTTGTCTATTAGGGCCTAGCATTATGTGCACAGCTTTAAATGTAAGGATCAAGTTTAATTTTGGACAATAAATTAATGCTCACTCAAATTATATTTTGTCTAAATTATTAGATTTAGATTAGATTAGATTTATTTATTTAACCTGGTAGAGATAAGGCCGTCAGGCCTTCTCTGCCCCTCTACCAGGGGATTACAACTATAACATGAACAATAAGATTACAATTAATATTAAATTTACAATTACAATTACAATAAAAATTAAAGTACGACAAGAATACCTGATTAATGAAAGCTAGACATTTTATCATAGAAGTTAAGAACAAAGAATATTTTTGTATTTACTAAATTACAAATTAAACCTACAATAACAAAATTCTATAGTGATGAAATTACCGGATATTGAGATATTTTGTGGTAGATTAAAAGAACTATTTACAAGAAACCATGTCTGAACGAGTCTCAATTACTGACCAACTGCCTAGTAAGTTTGCGTTTGAATTCAATTTTATTTCGACAGTCCCTGATGCTAGCAGGTAACGAATTCCAGAGTCTTGGCAGGGCTATTGTGAAAGAGGATGAGTATGAGGAGGTGCGATGGGATGGTATTGTTAGTATTGTTTCATGGCGAGAGCGTGTGTTCAGATTGTGGTGGGAAGAAAGGTAAGTGAAGCGAGACGACAGGTACGAAGGAATGTGTGTACCGCCTGAATATGTATTGCAGATTCGCATGTTGTTTCATTGCCACGTAATTAAAATGATAGAATTTTTTTTCTGTTTCGTAATTCACACTTTATTTGCTTTTGTACGTAATACAATAGGGTCCTAGTATGAAAATTTAAAATGTAAATTTCTGGAACTCTTAAATGAACTTACTTACTTACTTACCTACTGGCTTTTAAGGAACCCGAAGGTTCATTGCCGCCCTCACATAAGCCCGCCATTGGTCCCTATCCTGAGTAAGATTAATCCAGTCTCTATCATCATATCCCACCTCCCTCAAATCCATTTTAATATTATCCTCCCACCTACGTCTCGGTCTCCCTAAAGGTCTTTTCCCCTCCGGCCTCCCAACTAACACTCTATATGCATTTCTGGATTCGCCCATACGTGCTACATGCCCTGCCCATCTCAAACGTCTGGATTTAATGTTCCTAATTATGTCAGGTGAAGAATACAATGCGTGCAGTTCTGCGTTGTGTAACTTTCTCCATTCTCCTGTAACTTCATCCCTCTTAGCCCCAAATATTTTCCTAAGCATCTTATTCCTCATAGAAGCTATCCTTTATATGGTCGTATTTCTCTTCTGTAGGGGCATGAGCGTTTATAACTACGATATCGCACCATCTACCCTTAAGTACTAAATACGATAATCTATCACTGATAAATTCGACCTTTTTTACTGCTGATTTTATTCTTTTATGAGTAAAGAATCCTGTTCCTAATTGGTGATTATCGGTTCCTTCCCCATAATACAACAAGTAATCTCCTATTTCTGTTATGCCATTCCCATCGAACCTAACCTCCTGTACTCCCACAAAGTCTATTCTATATCTAGCTAGTTCTTTTGCTACTAATGTTACCCCTCCTGTTCTATATAGACTTGTAACATTCCAAGTACCAAATCTCAAAACCTTATTCCTTTGCTGTGGTCGTGTCAGAGAATCAGTCCCATTCTGAGGCTTATTTGAAGGATTCGTAACAAGCTGTTTTTTACGGTGATGGGTTGTTAGCCCTTCGCCCAACCCTCAAGCTGGAGGACCACCCCTCATCGGCTGTCCGCGACTGCTTATTCAATATATTCACAGCTACCCTCCATATCTGGAGATATCTCATTCAGTCAGGGACAGGCTTCTTTCACTTGTTAAACTCTGACATATGACCTGACTTTACTTTTCTTTCAAAGAAAGTTTTGATAAGAGTTTTCATCATTCTTAAAAATACCATTGTGTTCAGATAGGTCCAAAAATAACAGGCCATCTACTGCTAACAAGAGTAACTAAAAATAACTATTTAAGCAATTGGTAACGAAAGTAACGAATTTAAAAGACTTGAATAGTCGTCAATAACGAAATTACGCATATTATTATTCTGCTTCACTTATTTAATGTTGTCACAACTGCCTCTGTTACAGTGGTCGATAGTTAGTGATTACATATGTAAGTCTGATTTAGTCTAGAAGGCTGGGAGAAAAGTTGGCTGCTCGTCCATTGAACTGAAGATCAGATGACTTGTGGAACAAGTCTGATGTTACCGAACGAGTTGGCTCAGGTAGTAGCATTTGAGACTCGCATTCAGGAGATCCCAGGTTCAAACCCCATGGCCGACCAATCTGACTGGTGTTTTTCACGGTTTCACTTAGTCACAAAGGCCGGATTGAAAACTTGCATACCATGATTCATCACCAGCTCAGTCACCAATATCATAAACATTAATCGAAAATTTGAGTCGGTTACCTACACACAAACTATCTACAACACAACAATAGAAACAGGAATAGTAAAAGGGGCTTACTTATATACCCACAGATACTAAAACACGCGAGATGACCACGAATGTTAAAGCGTATATAAATAAACTTAACAAAAAGAAAAAAAAAGTCTGATGATAAATCATTAGTTAAATAAAACGTGTTTAATGTTTTTTCATTGTGCTTATGAATAATTGATAAGTTGTAGTACGTAACTAAAATGTAACTAATTTTTGTTTCACATCTTCGGTAGACACCTGAATAAGCAGGTAACCAACTATTGGACTATTGAACATGACATTGAAAAAATGTTGCTCTGTTTTTGCACATAAATGGACTTTCAGTTATAATTAATACATCCAGTATATAGCCCATCTACTGTAAATATTGCAAAAGGAAGAATATTTCTCAATTAAGGGTATGCCCTACTGAGTTCTGATGAAATATTTCAATTTTTACCATTTTTAAATTTTCCCACCAAAAACTCATATGGTCTATGATAAATATTTGTGCAAAGTTTCGTTTCATTATTCGAATTGTAGGTGACCTAAATATTAATTCTTTTAAAGGGCCGTAAGCTAACCAGGCCATCTAACCTTTAAACGCAGTTTCTGGGATATAATATTTTTTTGCATTTTTCAATCTAGGAATTCAGACTTATCAAAAACTAAGTAAGATAATGCAGTGGCATTTTTAGTACATATTTTAAACACTGTATTCCAGGGACATTTTTATTTTATTTTTATGTTGCTTGAAAAATACAGCCAATGCATGACCTTAAGAAAAAACTTTAAAAAAATTCAAGATAATTTGTTTATTCGGAACCACAAATAAATACAAAACTCGAATACACAGTCTGATTACTCTTCAGCTGGATGTCAAGCCATGAAACTAGAAACAAATCTTTATTCTTTCATGTGTAATCTAATTTATTGGTAAGATATGAATTTGTCTATTTAATTTTTTATGGATCAAATTTAGAAACCAAAAATTCTTAAAATTTCAACATCATCATCTAATCTTAAAGGAAAGAAATTTGTGATTAAAACTTAATTGAAATCATATAAAAATTGTGGAAGTCGTAAAAATCAGTAGCACATACCTTTAAATAAAGTACAACCTCTATTTAATGAATCATTGGGGACCTTGTTTTCTTTATTTCCTTAAGTGGGGCTTCCACTAAATATAAGAGATAATCATAAAAGAGGGGAGAGTATTGGGGAAATTCTACATTTTTAAAAATAATTCTAGTTGTGCAGCCTAAAATTCTCCAAGGATTCTTTTCTTAAATGTGGGTATGTTATACAACCGAGTTTGCATAAATTGGGTTCTGAACTTATGTGTGTGGTATATTCTCTAGGTTAAAAGAAAACAAGCCATAAAATCCGCGAATTCATTGACTACAGGAACATTAATCAGGATTATACATATGTAGACAGGATGATGCAATTGCATTATCTCTTTTCGTTTACATGTTAATCATTACATTAATTATTTATAATCAAAGTAAATCATTTAGAACCTACATAAATGTAAAATTATATAACTTATTTTATATTTGTGCTGTGATCAGCCTCAGAGTTTCTGGCCACAGTTCATGAGGTTCCAAGTTCGATTCTGGTTAGAGCACAGGAACTTTTCCTTAAAGGGAACTGTACTTGTGTTCGTCCATGATCTAGGTTAGTCTAGATTTAAGATCTCTCCTGGCACTGCACAACCACACAATATCATTGGAGCAGTGTCACTCTGCCTTCCAGAAGTGGGTTATACATAATCCACTGCCAAGAGAATGTCGAAAGACAATGTGGTGGCATTTGAGGGAAATATTTGTGCAGTTGGTAATTGAATTGATTTTCTGTTCTAGATTGCACAAGTGTTACGAACTCATTTTCACTACTGCATGAAGCTGCAACCCAGCTTGGGGCTGTCGTTACACAGAAATTTGACGAAGCAGTGCGTGCTGAAGAATTAGCATCAGTAGAGAGATTTTTTAAGATCTTTCCTCTTCTTGGAATGCAAGATGAAGGTCTGATTAAGTTCTCATTGTACCTATGTTCAAAGGTAATATTACAAAATCATGCAGTTCTTACTTCAATTTTTCTGTCTTTGTTTTCTATTCTAATATGTTTATCTTCAAAAATAATGTTTTGGTAGGATAATTTTATTTATGCTTTAGTATTTCTGAGCTTTAGCTCGGACATCTCTCACATAAAGAGATCTGGCTAAGTCTTATGAATTTAATTATATTTGAGTCAAATACGAAATTGGGATGTACATTTGCAAAGCACCAAAGAAGCTGCAGTTAGAATTATATTGAGATGTTTTATATATTTTGAGAGTATGAGTAAATAAAATTAGATTCAGAATTTAAAAAAAATATGCAAGGCAAGGTACAAATACAGTAAAACTTCATTTGTGCATTTCTCACTTATACATTTTCTAACATATACTTTTTTTTCTTAAGTTCCGGCAAAATTCTTCTACTTTTCATGTTAATTCATTTCAGTTATACGTTTTTCGCACTTATCGTATTTTGAGCCCTGAGAGGTACAAAACTTCATTTATACGTCCTAATTCAATTTTGCTCGAAATTAGGTTTGCCATGAAATGTAAGAACGCGAAAATACCGTATTTACGCCATCGAATATAATGTGCACACCAATTTTTTTATCCAAAAATCCAGAAAAAAAAATTGGCGAATATAATAGGCCTACGCATTTGTGCTAAAAACCACTCAAGTTTAAAATTATGTTATCAAGACAGGTTATAAAGGGACTCTCTTACCTCTTACCTATACATCACATTCATGCTCATTTGAGTATCAGAACTGGAACATCTGGTGAACAGGTCTGGGTTGGTGTCAGAACATTGACAATGACTAACGTCATGCTACCCAGTGGTGATATTCAGCCGGTTCGCACCAGTTCAGATAAACCGGTTGTTAAATTATTTTTAGATATTATTTGCAATTACCATGGACATATACCGTATTGTTTTAGCATATGTACACATGAGAGAACTGGTTGTTAAACTTCTTCAATATCACACTGATGCTACCCTTTCATCAGTAATTACTGGTAAATTTTTTTGGTTTGATGCGCAGTTGTTGAGAGTTGTGTTCATAAAATTTCACAGTAAAAGAAAAATATTATTGTCATTTTAGCAGTTAAAAATATTATTCTTATTAAATAAATGGACAAGAAATTACAAATGAAAAGTTCGCAACGAGTGTTTTTGTACGTACAATAAATTTGTTAAAACTGAATAATTTGGTAGGATAATAAGCCTGTTTTGAGGTGAATTTTTTTACACTAGAACTAATGTTCAGTTCAGTTTTGACTCCTTTAAAAGAGGTTATTAATGAGTGGAAGAGAAACTGTTTTCTTTCGTAAAAGGGAGTAGAGTGATGACCAAAGGGCAAGTACAAGCAGGATTACAGCTGTTGTCAACCCTTCCTCCCGTATCTTTGTAAAAATGAACTGAAGGAATTACCAAGGCCGCGTACTCAGTAAACATACCTTCCTGATTAATGGAAGGGGGTGCGAAGTCAGTCAGTACCTACTGCCTAATGACTATAAAAAAGTGAACATTATTAATTACATTGAACGTAATCTATCCTGTGTGTATAGCAATGTCTGTAGTATAAAAACAGACTTCGGTTTTAGTGAACCTCGGATATAGTGAACGAAATATGCTGGTCCGGAGTTGACTGTATATAAACTTCAACCAAAAAATGTCGTGTTGAGAGATAAGATATTTTGTGTATTTGTATATTAAAAAGTGTTCTATTGAGAAAACATTAACTGAGCGCAATTCTGCAAGATGCTACTATATTTTGATTCTGCATATTAACCCATTTATGCCCAGATTATTTTTTTTTTTAATTTTTGTTTCACATATCATATTAAGTGAGTCAGAGGGACGTTGTAAGCATGAGGAACTATGAAAATATTGATTTTGTTACTTCGGTAAAAATTTATGGGATGGGTCGATAACGACTCACTAGGCACTTCCTCGAGAATTTGTTCATTATAATGTTTTGATGATTTCTTGTTTTATTTATGCTTTTGCGTAGTATGCAACTTGTTAAATTTAAAAGTAATGTATAAACAAATCATTACCATATTAAAACCGCATACTATTTTTTTAAATATTTATTGAATAATAATTATAATTTCCCTGAGAGCTACATTCACATGTATTTTACATTCACAAATCTGAAAGGAAACCTTGTACTTGAAGAAATAAATAATTTGAAACCCACAATAAATTATGGTACATGACATAAGGCCCACACCTGTGGAGTAACGGTTGGCGCGTCTGGCCGCGAAACCAGGTTGCCCGGGTTCGAATCCCGGTCGGGGCAAGTTACCTGGTTGAGGTTTTTTCCGGGTTTTTCCCTCAACCCAATATGAGCAAATGCTGGGTAACTATCGGTGCTGGACCCTGGACACTTTTCACCGGTATTATCACCTTCATCTCATTCAGACACTAAATAACATGAGATGTTGGTACAGCGTCGTAAAATAACCTACTAAAAATACATGACATAAGTCCTTAGACCTACTCATGATATGGTGCACCTCTGACATTCTTTTACATTGCCACAAATCTTGTATCGCCGTTTTTGTTGTTGGGCTATAGTGCCAACAGTGATCCTTTCTCCGGTGTTCTTTGATGGTATCGAAGAAACGAACTCGTCTTCCACTCTTTGGAGAAGTGTCATATTTTAGGCTTGCGTTATTTCGTGGCCGAAGGCGAATGCATCCAAAGACTTTCCATATGATCGACTGACTGAGAAGCCAAGCATTGTTCATGCACACATCTAATAACCACGAAAGTAATGGTATGTGCCATTTTTTCCACGTATATCAGAAGTATGTACTCCACTCATATTGCAGTTATATTTACGAAAAACAAGGCAGACGAACTTTGATTTCCTCTTCTTGTAAAGGGGCTGCTTCATGTTCGTTAGACATGATGTTCACCTTTATTTCTTTCTCACTTTATTCTACGTGTCGGTGGTGGGGAATTCTCAATTTCATTGCTGATAAGATCTGAATCTTTTCTAATATCGGTGCCCCTTTCCTCATTATAAGGCTGAACAATGACTGGTAGCTCTGTCACTAACTCTGCTGTGGCTTGTAGTTGAGCTCAGTCGGAGTCCTTGCAATCTTCATCTCCAGAATTTGCATCCATTATCCTCAGGTAGATCAATCAATACATCTGCCCCGTATTTTGGAATTTCGGAAGAATCAGATCTCTTCAACTATCCTAGAATTTAGATTACTGTCAGACCAGTGAGTCTGATAACAGGGAATACTTATGATTATGGAAACTGTAATGAAGGATCTCAGTTTTCAGATGGGGCCAGTAGGGGACTCTCATGAAGAGAATAAAAAGACAAAACGGGGTCATTCTGATTGTTATTCACACTCGGCTCTCTCTCTCATAGGTGCCGCTAGTGCCGAGAATTATGAACTACTTAGTTCGTCAAAGACTATCCAGAGTGCATCCCAAGCAGTGAGATATAACATTACACAAATAAAACAATGTTGTAAACGAAAGCGGTAATAAGCCTGAGATATTCTGAGAAGTGCCATAAGAATTATCATTCCCAAAAGCACTCCTAATCCTTACACAAACTTCTATTGAGGTAGTTGTTCGTAAAAACATCGCTCAAAGGAAAATAATAAGAAAACAAAATGATTTCATAATGAAAAGCTATGTGAAAGGTAATTCTTGAATAAGTGCTTAGTGGGTCGTTGTCGACCCACACTAAATTCTAAGCCCTACTGTACAGCAAATAGCGTAAATATTGACAAAAACATACAAGATACATATTCTCCTGTATCTTCTTGGCAGGAAACACTGATTGTTAATAAAATTCACGGATTGAACAGAGTTTTTACTCACTTTTTCTTCTCCAAGGCAGACGGTAGTTGCGTCATATTTATTCGGCAAGTTCCCGCGCAATAATGACGTGGTTTGTTGGTTTCCCGCGTGTTTCACAAGTGCATTGTACCTTTGTGCATCTAAGAAAAGTAGATACGTAGTGTTGCCTAGAATAATTCGCGTGGAAAATAATTTTAATCAATGGGTCGAAAACGACCCACCTGGGCATAAATGGGTTAAGAACATTTACTAGCTCACACTTATCGACATAGACATAGAATGTTTGGCCTGTTCTTAGGTGTGTATATACTGTGTATTAAAGGTGTTTTCTGTACTTTTTCGGTGGAATTGCATCTCTTTTGAAGTAACATATTTTCTGAGGTGGAAAGCAAACTAAGAAATATGTTATGCTTATACATTTTGTACAATTGTAGCACTTACCTTTTTTATTTGTAGCTTCAAGAAACAGCTCATCAGAATCTGCTAGTTGCCTTGGAGACGAACCCTTCTAATAAGCGAGCTAGTGTTATCTATGCTGATACGTTGACTCTACTGTTTGAAGGAATTGCTCGGATCAGTGAAATTCATCAACCTCTTGTGGAGACTTATTATGGTTTGTGAATATTTTTGTATTCCAAATATTTTTTGAACATGTTATGCTTTCGTCTGAAACGTAATTAGTATTGCCATGAAGATTTTTATGTCAAATATACCAGGTTAATAATAATATACAATTATTTACTATTACATCTGTATAAAATAGAAATTGAAAACAATCAAAATACATTTTTTTTGTAATGACAGCAGCTTCATCATGAATAGAAAATACCTCCAAATCCGCTGAGTCATCAATAACATTCGCGCTCATTTGTTTATTGTTATTGTTAAGTCATCTTAATTGTATATGTTTCTCCTTCATAAGGAAATGGAAGAAAGGCTACATATTGTGGCATTATATGAAGATTTAGGTGTAGAAGACATTTTGTTGATGCAAATGTTTTCAGAAGAAAGAGCAGCATCCAGCATCATGGAGGCGATACATCATATGGAAACCCACAATTTTTTTATTTAATCGTATGGGGAAAAAAAAATTTTATCTGTATGGAGCCATACAGCATATGGGTGCCTAAGTTTTGTACACGGAGATCTGTACAGATCTTAGATCATCTCTTGCTGTTCCTAATGTATTTTGTTTGATGTTCATAAACAAAAATCGTCCACCTCTGCAGCACTGGAATCCATAATTATATAAAATTATGGTTGAAAAACAAGAAGTGCTGCAAATACACACTCCAAGATTCATGAGACAAGTGTGCATCTATGGTGGGGCTACATGGTGTATTCTTTATATCTTGTACAATTAAAATGTAAAGCAAAACAATTTCTTTACTTCTTCTTTAATATTAAACAATCATTAAATGACAGTCTGAGAGATAGAGAGAGGAGAGTAGAATATAGTTCAAGGGAGAAACCAAGGGTGGGGCGTATGACCAAGAAAAAAATTACTGTGACAGCACTGGCAGCACCCTGATATTGTTGGTAATATTCAATCTCAAAGGAGCAGCCCAGCCGTTGTTTCATCACAGCATTAAGGTTCACGTTATCTGCTTATTACTAAAGCCCGGATTTCTAAGCAAAATGCACATTCTTTTCCACACTGTTAAAGGTAAGCAGAAAGATTATACCTCGTAAGACACACCTAGATAAGAAGTTTTAGCTATGTTTTATTAGTGCTTATAAATTCTTATTTCGCAGGAAAACGTTTTGATTCCTTATTTTACGATTTTTAATTCAAACTGCATATTTTACCCAAAGCTGTAATTTTAAAAGTGTGTTATTTCACACCTAGCTGCCATTTATCACTGATTCCATTTTTTTTATTGGCTAATAAAAATTAACTTCAGTCGAATGCGTAAGAAAGCAATGCTAGGATATGACCCAGGATGATGCGAAATAATACTGCGTAGTTCTAATTAGAGAACCTTGGGATTCCCCGCCAAGCTTCTGCGACTAGGCAGATCAATCAGTTATCGCACTTATCGCGTTATCAGAATGATGTCATGTGCCTGGATGGTGAATCCCCGAGTTCCAAGCTGCAGTGTGCAAGTTGTGCAATACGCTTTGGTTCAATGAGGTGTGTGTGATTGCTGCTGTTGTAGTTAAGGAATGTCATGTGCCTGGATGGTGAATCCCCGAGTTCCAAGCTGCAGTGTGCAAGTTGTGCAATACGCTTTGGTTCAATGAGGTGTGTGTGATTGCTGCTGTTGTAGTTAAGGAATGTCATGTGCATGGATGGTGAATCCCCGAGTTCCAAGCTGCAGTGTGCAAGTTGTGCAATACGCTTTGGTTCAATGAGGTGTGTGTGATTGCTGCTGTTGTAGTTAAGGAATGTCATGTGCATGGATGGTGAATCCCCGAGTTCCAAGCTGCAGTGTGCAAGTTGTGCAATACGTGTTGGTTCAATAAGCTGTGTGTGATTGCTGCAGTTGTAGTTACGGAATGCCACCCACAAAAACCTCTCAATCAGCATTCTTACGCAAAGGCGTAAATGAGTTTGGGAGTAATATTTCCAGTGAGGCAGCAGTGTCTTATTTTGTTTGGTGTGTGAAGAAAGTGTTTCTGCGAAGAAAAAATATGGCACTGTGCAGCATATTAATGCAATGCGGCATGAGGAGAGGTTTAAGAATAAATCTAAGTTAAACCAGCAACTGATTGAAAGCAGTGTACAGTCGAGTTCTAATGATACATTTTTCAGAGACTCGTGTTTAGCATTAGTGGGTTCCGACATTCGTTGTGGAAATTGAATAATGTGCAGCTTCGGGTATTTTTAGAAGAATTCACAAACAAAAGGGTCCCAGACGAATCTACATCGCCCAATAACTATGTGCCACAGTGTTTTCAAGAAGTAATTTGTAATATTCGGGATAAACTGAAGCACGAAAACATACGAATTTCTATTGATGAAACCACAGATGCGTCGAGACAGTGCGTGTGTAGTGCTGTAGTGGGAAGCAGGCAGCAGATCATTTCTTCTTAATATACAAATAGCTGCTTGACTGAGTAAATCATTCCACTGTTGCAAAATTTTTCAACGACTCGTTACTTTTCTTGTGGCTGGAAGGGATTCGGTATGACAATTTATTGTTATTTCTCAGTGATGTTCCTGCATATATTGTTAAAGCGGGAGCTGGTTTAAAAGTTCTTTATCCTAAATTAGTTCACTTGACATGCCTTGCATTGTGTCACTCAAACTGTTGGAAGTCAGTACAAAGACGTGGATCTTCTTGTTTCCAGGTGACAGCCTTCAATAAGGGAAGAGTTCTACGAAGCAAATAATTTCTCATCGTATTTCCGTGTATTCGTTTTTGCTTATTTTGGTGTCTATTTTCACCATTTTTCGTTCTTATTTTGCTGTTTCCGTGTATTCGTTTTTGCTTATTTTGGTGCTTCTTTTCACCATTTTTCGTGCTTATTTTACTGTTTGATTGTGCTTAGAAATCTGCACTTTACTTATTACACTAGCATATATATCTTGATTCTGATAGGCTCTGCAAATAATGGCGTCATGATAACATTAAAGAATTACAGACAGGCGGAGTGTGAAAATTGTCTAATATCTTTGGCTCTTGTTCTCTTGTCTCGGCTTAACTGATATCTAGAGCCGGATTTCCATGCACTGTCAAATTTTAAAACATGCATGCATTCGTGCACTGTCATATGACAAGACATGCACAATGAAGTGAAAGAAACATTAAAAATATGCACTATCAAAATTGAGTTCTACATGATGTTACATTTATATTTTATTTTGAAACAACATAAGCTTACTACAACTAATTTCTCAAAATTTTCTTCACTTAAGCTCATGTGTTTATCTGAAGCACATTCTTGGACACAGAAAATGATCTTTCTACATCACAAGAAGTGGCAGATGCATACTTAAGAGATGAAATTTGGGTCAAAGTGAGGTCGAATTGTAAGTCTTTTGCATTTCCGCATGGTCATGACCCCATGGAGAATCGAACCCGCGACCTTCCGGCTTTGCAGCGTTACATCTTAACTGCGATGCGCCCCAAAATACACAAGTGCTTACGTCTTTATTACAACAATCACAATAAACTGCATCACTGTCTGTTTTTAGAAATTCCTTTTCCTCAATGCATTTTAACAGAAGATTTATTCTTGCAGTTCTAACAGGAGCTACAGCAACACTTCACAATTTGACACAAAAGTATACTAAATTGCAGTTTAAAAGCATGCTGCTTCTGGCTTCCTTTCTTTCAATATTTTGGTCCCTGGCTTGTAATGAGAGAGAGTTGGGGTTGGAAATTTCAGTGTAACAAAGGGAGGGATTAGTGCAAAGCCTTTTGATGCTACAAAACCATATTACAGGGAGCTTTCTTTTATTTTTTTTCTCAATAAACAAATAACGTGGAAATACCAGATTTTACGAAGCAACATTCATAAAAGGCACTATTATGCAAGTTAACATAAAATATCCACTAGATCCAGAAAAAAGAACATAACATACAAAATAAATTTCTAAATATGTGCTATTAAATCTAATATCTTCAAAACATGCATTTTGCATGAATTTACTCCCAAAAAGGCCAAAACATGCACACAGGCACGGAAAAGTATGGTTATTTGGAATCGGTAAGGTATAAAACAAATATTTGAGAAGTGTAACAAGTTTATATAAAAACATGGAAATCTGGGCTCCACTGATATCCATTTTCAGTTTGTGCACCACAGAATACTGTGGATAATAAGATTTTGAGTAAAAATGTGTCCATTCCTTTCCTACTAGAGGTCTCCTCAATGCTAAGAAAAGTTGAAACTTGAGTACATCTAATGGATGGGGTTGAACATAGAATTTTGCTTTTATTCGTTTTTATTCATTAACAGAGAAATCTTTTACAGTTTCCTAATTTGATATAGTCCACACTTAGATATTATATTCCCCCTAAAATTTCATTGCTTTCGGCAAGATTAGAACCCATGACATTTGGACAAGAGATAAGCATAGAAAATTAGAAAGGAACAAAATATTAATTTCATTATGTTTCACTTAACTGTTCTTTCACATTGTATCGACAGTTTAATGTTAATCGTGAAGTGTTCATTGCTGAATGGTACTGGGATGTGAAACTTGGAAAATAAATTATAAAGCCTAAAACCCACAATTAACATTAATGTTTTCATATTCTCTGATTAAAAAGGAACTTTTGTAGTGACGATATTATTATGAAGTTGAGTTGTCTCATTATAGGACGTGAGATAATATGTATTCTTTCTTATACAGGAAGATTGCTGACATCTTCAAAGGGAATGTGATCATCAGAGCAAACGAGTCGTGTCTGAGTTTAGCAAACATCGTGTTTGGAAAAGATAGCGCAACAATGAACGCAGCAGTAATATCCAGACCAGCTAGAGCCCAAGGAGTTGGAGAACTAACTATCATGCACTCACGTGCTGAACTCTGTGTTCGTTTCATTAGAAGGAGAATTATGGTAAGTCACAATAATTCCCCTGCTATACTGACTATCAGGGACAGCTTTGGAGAGCGGAAGAGGCAGCCGTCCTTACTAAGAAGTCAGACATTTTTACTTTTTAATACATTGTGCTTGCTATTTGGGAAAAGGAAAGTGTATCAGAACAATGGAAGGATTCCATAATTGTACCTATTTTTAAGAAGGGAGACAAGACTAACGATATTAACTTTCGAGGAATATCACTTTTGTTGACGTCGTACAAAATTTTGTCCAATATTCTTTTGTTAAGGTTAACTCCATGTAGATGAAATTATTGGGAACCATCAATGTGGTTTTAGGCGTAAAAGATCAACTATTGATAAGATTTTTTGTATTCGACAGATATTGGAGAAAAAATAGGAGTATAAGTGTACAGTACATCAGTTATTCATAGATTTGAAAAAGGCATATGACTCTGTTAAGAGGGAAGTTTTATATAATAGTCTTACAGAAGTTGGTATTCCAAAGAAACTAGTTCTATTAATTAAAATGTGTCTCAGTGAAATGTGCAGCAGAGTCCATATATGCCAGTTTCTGTCAGATGTTTTTCCAATTCACTGCGGGCTAAATCAAGGAGATGCACTATCACCTTTACTTTTTAACTTTGCTCTAGAATATGCCATTAGGAAAGTTCAGGATCACAGAGAGGGTTTGGAATTGAATGGGTTACATCAGCTGCTTGTCTATGCGGATGACATGAATATGTTAGGGGAAAATCCACAAATGATTAAGGAAGATTAGATTAGATTAGATTTAACAGCGGTGTTCCTTCCAGCCCAAGCACTGCGACCTATAAGATCTATTGCGCATCCCCGTCTTTCATCCCTTTCAGTCCAAAAGTTTCAAGTTCTTGATGAACTGTATCAAACTTTGGATTGGGACCTTTGAGATCTCTTCAAGTTTTGGAAAGTGACTCCCAAAAAAGAGAGATCTTTGTTGTGCAAGCGCATTACAAACGCATAGCAGATGAGTTACTGACTCATCTCCTTGTGAACATCTTATACACAGTGGGTCAGTAATAAGTCCCATCCTGTATAAGTTTTTCTTCAGGGCACAGTGTCCTGTAAGAAATCCTGTTGCCCAAGAGAGCTGCTTTTTGCTAAGTCTCAGCAGCTCATTCGATTTTGTCCTTGCAAGACCTTTGATAAGGGCCTTGCTGTGATTACAGCCCTTAATTGAGTTCCAGTAGCTAATATGTCGTCTGTGAGCCCAATCCCTGATGACCTGCTTAATTGGTCTTGAAGATAGTCCCAACACAGGTTCTGGTCCTATAAATGGGGTCTCAGCTCCATCTTTAGCAGCCTCATCCGCCTTCTCGTTTCCGTGAATCCCTGCATGTCCTGGTACCCACCTCAGATGAACCGAGTTAGTGTTTGCCAGTGTCATGAGGGTATTCCGGCACTCCAGTACCAGTTTCGACTTGACTAAAGGCGATTCAATCGCCTTTAGTGCCGCCTGGCTATCAGAAAGTAAATGATTAAGGAAAATACGGGAATTTTACTTGAAGCAAGTAAAACAATAGGTTTGGAAGTAAATCCCGAAAAGACAAAGTATATGATTATGTCTCATGTACGAAATGAAAATATAAAAATTGGAAATTTATCATTCCTAGAGGTGGGAAAATTCAAATATCTTGGAGCAACAGTAACAAATATAAATGACACTTGGGAGGACATTAAATGCAGAATAAATATGGGAAATGCCTGTTATTATTCGGTTGAGAAGCTTTTGTCATCCAGTCTGCTGTCAAAAAATCTGAAAGTTAGAATTTATAAAACAGTTATATTACCGGTTGTTCTGTATGGTTGTGAAACTTGGACTCTGACTTTGACAGAGGAACAGAGATTAAGGGTGTTTGAGCATAAGGTGCTTAGGAAAATATTTGGGGCTAAGAGAGATGAAGTTACAGGAGAATGGAGAAAGTTACACAACACAGAACTGCACGCATTGTATTCTTCACCTGACATCATTAGGAACATTAAATCCAGACGTTTGAGATGGGCAGGGCATGTAGCATGTATGGGCAAATCCAGAAATGCATATAGAGTGTTAGTTGGGAGGCTGGAGGGAAAAAGACCTTTGGGAACGCCGAAACATAGTTGGGAGGAGGATAATATTAAAATGGATTTGAGGGAGGTGGGATATGATGATAGAGACTGGATTAATGTTGCACAGGATAGGGACCAATGGCGGGCTTATGTGAGGACCACTGTTAATTACTGATGATGGGACAGCAGTAACCCAAAACATGTCTGATTAAAGAAGCCTTGATGAAAATATTGTGTTCATACAACTGTATTAATTATTTATTATATTGCAGCTATATTTTAAGAATATTTGTAATTTGTTATAGATAAATGTGGTTTAATAACTTCAATGAAATGTAAGGATGCTGTGAAGCTTTCACTGACATCTCCCACACCCTTGATGGAACAAGAGCTCATAATGATGTTTTTTGTGCTTGTTGTTGATAGTAGTTTGACTACATTTGCTTGTTTGTGTTACCTTACTCGTTCTACTTTGTTCAAGAATGACTTGGAAATTGGTGTGCTAATCGAAGTGCTCTGGAAGCCATGCTGCGGGAAGTGAGCTCTGCCACCGCATGCAGGAGCTTCATGAAGGCTGCAGCTAGAAGAGGGTTTACAGACATCCAGTATGTCTACTTCATAGTTAGGAAATTATAAGGTAAGTAGAGTTAGCACCTACCTTTCGTGTAAATATGGACTTGTGGTGTCACTTTCTTTTTCTACACTTCAGAGTCTAGACATTGTGAAATTTTTAGCTTTACAGCTCTTTCAGTGTTCACCGGATCTGTACTCTTATTGATCTTGTTTAGTCTTTGGATTGTAATAGGAAGCTGTTTTAAGTAGTCTGTAGTTTTTTTCATTCTGAGTAAATAATGTTCTGCCGATTTCGCGCTGGATCCTACAACTTTGTTACCGAATTTATTTGAAACTCAACTCTTACATTTTCATTCAAAACTTTCATTTCAGCTACCTGTATATTTTATCGTATTTATTTTGTGCTAGTGCTCAAATTATCAGCCATAAAGTAAAATGTTTAAGAAGCATTTTAATAGAATAGACATAAAGTCTCTGACTTCACCTTATTTTCTGCCATTGCAATATGTAACGAGAATTATTGTGAGACTCTTGTTGGTGAAGCGTCTGTCACTACAGAATATATATATTTGTTAGGTTGGAGTTCTTCCTGTGTCACACTGCTGCGACTCGCACGCTAATTAAACTGAAGAGCAGCATTATGCGTTGACATTGTTATTGTATTTCCAGTATCTGGTACAGTAAAACAGAATGCTGTTTGTTTAATAAACAGGGTTTTTGAAAAGGATTAACACCTTGTAGAAATAGGAAAATAAGCATGCAAAGTATTTTTTAATTGTTACTGCGAATGTGTTCTTGTCAGTGTAGCAATTCATTTTGTATTGATTTACCTTCCGTAAAATTGTGGTTTTCTGTTGTTAACTTTTGGAAGAGTTACTGAGCTAGTCTAAGGAATACCACGTGGAAGTGGACTATTTTATCTCCCATCTGCAAGAATAATAAAACCATGAACAAAAATCACAGACAACACTACAGAAATTTCAATTTAGGGTAGCAAGAGACATCACAGTCTAGTGCATACAGTCACAAAGCTATATGCATCCAGTGACAGTTGAACTTTAGCTGCTAACCATTAGGATCGCCTCATCACTATAGACAGAGTATAGCAACTGTTTTCCTTGCCGCTTGCCAACAATACGGCACTCTGATTGGTTCTTCACGTGACCTCGCCTACTAGTACTAGCATAAGAAAACCATTAAACTGAATTAAATAGCAGTTTTCTTCTTAGTTCAAAGACAGTAAAATGCCTCAGTGTTGTGCTGGGATGTAACACAAGGCAAGAGGAAGGTGTACAAGGGCAAGGATGAACTGGTGCAAATGAACACTTCCGATTATGCGAAGTGAGTATGGTATTAATGCTGGTTTATTTCCTCACAAATAGCGATTATTTCCTATACATAATATAATATAGTATCTGCAGTGCCTGGGAAAAGTGACATAAGTCAGTTTCCACAAACCTTTCTTGATAATTTATTGACAACTTACGGAACATCTGCTCGTTTGGAAAAAGAGACATAAGTATTTCTCCCATTACAATAATTCATACAGAAAAAAATCAAATCGACATAAACCAGTGTAAGTTGTCAATAAATTATCAAAAAAGGTTTGTGGAAACTGACTTGTGTCACTTTTCCCAAGCACTGCACATATAATATAATAATATATAAAATAAATCAATAAAATTTAACATACTATAATATAATATATTATATATCTTAATTATATTATAACAATATATAATTAAATAATAAAATTTGTATTAGGCCTGCAGCTTTCTTATTTTTCATTTTAAATATGACACAGGCTAGCAGCACTGCAGATTCACCCATTCCACCAGGAGAATGCAGCTGTGGCCTGGAATTGGTGTGCTTGATGTGATCAAAAATAAGTTAAACAAAGCCTTGAAAGAAAATGAATCACAGACAGAGAGGTTAGATAAGTCTCTAAATGATGACAAAATATATTTGCTAAAAAGAGGTACAGTAATACTTGCAGTAGGTCTACATTGTACATTTACTCTCTCTCTTTGCCAGAGCTTATACACGAGTAACATGTATTTGCAATGCTTCTAATTGAGATGTTACATTTAAAAGTTCATAGGTCATGCGTGAGACATTTAGCTACATGTCAGCGTATTTACAATTATTTCAGTGCCCTAGAATGGAATTTGCAGCAGAGAGCGTCAATTTCACTATTCCAGCAATGTTAACAGAGCGAGCGCTTGGGAACAGCCACCGACCTTTGCAGTACTCTCTCTATATAGAGCTCTACTCATCACATACCCCTTCCCTAGCAGACGACAAAATGTATTATACTTTCGTTATTGTGTTTTTGACACTTTCCTTCCTTTATTGAAATATTAAATACATAAGGTTTATTTATTATTTTCATGAAGTACGGTACATAGTATGTTTTATGAACTCACCTTGCTGGCTCTTTTGGAAGAAGGATAATTCTGGCCTGTTTTTCTTACAGTTTATAGCACTACAAACGTCTCTTTCTTGTCCCATATTATTATTCCAATTATTATATTTTAGCCATTAACATTTATTACAACCGATAATGAACATTTCACAGTTTACACAACTTTTCTTCACAGGGAACAATGTGGAATAGTACGGCACAGTCTATTGTTCCTAGTACTCCGAGTTGCTAACTGCTTGCAGCGCTGTATCACGAGAAATGCCAAATATCATCTCAAACTTCGTGACTGTATGATATTAGACTGGTAAAACCTCTTTTTAACATTGCCACTTTTAAGAAATTCCGTTTTTAAGGAATAATCTATTAAGGCCCAGCCAAATTACCATAAGAATACTTACTTACTTACTTACTGGCTTTTAAGGAACCTGGAGGTTCATTGGCGCCCTCACATAAGCCTGCCATTGGTCCCTATCCTGAGCAAGATTAATCCAGTCTCTACCATCATATCCCACCTCCCTCAAATCCATTTTAATATTATCTTCCCATCTACGTCTCGGCCTCCCCAAAGGTCTTTTGCCCTCCAGCCTCCCAACTAACACTCTATATGCATTTCTGGATTCGCCCATACGTGCTACATGTCCTGCCCATCTCAAACGTCTGGATTTTTGGTCTTAATTATGTCAGGTGAAGTATACAATGCTTGCAGTTCTGTGTTGTGTAACTTTCTCCATTCTCCTGTAACTTCATCCCTCTTAGCCCCAAATATTTTCCTAAGAACCTTATTCTCAAACACCCTTAATCTCTGTTCCTCTCTCAAAGTGAGAGTCCAAGTTTCACAACCATACAGAACAACCGGTAATATAACTGTTTTATAAATTCTAACTTTCAGATTTTTTGACAGAAGACTAGATGACAAAAGCTTCTCAACTGAATAATAATACGCATTTCCCATATTTATTCTGCGTTTAATTTTCTCCCGAGTGTCATTTATGTTTGTTACTGTTGCTCCAAGATATTTGAATTTTTCGACCTCTTCGAAGGATAAATCTCCAATTTTTATAGTTCTATTTCGTACTATATTCTGGTCACGAGACATAATCATATAATTATGGCCAATTTTTCCAAATAATGTTTAATTTGGCTTAACAAATGTGAAATTAACAGCTGGTTTATTTTTAACGTTTTGTTAAGATTTTTTTCATTTTTCCAACATAATTTTGTTTAAAATAACCAACACTTAACTTTAACTGTCCTCTATGTAGATTAAAAACTCAAAAAAGTTTCATATCCATGGTTCAAGAATTAAAACAGAAAATCAACGTCCCGAATTTAGAAGAAAACTTACAAATTAAACCAAACCCTTTAACACTCTTAAATATAGAGTATAATCTAAATTTAACACAAGAAATACTGAAATCAGAAGTGAACACTCAAATAATGAAACAATTGTCTTCAGAGACAATTAATATTAGGTACCCTCCACAAAACTGGCTTCATTTATGCACTGACGGATCTTGATCTCCAGGGAACAAGGTGCAGGTGCAGGTGTTACGTGCTGTCTCTTCTCACTTTATAGATCTCTTGGTTATGGAACAACAAGTTTTGATGGAGAAATCACTGCAATAAGTGAAAGTCTCAGGAATCTTCTATGCCACATCAATAAATTTAAGAATGTAGTTATATTGTCAGACTCCAAAGCAGCTATTCTATCAATAGTCTATAGACACACACCTTCATCTCAAATAGCAGAAATAACTAAAATGCTCTCTCAATTAATATCACTCAATAAAAGAATTGTATTCCAATGGATACCATCCCATTGTGGAATCCTGGGAAACGAGAATGCGGATGCTTTAGCAAAGAAGGGCAATACTGCTACTTACAGACCTGTTACTAAATCTACGTATTACTCTGTGAAAAGATTTATTAAATCTACATACTTAGACTTCAACAAACAAAATTTGATAACACAATCTCAATGGAAAAAATGGAACTCTCTGCATCATAATCCACAGTTGATTCCCGATTTACCACGCAAATCATCTGTAGCTGCATTTAGATTGGCAACAGGCCATGATTGTTTGGCCAAACACCTGCATAGAATTGGAATATATCAGTCCCCTAACTGCCCATTGTGCAACTCAAACCAAGAAATGGATTCGGAACACCTCAAAATCTGTGCGTCAGTGGCTAACCATGACAATATCTTTGAAAAATATTGGAGTGCAAGAGGTCAAATGACTTTATTGTCAAATGCCTGGCATTAGAAAACAACAACATTTTTCTCTCGCTTGTGATGAAAGCAATGATTCAATACGCACAGCTCAGTTATCTGGCGGTGTTGACAAACAGATTGATGTGAGGAATATTTATTAGACCACCACTGGAGAAGAAATATTCAATGGCCTTTGCTCATGCCTACATAAACATAATTATTATTTACAGTAGTCAAAGCTAGTGTCCATGGCAACTAATGGAGCCTGTTGCGTTGTTCCCGAGAAAAAGAGTTTAATCATCATCATCATCATCCTTCACGAATTAGGCCTCTGTAGACCTGTTTCGGCCCCATCTAGCAGTCTTCTTAAAGGTCTTCCTGGTCGATGATGTCCTCTAGGTTTATACTGCATCATAATTTTTGGGATTCTTGAATTTTCCAATCTTCTTACATGATCTAGCCAATTGAATTTGTATCTGCTGATTTTTTCTTCTACTGTCTAATTGTTCTAAAATTTCTTCATTCCTTTTTCGGTCTAAAAGAGTATATCCTGCTGTCCTCCTGAAAAATTTCATTTCCGTTGCTTTGATTCTGTTCATGTCTTTTTTCTTTAATGTCCAAATCTTGCTTCCGTATAAAAGGGAGGGCAATGCTAGTGTATTATATATTTTTATTCTTGTAGATTTTTGTACTAATTTAGCTTTTAATGTATTGAATGTTATTCCTAGAATTTGTGTAAATTTGGTAATTTTCTTGTTCATATCTTTTTCATTTTGATAAGATATTTCACAACCCAGATAATTGAAATTTTGCACTTGTTCGAGGCATTGGTTATTGTGTATTATCTTCTGACTGGGTCTTGTCCTAAAAATGCCATTACTTTTGATTTTTGTGCTGAAATTTCCATCCCAAAATCTTTTAATATTTTTATTTAATGTATACAATTCTCTTTGTAAATTATCCTCTGAATTGGAAATTATGACTTGATCATCGGCATAGAGTAAGGTATTTAATGTTAGAGCACTGGTTATTTTGATTCCTGATGTGTAGATTTGGTTCCATTTTAAAATAATTTCATTTATATAAATATTAAATAAAGTTGGTGATAGTGGACAACCTTGTCGAACTCCATTATTAACTAATTTTCTTTTGGATATACAGTTATTTATTTTGACACTTATTTTGCTGTCTGTGTAGATTTATATTATATTTTGTAATAGCAAATTTGGAATATTTTTATCTTGTAATATGTCGAATAAAAGGTCTCTCCGGACTTCATCAAAAGCTTTCACAAAATCAATAAAAGCTATATGGGTTTCTAAATTAAATTCTCTTCTTTTTTCTAACAATAGTTTGATACTAAATAATGGATCTACACATGATCTTCCTTTTCTAAAGCCATTTTGACACTCCAGAAGGAAAGTTTCTGCATGTTTTTTTTAATTTTTCATTTAAAATCCTACTAAATATCTTATAACATGTGTTGAGGATACTAATCCCTCTATAGTTTTCAACATTTTGTTTATCTCCTGTTTTATATATGGGAATAATTACACTATTTTTTCCATTCTTCCGGTAAAGTGGCAGTCAGATATATTCTGTTTAGAAATCTTAGTAATCTTTCCTGAAATAGATCTCCTGCATATTTATACAATTCTGAATTTAGGTTATCTTCTCCAGGTGATTTACTATTTTTCGTCTTCTTTAATGCTTCTTGTAGTTCTTCTTTTGTAATGCATTGTTCATCTGGGTTTTTTGTGTCCCAGAATTTTGAATCAAAAGTAGGATTGTTCCATAAGTTTTTGTAAAAGTCTAGGAATGTTTCTATTTTGGGGCAAGGGTTTATCTTGGCGGATTCCTTTATGTCTCTGTTCATGTATTTTAAAATTTTATATGTATTGGGTTTCATTTTATAAATGTCAGTTTCTAAAAAAGATATAAACTCTTTCCATGATTGCCTGTGTCGTTTTCTAATTTCTCTGTTAGCTATCGCCCTTTTATGTTTATAATCTATTTCATCATTGACGGATTTTGTTTGAAGGTATTTTCTATAAGCTATGTTTTTATTTTTTATGATCTTAATTTCATCATCCCATGATCTTAATTTTTTCTTTTGTGTGAAAGCCTTATATTTTCCGATGCTCTCCATGGCTGCCTGTGATATTTGAGTTTTAATATTTTCCCATTCTTTGTGAATGTCTTCATCTTCAGGTGTTTCTAACATTTTTTGTTCAAGTCTTTTTTGATAAAGCCAGCGTACACTGTCGTCATTGATTAATCTAATTTTGTAACACATTAATTCTTTTTTGGGGGAATTTATCTTTGTTAAATAAAGAGTTTAATTGGCAGACTAAAAGTGTTTCTTAACGAAAGAGGTGTATCAGATTTCTACATAGTACATTGCATTCTTCATCAAGAAGCGCTTTGTGAGAAAACTTTGAATTTTCAGCACGTCATGGATGTGTTGATACGTAATATAAACAAAACTTGAAACAGCGCGAAGTCAAAATGTAGGACCCGCATGATGGACGACCAATTATGGTTGGCAGTGTGTGATGTAACTCCGGATTTCAATGCAATATTGCTGAAACAAATATATGGAACTGAAGAGGCTAATTTCAGTAGAAAGCATTTCATTCATTATTATACGTAGACAAATATATTGGTTTATTTTTACATCAGACTAATGATGATTATGTATTTAATTTCAATTTCCATGGGACTTGTAGTTCCTAATAATTGTTTATTTTCAAAGTGTTTTGAATTTAATTGTTTATACCACGAGTAGTTGTCATATTGTTCCAATGTCTATAGTTTGTTTATATATTTATTTGTATTTTTATTTGTGTTATTAACAAATTGTGATTTTCGTTGAGTAAAAGTACACGAACTTCCCCAGTGATGTCTAGCGTACAATAAACCGCCACTGTTCTAGTTAACACACCTGTCGCTGTCCACATCTTCAACTCTCCCACCCCAGGTCATGAGCTTATGCAAGTAGCATCTTGCAAGTGATTCGGCGCAGACGATCCTTTTGGAGGCCCGTGCCTTAAATTAATAAGAGTGTTATAAAGTCTATACTTACAATGGATTGATGTGATATTCTTATAAACTATTATGTACTGACAGACTGAATGACTAGAACAACAATGGCTCTTGTTATATTAATGCAGGGAAGGTAGTTGTAATGCGAGTCCGCCACTGCGTGAGCGTTCTGCTCCGGCTTGCAATTGAAGAACGAGAGCAGCTCTGGCCGGCTAAACAGAGCCGCTCTCATGCCTGGCGCTGTTTTAACTGAAAGTTGTTGGGACATCATGCTGCACTAGAGAAATAAAATACATAAAAACCAGTTTTAGGATTGCTAGATTTGTTTTAATTAAAAAAAAAAGAAAGAAAGAAAGGTTTGCATATAAAAATAAGGAAGATGTATATGAAGTTCCGAGAGATTTAGTAGCATATAATTGATTGTTTATTGTTTAAGGTGTAAGGTCATTACCATTCCTAACAAGCCATCAGGTCTACTTCTTTTTAAACACAAACACAAAATAAATGTGTGTATATAGGCGAATAGATTCCATGTTGAAAATAATTATATTGCGGAGGAAAAACATAGATGGCTTTCAAATTATGGAAGATTTATTTTAAGGTAAAAAAAGTAAGAAAACTGGAAAAACGTACAATCTGGCAAACGTAACTAGTTTTCTGTATTCGATTTTCAGAGGGAAATCAAGTGTGTCGTTGAGATGCGGGAACACATTAACACAATTCATTACCGAAGCATATAACTTTGTATTACTATTATTTTATTAAATTTATATGTATGAATAAATTAGTTGCTGGGTAACTTTCGGTGCTGGACCCCGGACTCATTTCACCGGCATTATCACCTTCATATCATTCAGACGCTAAATAACCTGAGATGTTGATACAGCGTCGTAAAATAACCCAATAAAATAAAATAAAAATAAATGAGTATTTTTCAGATTTGATATATAGTTTAACAGTGCCTAATTTTCTGTCCTCAACCGATTCAGAGATCTTGAAGGTCTGTTCCATATCTTACAAAATGCTATTGACCTTTTCAATACTATTCTGGTCTTCTCAGGCCTGGATAGCCTCGTGGTGATTGGAGAGCTAACTGTAGGACATATGTTTATGATCTTATCATTTTGTTTAATTGTTTGTAGCTCTTCTATGTCCAATGTAGCTATATATTTGATTACAAATAATAACAAACTATTGTTATCCACAAGAATGTTTTGAACACACAATAGACATTTCATCATCTGAAGCCAGCCACACATATGGTGTTCCAGAGAATACCTATCAACCAAAATTAATGTACGATTATGCAGAAATGAAAAGATTTAGAGAGAAATTACAAATGCACTTTTACTAATATCTTATCTTATGTACTTACTTACTTACTGGCTTTTAAGGAACCTGGAGGTTCATTGCCGCCCTCTCATAAGCCCGCCTTTGGTCCCTATCCTGAGCAAGATTAATCCAGTCTCTACCATAATATCCCACCTCTCTCAAATTCATTTTAATATTATCTTCCCACCTACGTCTCGGCCTCCCCAAAGGTCTTTTTCCCTCCGGCCTCCCAACTAACACTCTATATGCATTTCTGGAATCGCCCATATGTGCTACATGTCCTGCCCATCTCAAACGTCTGGATTTTATGTTCCTAATTATGTCAGGTGAAGAATACAATGCGTGCAGCTCTGCGTTGTGTAACGTTCTCCAGTCTCCTGTAACTTCATCCCTCTTAGCCCCAAATATTTTCCTAAGAACCTTATTCTCAAATACCCTTAATCTCTGTTCCTCTTTCAAAGTGAGAGTCCAAGTTTCACAACCATACAGAACAACCGGTAATATAACTGTTTTATAAATTCTAACTTTCAGATTTTTTGACAGCAGACTAGATGACAAAAGCTTCTCAACCGAATAATAACAGGGATTTCCCATATTTATTCTGCGTTTAATTTCCTCCCGAGTGTCATTTATATTTGTTACTGTTGCTCCAAGATATTTGAATTTTTCCACCTCTTCAAAGGATAAATCTCCAATTTTTATATTTCCATTTCGTACAATATTCTGGTCACGAGACATAATCATATACTTAGTCTTTTCGGGATCTACTTCCATCCCTATAGCTTTACTTGCTTCAACTAGAATTTCCGCGTTTTCCCTAATCGTTTGTGGATTTTCTCCTAACATATTCACGCCATCCGCATAGACAAGAAGCTGATGTAACCCGTTCAATTTCAAACCCTCTGTGTTATCCTGAACTTTTCTAATGGCATATTCTAGAGCGAAGTTAAAAAGTAAAGGTGATAGTGCATCTCCTTGCTTTAGGCCACAGTAAATTGGAAACGCATCTGACAGAAACTGACCTATACGGACTCTGCTGTATGTTTCTCTGAGACACATTTTAATTAATCGAACTAGTTTCTTGGGAATACCAAATTCAATAAGATTATCATATAAACTTCTCTCTTAACCGAGTCATATGCCTTTTTGAAATCTATGAATAAGTGATGCACTGTACCCTTATACTCCCATTTTTTCTCCACTATCTGTCGAATACAAAGTATCTGACCAATAGTTGATCTATTACGCCTAAAACCACACTGATGATCCCCAATAATTTCATCTACATACAGAGTTAATCTTCTCAAAAGAATATTGGACAAAATTTTGTACAACATCAACAAAGTGATATTCCTCGAAAGTTACTACAGTTAGTGTTGTCCCCCTTCTTAAAGATAGGTACGATTGTGGACTCCTTCCATTGTTCTGGTACAGTTTCCTTTTCCCAAATAGCAAGTACAAACGTATAAATTTCGTTAGATAATGCGCTTCCTTCCTCTTGTATTAATTCTGCTGGAATTTGATCGATACCTGGAGACTTATAATTTTTCAGATTTTCTATCGCAATTTCGACTTCAGAAAGTGTGGGTTCGAGTATAAATGGCTCAGCAGTTTGTATTTCAATTTCGTCCCCATCATTTCTATTTGGCCTATGTATATTTAGCAGTTGCCCAAAATAGTTTTTCCATCTGTTCAGGATTGAATGAGAGTCTGCAAGCAAGTCACCATTCTCATCCTTGATCACGTTTACCCTTGCCTGATATCCGTTTTTAAATTCCTTTATACCCTTATATAAATCTCGAATGTTTTTATTTTTACTATTTGTTTCTACCTCATTCAGTTTTTCCTTCAAGTAATCTCTCTTTTTATTCCTAAGTGTACGACTTGCTTCCCGTCTTTCATTGAAATAATTATCTCTATTCTCCACAATTGGATCCTGTAAGAATTTCAATTTTGCCTGTTTCCTTCTATCTACTACAGTGGAACAATCTTCATCAAACCATGGTTTCTTTTTCTTAGTTTCATGATAACCTATGCTCTGCTCAGCTGCAATTTTGATATTATCTCGGATATTGTCCCACACGCTATTAACATCTAACTCTTCCCCAGCTTCGTCAGCAGTTGCTAAAGCAGCAAACCTATTTGAAATTTCAACCTGATAACGTTGCTTAGTTTCCTCGTCCTTTAATTTCAGAATATTGAATCTACTAATATTAGCTTGTTGCTCTACTCGCTTGGCTACTGATAGTCTTTCTCTTAATTCTCCAATCACCAAATAATGATCAGAATTACAGTCTGCCCCCCTGAAAGTTCGAATGTCTACTATACTAGTGTGCCTTCTTTTATCTATCAAGATGTGATCTATCTGGTTATGTGTCATTCCGTCTGGAGAAGTCCACGTATATTTATGTATATCCTTATGGGGGAATGTTGTACTCTTGACAATTAAATTTTTTGATGTGGCAAAGTTGACTAACCTAACTCCATTGTCACTGCTAATTACGAGTAGGCTCTCTTTTCCAATTGTTGGTTTAAAAATATCCTCCCGTCCTACTTTAGCATTGAAATCCCCCAATAGAACTTTCATGTGGTATCTAGATAACTGATCAAAAGTATGTTCCAATTCCTCATAGAAGCTATCCTTTATATGTCGTCTTTCTCTTCTGTAGGGGCGTGAGCATTTATAACTATGATGTCGCACCATCTACCCTTAAGTACTAAATACGATAACCTGTCACTGATAAATTCGACCTTTTTTACTGCTGATTTTATTCTTTTATGTACAATGAATCCTGTTCCTAATTGGTGATTATCGTTTCCTTCCCCATAATACAATAAGTAATCACCTATTTGTGAAATGCCATTCCCATCTAACCTAACCTCTTGTACTCCCACGAAGTCTATTCTATATCTAGCTAGTTCTTTTGCTACTAATGTTATCCCTCCTGTTCTATAAAGACTAGTTATGTTCCATGTACCAAATCTTATAACCTTTTTCCTTTGCTGTGGTCGTGCCGGACAATCAGTCCCATTCCGAGGCTTACTGTTAGGTTTCGTAACAAGCTGTTTTTTACGGTGATGGGTTGTTAGCCCTTCACCCAACCCCCAAGCTGGATTACCACCCCTTATCGGCTGTCCACGACTGCTTATTCAATATATTCGCAGCTACCCTCCATATCTGGAGGCCGTCTCCTCTATCCGCAACCTGAGGACGCGCCATGCCGTGGTGATAGGGACCCACAATACATGGTCTTATCTTATGTAGAGGAAAATATTTTCAAAGTGTCTTCCTGCTACTCATTGTATACAACACAGTTTGATTGCAAAATTGGAGGTTATTTTTCGAAGAAGTTCTAGTGAAATAACATAAATTTCTTCTTGAATTGCACGTTTTATGTAATTAATTTGTTGCTGACCGATCCCAGTGCACTCTGTCTTTAAGATATATCCACAAGGATTGAGATCTGACCAGTCCACACATCTCCGAGTGAAGCAAGATCACTATTGCCAAAATGCTCATTCAGTGGCTGGGTGTCAATAAATGGTACTCCATTTTCTCACCAGAGATAATATGATACAGAAAAGAAATAATCTCGTCTTCCAGTATTGCGTCATAACACTGAGAATTGACCATTCCTTCAGTGAAATTTTGTTTAAAATTATCTTCGCACTTTCATTTGATCTGTAATACTCTGTAACGTTGTTCAGGATATTAAGTGTCATTTCGTCAAAGATCAAGAATCACGAATTATACACACTTCAGTCATCTAGAACAAAATAGGGCAACGTAATGAAGACATGTGTAAGTTTCACCTCGTATATTTTGGTTCTGGAGGTTCATAATCCACAGTTAATTCCCGATTTACCACGCAAATCGTCAGTAGCTGCATTTAGACTGGCAACAGGCCATGACTGTTTGGCTAAACACCTGCCTAGAATTGGAATATATCAGTCTCCTAACTGCCCATTGTGCAACTCAAACCAAGAAATGGATTCGGAACACCCTAAAATCTGTGCTTCAGTGGCTGACCATGACAATATCTTTGAAAAATATTGGATTGCAAGAGGTCAAATGACTTTATTGTCAAATGCCTGGCATTAAAAAACAGCAACAACTTTTTGAAAATGGTAGATATTTTTTGGACCACCCAGTACATAACGTACATGAAACAAGAGTATAATAATAATATAATTTCTGTTGGTCTTCAATTCCTTCGGGTGTGATTAACATCTGTGACATTCCTTGAGTCTGCTAAAACAACAGTTTTGAATTTTATTTTGAGGTGGGAAATGTCTAAGGTACTGTTGAAGATTCTAATCTGGAACCTGACAGAAATGCGACGCGACCCTACAGTTCGCGATAGTGACCCCTATTAGTAATGCTAGCCTGTTCTGTTCCTACCTCATAGCGGAAGCTGTTGAGCAAGTCACATTCAGGTGTGGTGTTGCTGTTTTCGCCACCAGTCATCAGTATTATTAATATTATCAGTTATCACTATCACTACCACTGTCGTAAGCCCCCTTAAATTCATAATAATTATGCTTGTAATGTTGGGGACCGATAGGTTTTTCAAGTTGGCTATTCGTTTACCATTCAGTACTCTAGCATGCGTAAACAGCGTAAGTGCTGAATAATAATGTCCAAGGTTGAAGGTTTTCAGGTGCATATTTTTGCATCGGATTTGGTGAGTATTTTGAAGTGAATGACGGGAATATTATATGTAAATTATGTAATACAAATATACGAAGTTACAAGTGATATTATATACAGAGACATTGTAGCACAAGAAAATCAAGGCGAAAACTCAAACCCACGAATTTCATTAATCACATATGATAGGAGTTCATCTTTTTCCCAGTATTGTTTATCTATATTTTCAATGTGTCTACAGAATCCTTCTCAGTCTTCATTTGTCACAAGAGAAAGTGCAGTTTTTGTCACTTGCATTAATTTCTGTAAATTTAAGTCACCCATGACTAGGGCCCGGATAGTTATGTACTAAAATTCAGTGAAATATGTACATATATGTGTATTTAAAAATCTTGAAATATGAATAAAACCATTAAAATATCAAGAAATATGTAACATAATATCATAATTTCCCTACATTTTCTTGAAATATGTTGCTGATAGACTACCTACAGGATCACGTCATGTCTTAACACATACCATATTATGGATCCAATATTACAACTAGATATAATAATCTATGTAAATAACTTAAAAATTGAAAATTACATATTGCTGTTAATTTTCCACATTACGAACACCATAACAATAAGGAACAAACATGTGTTTCAAATTGTCTAATAGAAAACTTCTCCTGTTATTGTGTAACATGGCTTTGTACTGTCTAAATGATCGTTCAAATTCATATTATGTAATGGGTGCATATTTAAACTTGCACAAAACTTCTGGTGTGTACTCAATTTCAAAGACTTCGGTACTACTTTCATTTAGCATTCTGTAATAGCACTGATAGCCTTGAATCCTCGGTTTTTCTTCAAACTGGAAGAAAGCGTATCCTTCACTGCAGCTACAACCGGCCCTTGTAGACTTTTCAGAGACGTGACTGCAGAATGAACAACATCAAGCCTGTCTGAGAGTATGGAAGAAGATGTCTCCAAAGATTTAATGGCAATGCATAAATGCGAAAAATTGCAATATTATTTTTAAGCTTTGCATCACTAAATGATTGCTTTACTGTTTCTACAGAAACTGCATCTTGGGAATAAAAATGCTGGACAACTTGTTTCACAGAATCAGAATTCTTTGGGTAGTAGCCTACAGCATCAATCCAACTTCCCCACCTTGTTAAGATTGAATGAAAAAGGAGTGGAAGCTCAGGAAACAGTTCTTCGAATTTGTCAACTCTGTTGTAAGCCTTTAAAAATACTTTATTTGTATTCGAAATTAGTGTGTCATCTTTAGAAAATTGAGATGGAACCAGTTCTGCTATGCGATGGAATGCATGCACAAGACATGCGAGATGTAACATTTTAGGATATAAAACTTGGAAAGCTGTGGCAGTTTTGCACATATATGGTGCTGCATCAGTCACAAGAAGGAAGACATTACTGTGTTTCACCCCATCGGGCCACAAAAGCCCCATTGCATCATTAAATAATTTAGCAATATATTTATGATTGCATTTGATAACACCTCACAAGTTAACAACACAAGCTTACTCGCTTCATTATCTTTCAACACGCCCAATATAACATTTCCAATATATCATTCCTATACATCAGTTGCCTCGTCAATTGAAATCCAAATGAGATCATCACAACCAATTTCCAAATGAATAGAGTTGATTGTTTCCATATATAAGTCAGGTGCACAGTTCTTTCTGATTGTAGATTAATCTGGCACAGTTTCACGTGTGTATTTCTCAAGAAACTCGCACAGCGCTGGATTTTTTAACTTCCAAATAGGGATATCAGCACAAACCATAGCACCACGCAGATCACTTGCAAACTGAGATTTCTGAGGTTCTGGGCGTTTCTGAGTTGAGGTTCAGTGAGTAAGAACTGCTTTTGGTTTCGAAGCATGGGCCCGATGATGTGACGTGGATAAGTGTTCTAGGACTTGAAAACGTTGAGAACAGGGCACATTCTTCTCACAAACAAGGCAAAAAAGTACCTTTCCATCTGTGGATAAATTGTCAAATTCCTCTGTGTAATGCTTTAACTTTACACAGAGTGAGATTTTTTCCTTCGGCATCTTTTAGTGGAACATTTAACTTGAAATTAAAAAAGAATTAAATGCTGAAGTCATACAACACAAAGTTATTGTTCAATCTACACACGCCAGCTAACTGCGACTAATTGGCGCTTCAATCAGTGACCTGGCATGGCTTGGACACGCAGTGACAAGGTGCGCATCACGTGATCGACGGACAGGCAGAGAGATTCTAGACAGAAAACCTTTTTGACCTTCTCACGCAAGGTCATACACTTGTAAGATATGCAGGCATGTAATAACGAATAAAATTGCAATTAAGCATGGAAATATTAATAAATATGTAAAAATATGTAAAGAGCAAAATATGTAAGAATATGTACTAAAGAGCAAAATATGTAAAAATATGTACTTTCAAGTTTACGTTTTTAGGCTCTAATTGGCATGAAACTCCAACATATCACAAATCTCGTATCTTAATGTTGATAGGAAAAAACATGTAATTACATAATTATCCGGGCCCTACCCATGACATTATTGTCCCTGACAATACGTTTCACTTTAGTTCAAGCCAATTCAATTGGAATCAACTCGCAGATGTAAGGCGGCAATCTAAGAACTTTGTGGTTATGTTGTTCCAAAATGTTGTCAACTTTGTAATTTTTTTGCTTTAGCTTCAGAGATAGAATAAGGTTATAGAGGTCGTTCTTTCTCATACTTTCATCACAGTTCACTTCTTTCTTGCGAAGCCAAGAGATCATGTCTGTCTTTACTGCATATACAGATGGCAGTTTGTCGATCTGGAGACAGTGATACGGAGCACAGTAACTGATTGAGGAGGAAGATTGAATATCAATTTTTGTATTACTCATCTTTCAAAATTTTCGGCGTTTATCTGACCGTGGTAATCTCCCGGCTTTATATATAAGTTCTGCATTAGGAAGGAACCCATTAATTCTTCCTACTGTACCACGTTCAGAGTTTACATTCGTGTGGACATTTACACTCTCATTTTGCCAACATTTTCGAAATATCATATTGCTCTTCACCCAGGTCTCGTTTATATAAAAAACTGAATGTCCCTTGCTCCGGAATTCATATATTTGCACCAGCTATATCGATCTCCAGTCTACGATGGGTGAAATTATTTTCAGAATGTCTTGTAATATTGAACAGTGCAATGATAGTACACAAGCTTCAGCATGTTATCTGTTGTTTTTTATTCCCCGCTTAGCCTCGCTTCATCATCCCGCAAGTTCCAAGATTGGAGTCTTCAACAGTAGAATTCATTACCCCATTGACATGGTAGCTGGAGATAATGATGGGCAGGGTTGTTTTTTATATGCGGCACAGATTGTAGATTTTGTCTGAAGCTTTGTTATTAAAGAACAAAGCTTTTCTACATGTAATAAATTTATTAAACGGAGTCCCCAGCTTCATTTCCTAAGGATTTATATCGCCATTAAAAATCTATTGCCCCTAGAGTCAACGGCAATTCAGAAGGCGGTAGTCTGCTAGCGTTTGTGTCGAGAGAGACAGAGAGAGCAATGCAGCGTAGAACATTGCCACATCGTACTTCATGCACACGTGCAATACAAATAGCGCAGGAGAGAATTTAAATTATCAAAAGACAATAACGACCTTAGCCTTTGATTACTGTAAGCATGACACCAAACAAACCCTCCTTTCTTCACTAACAATAGGCCTATTCTTTGCACGGTTCTCAATCCCACACCGCATGCTTCTGCAGTCGTTCGTTGCGCATTGGCAACATTGCAGCCAGCATCAAGATGGCCGGCAGTGTTCTGCTCGTCAATATTTTTAAAATAATTATACGCCTTAAACACTCTTTTCCATGCCTACTTGTGCAATACTTTTCTTTTTACAATCTCTTCTTCAATTTAAAAAACACACACACACACACACACACACGCACACACACACACACACGCACGCACACACACACACACACACACACACACAGAGTAAATGTTAGTTTTAGTTATTCAATGTATTGAAGCACTCACACGTGAAGAAACAAACTTGGGAAGTACTTGTTATACACTAATTCCAATTGGTTCTACTGTACAAGCTTGTGACGTCACATACCAGAAGTGCTATGGCACATATAGCAGCTGAAATGCCGTCTAGTCTAGCTGCATTTCAAACCACAATCCTTGGACCTAATGGTAAGTATAATAGTCACTGACGACATTGATTTGTGTGAGAATAAATTTTATGTTATGTATGAGATGAGGACTACAGTTAAGTTTCAGGAGGACTTTGCTAGTTATGAAGCCAATGAACCATTTGTTCAAAACCTCATAATGAACTTAGATGGGTTGTTAGGAATTTTTAAAGGATCTTCAACTACAAGCAATTATGATACATTAGTCAGGATTCTAACTGTGAGGTCACTAGTCACATGGAGAAAGTTGTATTGAAATCCACGTTCAACAGGGCGAGTTCGATGCACACAGACTGATTATTATGTATTAATGCTCTTTAAAAGTAGAAGCAGACTTTGGGTATCCCACCATATGTCTTCAATGTTTCGAAGTGCATCTTCAGGGCATTTAGTACGACTTGAAGGATCACCTGTTATGTCTGGCTACCCCAAGAAACTGGTCCAAGTTTCAGTACATAGTGAAATACCCATATGTCTGCTTTGAAGACAATTACCATGAAAGCTTAAAATCTTACACTTATAAGATTATTTTGTATGCAGAAGTGTCATGTCATTTTTATTCTATAATTGAATGGTTTGAAATTTGCAGCCATATTAAGTTTGCAGATGACAAGTTAGTGAAATAAAGGATTCTGAATATTTTGTAATGTTGCAGTTGGGAGGTCTTGTGTTTGATAAGGAAGCTTGTGCACTGGTGAGTTACCTCACAAGCACTAATTGTGGTCTATACGTGACAAGTTTGCCCGTCTGACAACTATTCTCAACCTGGAGAGGGTAACTGAAATATCAGATATTGGGGTAATAATTCTGGACCTCTCACTTGGAGACTCATTCCTACTGAAATTCGTCAGATAATGGCTCTTAGGTAAGTCAATTGAGGCAGAGTTCTTTTTATTCTGATATTTTTGTCATAAATAAAGATTGCTTGTTGAATTTCTACCAGTATTCATGCTTGTTAATAGTGAAGTGTATGGTCAAAAGACCCATGCACTGGATTTAAGGGTAAATTCTTTATTGGTAATATATATATGTGTAATTGTTGAATAAGTCTATATCTATCTAATTTAACATATAAAAAGCAATCAAAATTTATAACTTTCCGAATACCATCAATTACATTCCAAACAGTAACTAGTGAACAGGTCAGTGTTAATGCAGACAGCATCCCAAACTATTACATTACAAAAGTGACCATCATTCCCGGAGTCGCTAACAAGCCAACCTGCATAGTCAGGAGACCCTTGCCCTTCACGAGATTTCATGGCTAATTCTTAATTCTTAACTTCTTAATATATGCGTCTGGGTAGTCGACTCCTGATAATTCACATGCGGCTAATGTGGGAGGGAGAGGAGCAAACACGTCATTTCCGTTTTTACTTCGTTTATGCTTTCTTCCTCCTTCTCAAGAAATTTTCGATCTAAAATCATAAAAAATGAACAATCCACTAAAAAAAAGACTACAGTATTTTTGTTAAGTGAAGGTGTCTTATGATATTTTGTAAAACCTGTACTTCTTGTTTTAAGATTCTGTCACACTGCAGTGCTGTATAGTTACAATTAGGGCTCGGAAGTTGATGAAATATCATCTTTCTTTCTGAGACATCACAGACAATGCAGAATGCAATACAAACCCGTTCACTTCAACACGAATCAATATAGCCTAGTTTTATTTTTCGGTCTTTTATTGTCTATTGGTCATTTTTAGGAAATGTTCCACTTTTTGTTGCATTTTTGCCCTTTTCTCCTTATGAACGGATTTTTTTTACGCTGTAGTTGTAGTCTAAATTCAAGAACCTACTGCAGATTGCTCATGCAATTATTTGCATCTTACAGGAATTTTCCTTATGGTTTCATAAGCCTGGACTCGGATCACGTGTGTTACGTGCTTCCCCCATTCAACAAAATAGAACAAATACTGCAGCCACAGTGCTCACAGTCAGCATATTGTATCTCACAAGTGAAGAGTAAAAATTCAGAAAGTAAAATAAAGCAAAGTTTTTTTGCTACAGTTAGTGACTGACTTTGGTGACAATGTATTTTCCATAGATGAAAGTATACTATTTTTTTATATTTTATCGTTATAATCATGGTCATTTTTCTAAATTTTAATGTCATATTTTCAGAAATATAGTGTCATTTTATAGGCCATTTTTCTTTAATTTTTAAGTCATCAACTTCCGAGCCCAAGTTAAAATGTTTCAAAGTGTTTTGCACTGTTTCACATTTTGCACTTCATTTTGAAGCGTATTTTAGTAACTGAGCCTGTCAGAGTAACATTTACTGGATTTCAGACAATAATAAAAAATTTTGAGGATAATTCGCGATTTCTGATATTTCACAGAAGTTCATGCACTAATTATTGTGAATGATCGAAAGTCGACTGTATATGAAAAATATGAAAGAACTCTCAAAATTAGCATTTGTCACTCGATTGCAAGGTTTTTCTTCATTTTTTGGTTATACCAAAATAGCATCAGGCCAGAGAAGGCAATTTGTGTGTTCTGATGAGAGAAAACCTCTTGCCACAATGCTGTGAGGGTTTAGACGAAAGTAGCAAACCATCAATTTGTACTTGGTATGAGAGTTTTGTAGTGAGGGTTGTGTAAGTAAATACAAACACACCAGTAAACCACTCATAAGTGAAAAACATAATAAAGTCATTTATGTGAAGCTCTCAGAAATATCTTTGATGTGCCATCTCATGACATACCAAAGAACAGGTATTACATTGAGTGTAGAGGCTGTATGAAATCTCCTGTTGTGAAGCCACTGAATTTCTCTCAAAATGGGATTTAGTGAAAGAATGTGTATGTCAACAACATTGAAGATACAAAATAACCTTCTGAGTCCTGTACTATATTTCATACATGCAGCTCAGTCCTGCTGATCCGAAGCTGCGCTCGGGCTTGGGTCGGATCCCCCGTGTGGTGTCTGATTGGTTTTCCCCAGCTGTGGGACTGATGCCGGATGGTCTATGGCGAGTCCTCGGCCTCACATCATTTCATCCCCGTTTTGTCTGATTACCTTGTTGGGTTTTTTCCGAGGTTTTCCCCGACCATAAGGCAAATGCCAGGTAATCTTTTGGCGAATTCTCGGGTCTCACTACATCTCGCCAAAAAATTGTAGAAAATTGCAAAATTATAAAAATTGTAATTGTAATCTTGTAAAATTTTGACTTGTTCCACATCTTAAAGCTTCATTGCTAATGTAAGATCTATGGAATATAATAAATGAAATAAAAAAAAATGAAATGAAATAAGATGTATGTGTAGAGACCCGAAGTACAGTATAATATACCTGCATTTGTGCCCTAACTGTAACTTGCAGAATTTTTCCTCATGTCAATGACTTTTTTTTGAAGTGTAGAATTATATTGAACTTTAAAATAATACAACAAATGTCTCAGGACTCAGGAGGTTAAAGATACATGGATTAAAATTGATTATGAAATATTCTGCAGTGGTTAGCAAGAAATTGAATATCAGTATGATGAGATGTGGGTTACAGTAGAACCCCGTTTATCCGAAACAATGGGGGCAGAGGTGATTTCGGATAAGCAGTTTTTCAGATAAACTGTAAATTCCAAAAATTCCACTTTTCTATGAAGAAAAAAAATTATGATTAAAAATGTCTCTATGTTATCCAGATACTATAAAAATTGATCACTTACATCTTACAATAACAAGATCTACTTAAAGTAATCAGATATTTTGGGATGAGTTTTAATTTCGCAATGTTTCTTGTCCCTCCGCTGCTTTATTAGTAAAACTTCTTCTGGTGATGTTTCCTCTACAAAATGTAACGCAGTCTGTATCAGAGGATTTCACCATTTTTTCATTCTTCTCACAGCCTCATGTTTTTCTTTAACTGTAGTCTCTACACATTTCCTTTACTCGAAATTTCAATAGAAGATGTACCATACACTGTAATGCTTGGAACTGCAGATGAAGAATCCACATTGTTATTTTACTGATTAATGTTTTCTGCGAAGCTAGTAATCCTACACAATTGAAGCAACGCATTTCACCTCTAAGGCATTGTCAACTAGTGAGCGACCTTCTTTAAGAGTGAGAGATGAGTGAAAGTGTTTCTTTTAGAGGGCCCCGTCACCAGCATAGCTCATCGGCTAAGGCACTTGCCTACCAATCCAGAATTGTGTTCAGGCACAGGTTCGATTCCTACTTGGGCTGATTACCTGGTTGGGTTTTTTCCGAGATTTTCTCTAATCGTAAGACAAATAAATCTTCCTCTACATTGAACTAAAAAAAAAAGTCTCGGTTAACCTGGATTTCTGTTAACCAAAGTTCAGATAAACAGGGTTCTACTGTACTTAACGATGTTCACATTAAAAAAACTAACTCTAATATGTCAACAAAACTTATTTTGAGTTACCCTTTCATATCTGATGTATTTCATAAGTTTATCTCGAGGTAGTTCCCAATAATAAATTATTCCATTGGAAAAATCATTTACAGACACATTTGTAACATTAAAGATTTTCTACTCTTCTTTTTTAGGACTGATTTCAGAAGAGATGACATCAAAGAACTGAAGCTGTAACACAGGAGTACAGTGAACCTGGAATATGTTGCAGTGCTGCCATTTATTTTTATTCTCTGTGAGAATTACCCTCAGGTGCCTAATTGCTATTTATAGCCCGTCATTTTTAATTGTGGTGCAAGGTATTACGTATTTGAGTTAGGAATGTTATAGAAAAAGATAGAATATTACATGTTGAACAGTTATACATTTGAATGTAAAGTGTAATTAGATTCTTAGATAGTGGTGTATTTAGAAAGTATTTATTTGATTAGTAAATGCTTTGTCTTGGCTGGAATTTCCTGTAAATAATGATACTGTCAATAATACCATGGCTACATTTTTACAAATGCTTTCATTCCGAAAATTAAGATTTTATGCCATTTCTTCAATTCTGCGGTTGATGCAGCTTTCTTAAATAGTTAATTAAAAATTACACTTTCTTTTTTTTTGTGTGTATGTGTCCTGGTGTGCTTGTAATTGTGTGTGTAAATTCGCGAAACTAATAATAAGATGCTCATATTCTTAATTTTCGCAATACCAGGGGTGAAGCGTCCATATAAGCAATGCGAGACATTTGTTGAAGCACATTGATACAAAGCTTTATTTATATTAGAAGTTTTTGTATTCATGCATTATTGGAAAATTATTCCTTGCACTTTCTTCTCAGTAGAGCCGTGTGCTGTGTCTCAACCTGTGTTATGCTCAGAGCTGTGTGAACAAAAAGAACGGTTCTTATGATAGGCAGGTTAGCTATTAGAGGGCTACTACAGCCCTTTTGGCAGTCACTCACGTGAATACAGCTGTGCAACAGCATTATGGATACCGTGAGACATGTAGAAAAAGTTCACTTCACTTCACTTCAGTTTATTTATTGACGTCCTGCCAGCTGAAGATCCGACTAACTTTAATGTCTGGGTCTTCATAATTAAGCACTATGTTTGTCACTTGATGAATGCAGTAGTACTAACATGCCGGATGTTAGATTTTCATTTTACACCTTATTGGATGTTGTTTAATACTTGCGTTTTGATTGAGTAGGGACTTTAGATCCCAAGGGTTTAATAGATGTGAGTTATGAACTGGTCTGTTTTTATTTTATGTAGGGGACATTCAAATGAAGTATGGTTTGCGATTCCATTTTTACCACATATACAGTTTGCCGTGTCTGTCACTCCAATTTTGTTTAAATAAACCAAGGTCTGAGCTTGCTTTAGTTTTAAGTTGTGATACGTTACTGTTTGCTTTCTACAGGGTCATTAAAAAATTAGTGGCAACAATGTTTGTATGTGGCACTATCAGCGGTAAATAACGTAAGCTGATAACAATGTGAAAGAGAAACATCTGATGTGTGTTATCTGTGAGTTTGAAGACAATAATCTCATTTATGAGATATTTGTAGTGAGTTTAATTTGTAGACTGTTATATGTAGCGCTCTGAAATATTTAGCAAATACGAACAAAGATGCTTCATTGAAATTCAGATTGCAAGAGGCAGGAATGCTCGACAATGCCATACAGCATTACTGGAAGCTTGTGGTAGAGAGACTTCACCATATCGTAACCTGGCTAGGTGGGCGCATGCATTTCGCAGCAGGAGGGAAGATGTTCATCAAAAACGTGGACTGGCAGACCGTAATTGGCAAGTGAATGCTGGAAGAACACCGTTGTTGGTTATGATTTTGTCAGAATCTTTCTCATTCATTCAGTTTGTGTCATCGTGTGAATGGTGCATAGTACAGTTACTTTCTGGAACACCATTTACAACCAGCGGTGCACCGTAACGTCCAAATCTCCTGAATTCTCATCCTATTGTGCTACATGATGGTGCTCGCTCTCACATAGCTGCCCCTGTGGTTAATTTACTTCGCAGATGGAACTGGGAAATTCTGGAGCATCCTCCATACTCCCCAGATATGAGCCCATGTAATTTTCAACTTTTCGCGGAAATGAAATTCCCACTTAGAGGTTCGCTTTAGGACTAGCGCAGTCTGTTCGAAGATTAGTTCTGGATGGCATCCGTCGTCTCCCTGAGGTGGGCTCTTCATGTTGAAGGAGATTGCTTCTGAGCACTGCAACATTGTGACTGTTCCAAAAATATTTTCTTTGTTGTTAATTCAAATGTTGCCACTGAATGACCTATGTAGAATACCTCAGAGCATAAGGCCACGGTTTGCATTTCTTTACATCCCATTTTGGGTCAGGTTGAGTCCCATTCTCTCATTATTGTTTAAGTTCCTAATTAATTTTGATATAATGTCATGGGATAGGACGTGGATATAAACAACGTTGCTGATTTTGCAAGTTGATCTGCCTGTTCGTTGCCTGGGATTTTGACATGTCTGAGGTTCCATAATAGATCGATGTTATTGTTATTTTTCTCGTTTGTGTAATAGATATTGGCAATCATCCTGTTCTTGTAGAGTTGTGAATGTTGTCTATATTGATCGAATCGGAACAAGTAATAATATTGTGGTTATTGCGAGGATTTCAGTGGAGTAAACAGACCAATTATCCAGAACATTAAATTGTTGGCTGGTTGAAAAAGGCGGCTGCTGTCCCCTGCTTAGTTTTGGATCCATCTGTATATATTGCTGTTGTTGGTTTGTTGTTGATAGTGGTGTAATGTTCTAGGCTGTGTTGGAATTGTTGAGCAATCATCATACCTAATTGTTTTCTCAAAGTTATTAGTTTCACGTATCCAGTAATATATCATAGTCAATACTGTAAAGACAAATTCAATTTCTGTGTATTATATGAAATGAGTATTGCCCATTGTGCAACTCAAACCAAGAAATGGATTCGGAACACCTCAAAATCTGTGCTTCAGTGGCTGGCCATGATAATATCTTTGAAAAATATTGGAGTGCAAGAGGTCAAATGACTTTATTATCAAACGCCTGGCATTAGAAAACAACAACAACAACAATTTCTGTGTATTATCTAAATCTTTCCATTGTTTGAACTGTTGTGATTAACATTTGTATGAAGAGTGAAATTAATTCTGTATTGAAGTTCAGTACTATCTGCAGTTCCCCGTGAGATCACAACTTTCCATAAATTTGAGTTCTCTCTTTGTAAGCACTGTAGAAAGTGCTTGTTTGCTGTCAGTCTCAGTGATGCCAACTGTACCATCATATGACACAATGTACCACGTACCATAATGATAGTACTATTGTATGCAGTATCATACTGTAATTTCATTTCTGCCAATAACCCAATTTTATGCTGTATTTTCAACAACTTTTTTTTACTGTACGACATAATTAGAAATTTGGTGTCTTATCATCATTCCATATGTTGTAAGACCTGTTGCTTAACTTAATTTCAAATGGAGTGAGTGTTCGTAATTTATAGCTTGTTATATTTGAATAGAAGTATGACAACAGAACCTCACGACTTACTATGATCAGGAAATAGAAAGTCGAGTAAAAGGATGTTGGAGAGCAGTCATTCTCGTACAGTGGTCCCAAAAAAAAAAAAAAAAATGGCTGGCTGGAGTTTTGTAAGTCTCAAAAAAACAGATTTGAGCATGCATGGAAAAGGCTCAGCTGAGTTCACAAGATAATATATTTTAAAGGATTATGTCAATAATTTAAATCTAGATATGCACTAATAAGGGATAACTCATTCCTTTCCAACTTACTCTATTATAAAAAAAAAAAGCTGAATAGTGGTTTAAAATGCCGATTAAATTGCCCGTTATAGTAGATTCGAAATGCCGCCCCCCCCCCCCCGGTATATACAGTCAACTTTGGTTATAGTGAACCTCTGCGGACCAGCATATTTCGTTCACTATATCCGAGGTTCACTAAAACCGAAGAGTCTGTTTTTATACTACTGACATTGCTGTACATACACCACGTTCATTATCAGTACTGATATTGCAAGTTTTCTTGGACTTCCTGAGCGAGGACAGAGGGGCAGAGGGAAGGAAGCAATAACGTGGGTGGAGCCAACTGAGTTGTTTGCGCATGCTCCACATCATAATCTCTTGTCAAGAAACATAGAATTATTTCTTTTACTGCGTACCAGTAGTGTTAACATGGAGCAGCAACTACAGGGTAATAATTATGGTGAAATCACATCACTGCAGAGAAAAAGTAATGCTGTTATCCACAGTGGAGAAAGTATTAGTTCCGTGAAGAGAATTAAGAAGAATATTGAATTACAACCAAATGAACCTCACACTACTCCGGGAAAGAATAGGTATGTAATGTTTAGAAATTATTGCTATAATAGTTACGTACAATAGTGTGTGTACTGTGAGCGACATAATGAATTACTGTTGTAAGTTATTATTTTGTTATAGTTCTACAAAACATATTATTTTATTCCAGAATTAGGACTTGTGTAAAGTTGAAGTGGACGACTTCGATCAACATGTCATTCGGGATACAATCGAAGAATTCTGTCTTGTTCAGAAAGTAGTAGCTACAATTAAGAAGATAATTCCGAATGGATGATGCCATTGACGAAATAATAATTAATTTTGGACCAAGCAATGAAGACGATGACGATGATGGCAGCAATGATAGCGATATGGATTGTGTATAATTGTAAATTAATGTAAATTCACATAATAAGCCTGTAAAATATTGTTATAAGAATATGTACATATCAGCTGTAGGTGTAAGTCATGTAGGTCTATATAATGTATAGAAATAGCTGTAGTAACTCCGCCATTGCTGGTCCCCAGCTTGCATGAGAGAGGAGGAGTGTACACGATTATATTTAAATACCTACTCATTACAAGTTAATTAAAACCTGCTACGAAAACATGTTCTCCTCTCAAAACTGGAGTGTCGTGAGATGATGATGTCTGTATTGAACCAAGTTCTTTTACAGTAGAGAGCCGTAAAGTGAAAGAACCAACGTTTTCTGAAAAGAGTGACGTTACTCGAGGGAGGGCATCCTTGCCGTGCCGTTACTTTGATGAGTACATGCTGTACCGAGCAGTTCAAAAGACAGACTTAGGGGATGTAAGGTTCAAGATATATTGCAATAACAGTACTAATGTTCACTTTATCTTTCAACTTAAACACTTTATGTTTCGACATCCTGATGTTCACAGTTCGAAACTTGAATCTAATCTGGTCATGTAGGTAGTAGGCATTGACTGATTTCGCACCTTTTCCCACTAGAGGTATGCTACTGTGTACTCAGCCTTGGAATTTCCCCGGTTTCACTTTTACAAAGATGCGGGAGGAAGGGTTGAGGACCATTTTACTGTAATCCTTCTTGTATTTACCCATTGGTCATCACTCTACTCCCTTTTACAAAAGAAAACACTTCCTCTTCCTATTCATCTAATAACCTCTTTTAAAGGGGTCAGAACTAATCCTTCCTTAACCCTCACTGTACACTGTTCTCTTTAACATGTTTCAAGCTGTCCAGGAAGCTGAACAAATCCTTTGTCTTTCAATGCACATAAGGAGCAGAAGGTTTGAGATTTTGTTCTGAACATATTCTTGCAAGTTTATAGGAGAAAGGGTTTCCTAAATTACTATTTTGACCATTTTAAAATTACATTTTCTTGGGAAAGTTATGTAGTTTTAAGTTCACTATAACCAAAGCAAGGGTTCACTATAAATGGAAATATAAATGTACTTTTTAATGTATGCAGGTCGGGACCAACGATTTAGGATCACTATAGCCGAATGTTCACTATAACCGAGTTCACTATATCCAGAATTGACTGTACATGTAAATAGGCGAGTATCTGCAAGACTACAGAGTGGCTCAAAGTGAGAGCTTTGGTTCTGTAATCTTTCCATCATGAGTTTGAATCCACATTGTGACAGAATTACTTAATACTGTTTTTAGCATATCTATGTAGTATAATCATTTTAATTAGCTTACCTAAGAACCCTCTAAACATTTAGTATTTAGCAAATGGTAAGTTCTTGTCTTTAAACTTTTATGACGGAATAGCAATGTTGAAAAGGCGTTCACTACGATGCTTTGTCTTAGATCACACACTGAATTCCAAGGTTCGAGTCACTTGCATCTGTAGATTTTTTTAAAGGTTCTAAAATTAAAATCATGCATTTTAGGCACTGATAAAGGAAACTAAGTAAGAAAGTATTATTTTACAACAAACAACATATTATGGCATAAAATAAAACCATCATATTCCGTAATTGAAATAAAATAATTTAAAGTATCTTAAGAAAAACACATTTGATTGGAAGTTTACCTTTGATGCCATTGGATGAGTTTCTCGCAATCCCAGGACATGGACCATATCACAGGTCTATATGGAATTAATCTGCAGCATTCTGGACTAGTCCTAATTCATCGGCAGTCGCAGGAGATGCATACAGCCAGTTCTTCTCAAGCATTGAGGAGAACGCATTTTAATTTTTAAGACATTTCAGTGGAAAAGGCTTTACCAGTGCGACTTACTTCTAGAGTAGCAGTTCCCAAACTTTTTCAGCCACAGAGCCCTTTTTGAAGCAAAAGTTTCTCGTGGGGCCCCCAAGAAATGTTTAATGTTTAGTTCTGTCTTCTATGTTTTATGAAGCATACTATGCACGAAATGTATACGGAAGTGTGAATAATAAGGTACATATATTAATATAGGAAACAATAGTGAAAAAACTAGAGAATATTATTTCAATTTACAAAATGATATAATTAGTTAATATATTTAAAAAACGTTACAGTGTTACATGTATACTCGAAGTTCCTGTTCCTTGCGGCAGAGTTTGTCAATGTCCGGTGTCACAGAAGTTAGTTGAAGACTCATATCGTCTTCTGCATCCAAACGAGCTCGATATTTTGTTTTTGTAGCCGTGTACCTCGAAAGGCCATTCCACAGAGGTATGTAGTACCAAAAGCAGCAGAGCAATTTAGCTTTTGAACTTAATATCGAAAGATCTTCCCCTGACTGAGATCAAAATTCGGGAAGTGGTTTGCTTTTAAATGATCCCCTGAGAGTGGCAGTCCGAAACCATGTCTACAAGGACCTCATATCTGCCGCAGTGAGGGCTGCTGGTTTTGACTTCACTGGAAATGGCTCCACAATTCACTCATATTTAATTCAAATCAATTCCTAAGTGTCCCATGGAAAGTATGAATTCATATTTTGAAGCAAATTATGAAGGTGTTCTTTTATTATTGCTATGAATGAGTCATTCATGATTATGTTGTTTTCTTCTATAAAGTTTGAAGTCCATGAGAAACATGCCAGATCCATATTATCATGCTTTCTATGTAGGATGGTATCTTTTTCTTCAGCATGGCAATTATGTTATTAGCTCGAATATAGTCTTCCATTTCCCTTGTATGGATGTACTAAATTCGTTTATTTTTTAAAAAGTGTCTGCCAAGTAACATAATTTGCACAACCATTCCTGATCATTCAAATAATCTGCTAGGAAACTGTTTTGGTCATTCAAAAGTGAAGAAACTTCCGTTCGAAGTTCAAGTAAATGGACGCTTTACCACGCATCCATCGCACTTATGTGTGTAATAACAATGACTCGTGTATACTTGTCATATCTGCACACAGAATTTTGAGTAGCCGCATCAAATGTCGTGCCTTAATAAAGTTGATAATTTTGACAGCGTTGCCTAGTACCTGCTTTAATAATGCTGACATTTTTTTCGTTGTGAGAGCATGTCGGTGTAGTACACAATGACTATTTGTGCAGTTTTTTTTTAAGCTTTCTTGATCCTTGTAACAGCACCAGCAACAGGACTTACCATGGCCGTTGTGCCATCTGTACATATGTCAATGAAATTGTCCCACGATATCGAGTTTTCAATGAAGACATTTATCAGAGAAAAGAATTCAGTACCACTTGTAGAGGATGGCAATGGCTTACAGAACGAAATATCTTCATGAAAAGAACCTGAAAATTCGTACCGCACAAACGTCATTAGCACAGCTAATCCGGCAATGTCCGTGGATTGGTCAAGTTGTTGCGAAAATTTCCTTTGACTGATACGGGAAATTATGATATTTTTAACATTGTGTGATAGATCCTGGATTCGATTACGCACAGTGTTAGTTGATAAGGTCACCGGAGGTTAAGTTTGCAGTTTTTCTATCCACCATGCACTTCACTACCGTCACTAATAGTGGTTTTATTAGCTTCAGCAAGGGTGTGAGGTTTACCAGCAAGGGCCAGGTCATGACTAACCAAGTACGACGCTTCCAGTGCTTTCTCATTATTTGTCTTCACATGAGATAAAAATTTTGTCTGAACTGCATGGAGTTCGTCACTTTTTACATCTTCATAACTGCCGCGGATGGAGAATCAGCTCCGCGTAGCACACTTTGGGAACCGCTGTTCTAGAGTTAAAAAAAAAACTGTTGTGTGTTCATGGTGTGCCATACGATAAAAAATGGTATACAATATACTTAGAGACTATAAGAATCACAAGGAATTAAAAATTACATAATAAAGTTTTCCAGCCAGGATTGAACCCAAGTCTTCTGCATATGAGACCAGAGTTCTGTCCACTAGAACACAGACAGCTTTACTCATTTAACTCTCGATGATCCATTATCAGCTAGGAGGCCAGATACCCATCAAATGACTACAGATAACTGTGCGTTAAAACTTTAATTTTGATCTAAACAAGAGTTCAGACACTTTTTCTTGGGGGCGACTGTACAAAAAATTACAATATTAGGCTGTGATTGTGCCATAAGCACTAGCATGCTAGCACTTCATTCAAGTGGTCTGGGTTTGATACTTGGCCAGGTCATGATAGAATTCGTGTTGGACAAAGCAGACCAGAGGGTTTTTTGGGGTATTCCTGTTTCCCTCCATCATTCCACCTCCTCACTTCATCTGTCATCTGTAATAGTTAAAAATAAGTTGGGGTAGAATTTTGGGAGGGATACAGATTTTCAATGCTTGGGCCCTGGGCTTATCAGGGACTCGTTCTGGCTCTGCCAGGGCTAAGTTAGGATGACCTATCTGTTAGCATCAGATTCACAAATGCCACCTGTTCCACCTGTCGGAGTTGGGACAATCGTTGCATATATAGGGCGCACAATTGAGGAGTGTTTTTTTTTTTTTTTTTTTCAAAAACTGATATCTACCTGAACTGAAGATTTGATATATTTAATTTTTTTCGTCTACATTTGAAAGTTGTAGTTATTTTAAAGTTTGTTTCTTTCGTTATATAAATGTCGAATCCAGCATTGTTAGGACATAGTATTTGTCCTTTCAGTTGTACAGAAAGAAAATATTGTATTTCTTGAAACTATACGAAAACATAAAAATCTCGGTTTTCACAAAAACTGTAGTTATCTGCATTTGAAAAAAAGTTCCTTAATTAGCCAAAGTGAACTTAAGTACAAGGATCCATCCCGGATCTGGCCTGGCGAAGCTAAGCCAGTCAGTGTGGTAACAGCTGGTAATAATGCCAAGACCAAGGATGGACCGATAGACAATCACCTTCTGCAAGAACATTAATAAATTTTATTTGCGACAAAACGTCTGTTTCATATCAATGCAGACATAAACAACAGCTGAGCCAGGTAAAGCACAACATGCTGTAATTAATCTCAGTTATTTGATGTAAAATATCAACAAGGTTAGCTGTGGTGGGGGGAGTGAATCCCTCTCAACTTAGTTGAGATACAGAATAAATAATAATTGTACATTTGCCCACATGTACGTAGTAATTTATTTAGTTCCAAAAATTAAAAGAAAACAAATCTTTAGGATTGGTATTTTCCAGGCTAGAGGGCCTTGGTCTGTCAGTAATACAACCAAATGTTGCATCTACTGCTCCAGTGGCAAGATACCACAACACAATGTGGAGACAATCTTCATACCTACTAGGCTTATGGTCAGCCGAGGACAAACGTGACCGACTTTTATCAGCTGGAGTACCTATACAGAATCCCTTGTTCCTCGGGTCAGCGTACATAGGCACAACGCCGTGTAGCTTCAACACCCGAATCACCGAGCATAGAAGGAACTGCCGTCTAGGTCACGTGAACAAGTCAGACGTAGCCGAGCATGCTTTTAAAGATGGCGATCACAACATCAGGTTCAAGGACACCGTCATCCTAAGCAGTACGCCACACTTCTAGCCAGGTTACATCAGGAGGCTATTGAAATACACAGACACAAAAACAATTTTAATCGTAAGGAAGGACTCAAGGTCAACAAAGCTTGGTACCCGGCCCTCAGAAGCACACACACCAAACCCTTTCTCCGACAATTGGACACTATGACAACCAATCAGGACATCGAAGTCACGCGGCGACAGCGACAAGCCACAATCCTCCCACACTTGAAATATCGAGGTGCTACCAGTCGTCCTTGATACGCACAGCAGATCTCTCCACTCACGTGTACCACGCCACTGAAGATGTGCACCAGCGTAGTGGACGAAACGTTTGGTTGTATTACTGACAAGGTGGAAACATAGTAGAGGTGTGGGACAAGCTGTGCGTGTTTTCGTTCAGTCTGCGCATGACGTCACCTTCACTGCAGGCCGCAGTCGAATGACACAGTCAACATAACAGATTGTTGATGCTTAGATCAGTATCCATACATTTAAATGAATAAATAAAAATCATGGTTTGTGTATTCAGTAAATATTTACAGTATAGGCTATAATAGGGTCTACCTTGTAGTGATAACATTATAAAATAGAGAACAATAAATTAAATTCAAGAATCAAGAAATAATGTAATATGGCAGTGCGACGATAATAATTCCCTTCTGTAATATACACAGACATTATATTAGCTATACATGGATTCAAGTACAATAGGGACTACCTTGAAATGATAACGTAATAAAATTGTGATCTATTACATATTAAAACAAGTTTAAAAAAACAATGTGATATGGCAGTGTGTCATTAATAATTGCCTTCTGTAATATACACGTGCGTTTATAATAATTACAATACATACTTAGAGCTATACAGTTATTTATAACATACATTATTTTATACATGAATTCAAATATGTACTTTTGAACCTTCATTAACATATATGTATATGCATTTCTTGGAATAATTTGTCATATAGTAAACAAATATTTTTATAGATTTAGGCTATTGGAGACATAATATAGTCTACTACATTATTTACCTTACTATTCCACACACACGCATAATGTAATTTCACCATTCTAAATTTCTTTAATTCTAATAAATGTTTTTGTTCTAACTAATGTCGTAATTACTTCTGGCGGAAGAGGAGAACTGATTTCTGCTGAGAGACGCCACTAACTCTGTAATAAGAGTAGCCAGTATCAACACTCAATAATGCCCATTCAGACTTAAATTCAAAGAAAATACCGCCAGCCATTGTATCAGCCGGACGCTTGGCAGTTCAGTTTATTTTGAAACGGTAAAGAGTGCAGTTGTTTTGCACCTAGATGATCCATTCTAGTTGACGCATTTGCTGAATGTTTGCCTCCAGGTATATTTATTGTAGGTATAGCATCAGGTTTAAGTTTCCGTGCACGAACTGGTGAATAGCCTAGCAATCTCTGCTGCATTGTTATATCAAAGTCATCATCTTTGAAATACTGTGAGCATATACATGCTGAAAAGACATAGCTAGATATTATTATAATAATTGAGTGTTACAATTAGCGTCAGTTCTTATAAATAAGCATAGTATGGTAGGCTATACTGAAAACTTAATATCCTTTATTGACATTGTTATGAATCCGATAAGTTAAGAAGTTTCAATATATTTATGATTGTTTTCAGTCTATAACTTAGTATCCGTTAGATAAACCAACTCACAAATATATTGAAACATACTATTCTATCAATACAAAGATGTAAAGAATATGAACTTACGTGATTTTGGTAGAGTGTCTTGGCGTTTGCAACAATCCTCCCATTTTTCACGAAGATGTTTATCTTTCGAGAAAGAAAAATGTTTAATATTACTGCCTCTGGTTTTTCTATAATGATTACTGCAACCGTACACTGCACAATGACTCATTGTGTGTCGTAATATTAATGTCTAGTTAAGTATATTAAAGAAAATGTACACAACGCAATGAGCTGCGATCGCTCTCTGCAGTGAAGATGACGTCACACGCCTCAGCCGCTATCATAACAGCATGCGCAATCCCACACCTTTGCTATGTTTCCGCCATGTATTACTGACAGACCACGGGCCTCTGGCCCGGAAAATATCTATCCTATTGACACCGGCCGTGAAATCCTACATTCTAAAAAAATCTTTGATCTCTTTGGGGCTGCAATAAGCAATATTAATGTTGTGCTCATCTGTTACAGGAGACATAGGCCTACATGCCAGTTTTATAATAATATGCAGCCTAGTCTGTCTGTTGCCGTCGCCATTATCACCATCCTTCTTCACCACCTTCACGTCCTCCCCCTCTCCTCATTCACATCTTACAAAAGTACCCGCTGTGGGGAGATGAGCCCTGGTAGTAATGCCACTCTTGCTCGCAGAAAACGACATGATGACACACTACTAACTGCATCACAGTAACTAACCAACGTGAAACATTCGATAAACTTTTAGAAGTCCACATCTGTGGAGTAAAGGTTAGTGCATCTGGCCACGAAACCAGATTCTCGATCGGGGCATTGAATTGAATTTAACAGAGGGGCACTATGGCCCAGCACTGCGATCTATTGCGCTAGCCAAACCCACACTAAGGTACTCTGGTCCAGGCCTTGTATGCCACAAGTGTCCCTATGGATTTTTTCAATGAAAAAATTTTAGACCTGACCAGGAATCGAACACGGGCCAACGGTATTTTGGTTACTCACCATCTTCGCAGACAAAACCGCCCACAATGTCCTCTGCAGTAAGTTTATTGTATCGCCATTGATTTAACCCAACGACCAACGAAACTTAAATCTGCAGATCTCACGTTTTCTTCATTTGTCCTGCATTTTTGTAGAAAATAGCTTGAAGATTGTTAGGAACAATATCTGACACGTTTTGAAAGTATTAGGTACCTGTAAATGCTGGACATCATTTGGCCACTAGCATGTGTTGAATCAATGACGTATAACTGGCCATAAACTCGTAATAAATTGTTAATGGCGGAAGGTCAGAGTCGTAAGTTTATTTATGTATTATCCCATACATTTTCCTCCTGTTGTGAGGAATCTATTCCTGAGATGTGGAAAATGAGGCGAATGCTATATAAGAATTGTAGAATCTTACATGTCCTAAATAAGATTGTTCATCGTAAATCATTAGCAGTTCAGTGTTTCATTCCTTGCTGGTTGCAGGAAATAAACTAACTCATCACGGCAGCAAGAAGTGAAATGTCTGCTATTATCACTCCAACAAAATGTTATGCTTGGCAGTGATCACAAATCTAATGGATAAAACCGAAGGAAATTTGAAATTAATTTTAATATGTAATTAATTACTAAAGACGTAGCTAAATAGGAAGCAAGACTCAATTACTAAGTCCTCTTCCATAGCATTGCACTACTACCTAGGAAAATTATAGAATCACACACATAAATACCTACACGACACCGTTATTAAAATACGGTATAAAAAAACTCACACCACTTGATTAATAACTGTAAAAATATTTCATTTTTAAGAACAATGTTTTTATCTTACATAAGTTTTGTAGTTTTCAGTAATATATATATATATATATATATATATATATATATATATATATATATATATATATACACTTTATATCCGTCATTCAGTAAATTTCACTTGGAGGAAGCTGAATAAAATTTATTCGATATATAGAAATGAATTTCTAATTTAAGATATTCTTTATGTCTACTTATATAACTCCAAAAGATTGCCCTTCCATATCATCAATATAGCATTAGTGTGTATGTAACTACAATAATATTTCATTTTTAATGGAAATAATATCAACAAACATTCTTAAGTTTTTTGGTTATTACATAGCTGTACTTAGAAAATTACACACCATAGAATCAGACCTATAGATTGTTTTTATAAGTGTTAAAGTTCTTAATAACCAACATAGGAACGTTCTAAATAAATTACCCAAATGAAGATCGACTTATTGCCATTATGACATCAGAGAATCCGAGCTCTAAATATGTCAGTAATCATTCAGATCATGACCTTCACCATGACCTTCGTATGGTATTAGTTCTCAAAACTGATGACAGATGAATTTTGGAAAATAGGAAAATTATGTAGGAAAAATGACACTTCACTAAAAACTACTATTTTTCCGCATATCCTTGGATGCCAAGCTTGAAAATGAGGAGTCGTTAATGATAATCCGTTCAGCCGTTTTTCGGCAATTTTCATTACCATTTCAAATTTTATATATGTATTATTATTATTATTATTATTATTATTATTATTATTATTATTATTAATTTTCGCATAAGATGTAAGATTATTGTAATATTTCCTATATTATTTAGTTAAAGGACATTATGGACTGCAATATATATTGAAGTAAATAGCATAATTATTAATTTAACTTCCGATCAATGAAATGGGCAAACTGCAACATACAAGAAGTTGCAATATTTTCATATTTTACTGAAGGCTTCTTGTAAAACTTAACAATGTGATCATCACTTAAATAAAACACATGGTACGGTATTTCACGACACGAGAAGATGCACTTATTTTGGTTTTTTACACCATCACTTTACTTCGGGAACTATCTGCTAAACCTACGAAGTACATAGAATGAAAATGGTTTGCAAAGATTCATTCCCTGCATTATGCAATCGTTAAATTCCTTATTTCGTGCTGAGATAGCAGAATGGTTTGACAAAAACTCATGGTATGAAGTACCGCTAAAATTATTCTTTTATGTTCACACAGCCGAAAACAACGTTTCCTAGAGGTGGCCGAGCTATGTATTAACTGGCAGGCAAAACTATTTTTAATTAGGTTCACCGTATATAAATAAGATATTAAACTCAATAAGCTTCAAGTGTGCACAAGTATTTCCATTAAAATTAGACATAATTTTCTGTTAAAACAAAGGAAATTAAAAAAATAAGCTATTTTCCGTATTTATTGCGCAAATTATGTTTTTCACAAGAAAAAAACCTCTACCGAACTATCTTCATGATCCCGCTTAGCCTGCTGTTTTACTTCCGGTCTTCATGGTGGCCATGGAGTAGAGCTCTACCGAACTATCTTCATGATCCCGCTTAGCCTACTGTTTTACTTCCAGTCTTCATGGTGGCCATGAGTAGAGCTCTACCGAACTATCTTCATGATCCCGCTTAGCCTACTGTTTTACTTCCAGTCTTCATGGTGGCCATGGAGTAGAGCTCTACCGAACTATCTTCATGATCCCGCTTAGCCTACTGTTTTACTTCCAGTCTTCATGGTGGCCATGGAGTAGAGCTCTACCGAACTATCTTCATGATCCCGCTTAGCCTACTGTTTTACTTCCAGTCTTCATGGTGGCCATGGAGTAGTAGAGTCTACCGAACTATCTTCATGATCCCGCTTAGCCTACTGTTTTACTTCCAGTCTTCATGGTGGCCATGGAGTAGTAGAGTCTACCGAACTATCTTCATGACCCCACTTAGCCTACTGTTTTACTTCCAGTCTTCATGGTGGCCATGAGTAGAGCTCTACCGAACTATCTTCATGATCCTGCTTAGCCTACTGTTTTACTTCCAGTCTTCATGGTGGCCATGAGTAGAGCTCTACCGAACTATCTTCGTGATCCCGCTTAGCCTACTGTTTTACTTCCAGTCTTCATGGTGGCCATGAGTAGAGCTCTACCGAACTATCTTCATGATCCCGCTTAGCCTACTGTTTTACTTCCAGTCTTCATGGTGGCCATGGAGTAGTAGAGTCTACCATACTATCCTCATGATCCCGCTTAGCCTACTGTTTTACTTCCCACGGCTTTACGAACAATCTAACTCTATTCTGCCATTGTGTCTCCTAACCTAGACAATGATATAATTGACGAAACTTCCAAATACACGAATTTAACAAAGAATAGATTTTCGAGCTGCCCGCAATGTTCACCGGGTATACATGTGGAATGGAGATCGACAAAGCCTTGTAGTCGAAGTGTGTCATAGCTCAATGGTATAATGTTTTATTATTTGTCGGTACCAAACAAATATTATGGCGTTCGAATCACTCTCATTGCTTGATTTTTATAAGTTTTTATGTAGTTTCATATGATATTAATTTTATTCCACTATCGGTACAATCTCACGTTTGACTGACACTGCATCGGTGTGCTTCTGGTCGACCAGTTTTTTATGATACGTTTTTTGTTGTTAGCATTCAGCAATTTTATTGGTTTTCAGGCTCGACGAGATGTTGAATTTGACAAAAGGAAATGTAATATTAAAACCTATCGCTATAGAAGAGTAATATATTAATTAAAGAAGGACGGTATATTATACTTTGATGTGACAATGAGAAAATGAAAATTTTACTTTAACTTCCACTAACAGCCTGCCTTATAAAGCCATTCTGTCTGCACCTCGTGGTTTATCAGTGCAGAGATTATTCCCTCGTGCACATTCGATGTTAAAACTCCATTTTAATTAATTATTATATTTTCTCTTTCATTCAACAAGTTGTAAACATTATTTCAAAATGGCAGTAATTAAATTTACGTACTAACGCTTTTATATGCGTTTTATTACAATTTCTTTTATTTTCGTCATTAACATTTTTATATTAACGTTATGCAATAATTCCAGTTGTGGAAAATACCAAATACTGTAGATATACTGTTTAAAGAAAAACAAATATTTAGGTAAATTATAATTAGGCTAACTAAGTTGTTCAGTCAACTGTTCAAAGATGTCTGAACCTCTAAAGTGATACTAACAAGGCAAGTAGACCAGCAGGTAATGGGGTAGGGTGGCCGAATTCTTTTCCCCTCAACCATATATATCGCCAATTAGCTACATATTAATACACTGGGCAGACTTATTAAGTTCTAGCGGACACACATTATTTATAAGATTGGAACAGTTATATAAACCAGATCAGTCTTCTATATTTAGTATCTGTGATGTATGACTAGCCTTATCATTACGTATTCCACTCCACAATGAATGAATGACGGGAATACTGACAAAATAGTTAGCCCTAAGTATTTTGTCCGTAATCTTACAAATAACAAGCTGCCGCGAGTAGTAGGATAATTTCCTTATTCTTTTCCATTCAACTATAAGAAGTCGCTCACAACAGAGGACATTGGTGTTCATATTGAATGGACACTCAAAAAGAGCTCAATTCAGGGCTACATAATTTTTCACAAATGTGTAATAAAATAGTATTCAACAAACATACAGTTGCCATTTAGACCTACCGTAAAGTAGAATTAGCATATAAGTAGTAAATTACTTAATTGTGTGAATATTTCAAAGCTGAGTCTGCAACATAATGATATTATCTGCACTGCTGTTAGTAGCAGCCACCGGCGTAGCTCAGTCGGCTGAGGTGCTTGGCTGTCGAACCGGAGTTGCTCTCGGCCGCAGTTTCGATTCCCGCTTGGGCTGATTACCTGGTTGGTTTTCTGAGGTTTTCTGCCACTGTAAGGCAATGTCAGGTAATCTATGGCGAATCCTCGGCTTCACCTCGCCAAATACCATCTCGCTATCACCAATTCCATCGACGCTAAATAACTTAGTAGTTGATACAGCGTCGTTAAATAACCAAAAAGCAAACAATGGACTTTCCCAAGAGTTTTGTAGGATTTTGGATGGCAGCATCCAAATACTGTTGTAATATCATGTTTTTATTGGACTTCAACAAGGTTTTAAATGGAATTACAGTTTTATCCGTATTTAGATCAAATCAGAAAACGACTTGTTAATTTCAATAGATACGACAAAAATAATGGCATTCTGTGGTAAATACACTGTAAGATCAAAGATCATGATAGAAAATAAAATGTTGGAACAAGTAACAAAATTCAAATACTAGGATGTAATACCAGCTATAAATATGAAAATGATATCCAAATGAAAATACATTCATTCCAGAGAATTTGTGGTACAATTAATAGGACCGTCCAAAAAGCACGAAGAGATACAAAAATAAAATATTATAAGGTTATGGCCACTCCTGTTCTTCTTATGGCTCTGAAACTGGGGTTCCTACTCAGAAGGATGTTAGCAAAATTCAAGCTGCTGAAATGACATTTTACGTCAAGCCAAACAATGGACAAACTGCATAATGAAGATATCAGGAAAGAATTGCATTGTATTGTGTTGTATTTATTAACATTCCATGGTATTCGTACATTGCTTCACAGCTAGAATATGGAACAACTCAAACATAAGAGAAACAGGTAGTGATTAAGGATAAAAAAATCCGATTTTGGTCACTTATCTTGGATAGCCTACCTATTCTATGAATAATAGAATTTTGGACTACAGACATAATTGGAGACAACACGTATTACGAATGGACGAAAATAGGATCCCGAAAATGGCAATAGACTATAAACCACGGACCAGGGTCGACCTTGCAAGAGATGGAGTGAAGCAGGCAGAGGAAGTGAAGACGATGTTACTTACGAACCACTCATTTAGTTTATCCTTCGTCTCAGAAATATTTGTTATAAGATGTAGCTAATTCTTTTCTTCTTTAAGCAGTAATGACACAAGAAGCATAAAAGAAGAATTTTACACAATTTTGTTCATTAAAAAAAGCACTGGAAAGTGCATCACGTTTTATTTCAGGTTATACATAATTGCATAGGTATAAAAGAAAAGGAAAATAAATATTTTTCAACAATTACTGTACAAATAATAATAATAATAATAATAATAATAATAATAATAATAATAATAATAATAATAATAATAATAACAACAACAACAATCCTCTGCGGAGTAACGGTTAGCATATTTGAACGTGAAAGGAAGGGCGCCCGGGTTTAAATCCTGGTTGACACAAGTTACCCGGCGTTATGCGTTATTTTCAATACCTAACAGAATGTGGATGTTTTATGTCGTTTGTAATACCAAATATAATTCCCGTTTTACATTCATAATATAGGAGGTAGTGCTATGTTACTTCCAATAGGGCACTGAACGATACATGGCGCTGTTCAGTTGTTCTGTTGTTGCGTAGAGGGCATTGGTTCCAAATACTCAGTGAAGAGCGATGTCGATAGGTTAACGTCTGTTACTTAGTCTGTTACTGTTTGTCTTCAACCATGGAAGTCGTTTACATATTGGAAACTACCAAAAACAAGATATCTTGTATACATACATAAAAATAAAACTTAAAACACACCTGTGTTTGTTACGTTGTCAGTCTTAAGTCTGATGAAGTGGGGAGGAAGTTTATTTTTATTGCTTACTTCCGATTAAGTAGCACAGTGGTCTACAATTCTGATTTTGTTCCAGGCTAGGCAGCACGAGTAAGCAGCATTACCACAAACAGACAGATTGGAAATCTCTACTTTAAAAGTGCTATTGCAAAAAACGATATTGGAACCAACCCATGATCTTAACTGGTTGGGGTTTTCCCAGATTTCCCTTCAACCAATTCAAGCAGAATTTCTGGGTAACTTTCGGCATTGGATTTCGGACTCATTTCGTTATAATTGTACCACTTCCCTAGTTAAGTTCACAGTGCAGAGCGCTATATTTGTAAAAGAGCGCGGCCGTTTGGCGACAAAATTATTCACAGAACAGGAGTGCTAAGCATGATACGCTGGGCTGCAAGGAGCCTGTTCCACAGATTGCTGATCTGTCGTTAAGTAACGGACCTTTAAACTATTTCAGTCTTTAAAGTATAGATGATATTTAACGATCAGTTAACTATTCCACCTTTAAAGGAAAATATACAAAATGACAGAGCCATGTAGACGATGCAAATAATTTCCTTCCCATACGTGTATGTCACTATAAAACAACTGGTGCAATGCTGCGTAGTGATATTGTTTGTAAGCAGCTAGGCAATGTGAAGTGGGAAACGGAGGCAAAACTTTTTGTGAAAGAGAGAAAATCGATGGCTTGGTTCCAAACGTGACTATCTCCAAAATCATAAATTTTCAGTAGTTACAAATTAAACTTTGAAGCTGCGCATCAAATCAGGGCTTTTCTTTGGTTACTTATTTATTTCACTATAAAATTTTGACATTAATAATTTAAATAATGTATTAGCTACAAATGTTTTGCATTATCAGTTAACATAAATTTTGATGATTTTTTTAAATAATAAGATAGCAACGTATGGAATTGTCAACATATGAAAGAATAAGATTGAAATAAACTAGTTCGTAATGAACCATACTTCATTCATTGCAGATAAACACAAATACATGTCAGCTACAGTAAACGTATTCAGTTTTATCAATGCTTGTTATCCTAAGCTGATTGATTATTTAAAAACTTTAATTCTGACAAAAAAAATTGTACTAGTTCTGAACAAAATTAAAAAAAAATTGTAGAATGTAATAGTGTATTTTATCACACACTGAGTTCTCTTTACAAACAAATAGAGGCAGATATTATTTTCAAATACTTTGTAAACTCTAGTCTTACTCATTTAAAGAAAATATTCATCCTCGTCATCATTGATATCTGGCACCACTGTTTCATCATTTTCAAGAGCAGAATCACTTAATAAATTCTGAACGAAATCTTGACAGTCATTAGCAACGTCATCTGAATTGCAAATTTCTCGTAAATGGTTCAACTTCAATGCAGAATTTGTCCTCTTCTCAATGTGCAAAGGTTTCAGACATTTCTCCATTGTATTCATTGTAATCTGTATTTATTTTGTTGCCCTCATCAGATGTATTTCTATTCATCATCACTAACGTTGCTAATGCTTTCCAGTAAACAAACTTGATATCTTTATTTTGGTAAACTTGATACTTCGGTTCTGTACGATTAGCTGTTCTAGCAATCATCATCCATTCATATGGCAAGTAAACTGGTACATTTTTTGACGCAGTTTCATTCTGGCAGGCATCAAATCGCACTTGCAACAGTTTCTTTTGGTAACACCATTACAGCATAAATGAATACTGCAGCGACATACTGGTTCTTATTTTGTCCTTCAGATGTGTCACTTAAGAGCCTTACACTCTTCACTGCTTCTGAAATACTTTTCAAGGTGGTGAAAGATACATGAAACAATTTCACAAGGCCCTCGTCCACCTTCTATTTCATTCCACATGTAACATTTTCCACTCCCATCTCCAACATTAAATGTAGTAAAATTATATATGTAGTTAACTTTGTTTTGTAGAAGAGGATGGGTTCGTTGGATTTGTGGGGACATACAGAACTTGTTGTAAGTCAAAATTACAAGAATGTATTGTATCAGGATTTAGCTTGCTTCATTTTTGTCAAGCTCTTTTTCTTCTCTTGCTCTGTCCTTTAGTGCTGTGTGTCTGTTGTGTTCATCTTGCATTAGTATTAGCTTTTGTTCCGCATTAGATGATTCATAGGTTGCACATTTAGAACATTGATCTTTACGTAGTCTATGGAAGGACAGGTTAAAATAAGTTTTGAAAACATGATGGTAAAACTGTTCTTGACAGTATCCTTACATTCAGTTTTGTATAGTCCGTACATCTTTGCAATATTCAATTTTGGGCTCAAGTATTCCTTTTTTAATCGTTCCTGCAATAGCGGGATGACATTGTAGGAAATTTGTTAGTGTGATCTTTTACTAAAGATACCAACTCCTGAGATATTTTTGTAGATCCATACCCACTCCTTTTGTCCATTTGTGTTGTCCTGCTTTGAATAGCAAAATGTAGTACGCCCTTCTTAATAGCCAGAGTATTGAGAAACGTCTTCTTGCACATTTCTTTTCCCGAGTTATCAACATTAAAAAAGAATTTCAATGTTTTAGACCGTTTAGAATTTTCTACACATGTTTTTCTCCTACATTCAATCACCACTACAAGACTGTTAAAAATCACGTTGCCTATTAAAATTGCCAAATTTCCAATAATTAGTGAAAATTTCGCTTCTTTGCACTTGGATGATACGTATTTTGCATTTTAGCCTACAATCATAAGGCTCAGCCATTGACTTACCTGGAATATGTTGACTCTTCGAAGTCTATAAAATTATAAGAGTCAATTTTAATACATTTACTTCTAATTATAAAAATATAATAAAAGAAAATTCATAACAGCAAATAATGAAGACGTGTGCAATAATTAATTTCAAATAAAAATAACAATAAGTTAGCAGCTGAGAGTTGTATTTCCATATCACGCTGCATTGTAAATCCACATCCTGCGATGTTTTCGTAGCAGTGGCTGTACTTATTACAAAACGGCTATTATCTTCGCTTGAAAGAGGCTGTGTATTCATTTCCTTAGATGAATAAGTTGCAGTAATATGGGGATCATATTTTTTTAAATGTAATAGTTCTAGCATTATTTTACTTCTGGAAGCCATCTTCAATACAATAATTGTATCACTAATTATGCAGAAAACTCGCACTACTAACTAGCATGCTTACATAAAGGAGTGAGAAAATTATTATTGTTGGAGTATTATGATTTCTAATTTTAGCCATCCATTACGACAAACAGCTATAGGTTAAAAAGCTTCATTGTCATTGTTAAGACACTTAGTAAGTTACTGAAATTCAGATATTAAATTTTAACATAACGAATTAACGACTGTAAATCTAGTTTTCCTTCACGAATAAGATTCGTAACAAAATTACCTGTTGCATTTATTATTATTCTATGTATCTATCTGCAGAATTCACAACCTTTGTGCAATAAACAAGTCATTCCACAAGTAGCTATATATGGAAAACATAAAAATAAAGAAAACCCTATTCCAATTATGGCTGTCTGTTTTGAGACACATTTGGAACTGTCATTCAACCTTAGGTTCCACATAGCTACATTGCTACACATGATTTGAGGCGCTATTTTTTAACTTAACGAATAGACACTTTTAGAGCTGACAGATAATCAGGTTCTGAGTCAGAATATGCAGAAAACTCAAAATCGAAAATTTTGCAGATGGCCACATTTGGAACCAAGCCATCGAAATGTTATTAGACATCGTTGCAGAATACAAAGACATTGTTGAAAATAAAACAACCGATGCAGTGACGAACACTTTAAAAACATGACTGCTGGGGGAAAATTTCAATGCTCAACAGAACAATTAAGAAATTTATATAACTGCTTGAAGAGGAGGGCAAGAAAAGAGAGAAGTGCAGGAAAGGTAAGTTGCGATGAAACAAATAAAATAATAAATCATTGAGCATGCGTGCAACTTAATCTTACTTATGACATTTCCAGGTTGAAATATATAAAACTGGCAATGGTAGTGTTACTCCTACTGCGAGGGTTGGAACAAATTACTCTGATAAGAGAGATATTGCACTGTTGCATGCAAACATTTATTCACAGGCCTATATAATAATACAGTAGTTTGAAGCTTTATTTTGATTACAATGAAATTGATGCTGAAAATATCTTATATTCCTGTTTAACATATCTCACATACCAACATCGTCAAAACTCAAATTTTTTGCACCATAATATTATGTACAGACCCTGAACACACTTATGAGAGGTCAGTCAATTTTGTATCTTATTTTCTGTTCTAGTTTATGAACTATTACATCACTGCTGTTGTTGCATTATTAAAAGCTTACGGCAATCCTGAACAAGTCTATAAGTTTTCTTCTTAATCCAGAACCGTGAAAACATAAGTATAGTATATAACTATATCTTTGTCGGAAAAGAGACAAATGAACTTCTCCATTCTAATTGTGTGACAACTAACTGTTTGCTTATCACACATATAGTAACAGCTGATAGCGACTGACCCAGTGCTATGCAATGAAGTGAACTATACTAACTGTTTGCTTATTTCACATATAGTAACAGCTGATAGCGACTGACCCAGTGCTATGCTTCGTTTGTATCTGGCAGTTAACATAACATAGCACCGCTGTGCTGTGCCAGTGTTCACGGGGTGCCAGACGTCCTCTTTTGTCCTCTTTAGGCCTTTGCCCGGGGTCCAGGCGAACTTTTAAAAAATCAACAAATGTCCTCCTTTTCGTAACTTGTATGCCTGATGTTTTGAAATCATCTGATTTGACGCCTTTTTCAAGTAATTTGCCTGTAGGCGTCAGCAGCATTGACAGAATATTCTCTTTGCCAACGATCATATCATAACTCTCTTTGTTAAATCTAAATAAATATATTCTGTCCTCTATGGCCAGTCCTTGGCATCAACCTCTTTGATTTGATTACCTGGTTGGGTTTTTACGAGGTTTTCCCCAACCAAAAGGCAAATGCCGGGTAATATTTTGGCGAATCCTCGGACCTCACCTCATCTCACTACATCTCGCCAAAATATTGTAAAAATTGTAGAAAATTACTAAATTGTAAATTATAAAATTTTGTAAAAATTGTAATTGTAATATTGTAAAATTTTGACTTGTTCCACATCTTAAAGCTTCATTGCTCATGTAAGATCTATGGAATAAAATAAATGAATGAATGAAATAAAAACCCTTGACTTTTATATGTACTCGTAGCTAACTGTAAAATCATTATACTAAGTTTTATCATATATTATTTTGTAACAAAAGAGATATTAACATACTTTTAAGTATGATATAAGCCTAAATCTGTACTGTAAATATTTTTTAACAAAATGGATATTGACGTACTAATTTAAAGTATAATATACGCCAAACTGTGAGTGAGTATAGTACGTTCCAGAAATATGGTCGCATTTTCCAGTGAATAAAGTGCATTCATTATTGAATCATATTTTCTCACAGGTGGGTTACGTCACTTCCCAGCTGCTTATCTATGCGGATGACATGAATATGTTAGGAGAAGATCCACAAACGATTAGGGGAATTTTACTGGAAGCAAGTAAAGAGATAGGTTTGGAAGTAAATCCCGAAAAGACAAAGTATATGGTTATGACTCGTGACGGGAATATTGTACGAAATGTAAATATGAAAATTGGAAATTTATCTTTTGAAGAGGTGGAGAAGTTCAAATATCTTGGAGCAACAGTAACAAATATAAATGATACTCGGGAGGAAATTAAACACAGAATAAATATGGGAAATGCCTGTTATTATTCGGTTGAGAAGCTTTTGTCATCCAGTCTGCTGTCAAAAAATCTGAAAGTTAGAATTTATAAAACAGTTATATTACCGGTTCTGTATGGTTGTGAAACTTGGACTCTCACTTTGAGAGAGGAACATAGGTTAAGGGTGTTTGAGAATAAGGTGCTTAGGAAAATATTTGGGACTAAGAGGGATGACGTTACAGGAGAATGGAGAAAGTTACACAACACAGAACTGCACGCATTGTATTCTTCACCTGACATAATTAGGGACATTAAATCCAGACGTTTGAGATGGGAAGGGCATGTAGCACGTATGGGTGAATCCAGAAATGCATATGGAGTGTTAGTTGGGAGACCGGAGGGAAAAAGACCTTTAGGGAGGCCGAGACGTAGATGGGAAGATAATATTAAAATGTATTTGAGGGAGGTGGGATATGATGATAGAGAATGGATTAATCTTGCTCACGATAGGGACCAATGGCGGGCTTATGTGAGGGCGGCAATGAACCTCCGGGTTCCTTAAAAGCCAGTAAGTAAGTAAGTTTAAAATAATTTAAATAAAATGTTCTGGGTAAGTAAATAACTTTCACGTGAATCCCCCCCCCCCTTTCTACGACTCTGCGACTTATCCACTTGGACGGACAGTAGATAGCATGCCTGGGTAAATTAATCTGTGCGGATCGGACAGAAGTGAAGATTGAATTTACAGCACCTGAGGTATTCTGTTGTACAGCATTACTTCAACAGGCGCAGGATTATGGCCCACCATGTCGACTGATGTGAGTGCTTTGCATTATTTCTTTTGGGATTACTTTGAAACAGTTTTGTTAGCTAAATATGCTACAACAATAGAAGAATCGAAGAATTGCATTCTAGAAACTATACATTAAATTTCAGAAAATATGATTAAAAAGGTTTTCAATAATATACACAAAATAAGTGAGGCCTGTGTCGAAATGAACGTACATCATTTTCAATAATTTCTTTAAAATATCCAGATTTTGATTATTTTAAAATTTAAATGCATTCTCCATTCATTCATAGTGGTCTGCCCAAAAGCAAGTCTTCCATCTGAAATCTTCTTCTGCCACGAATTCTCCCGTTCACCATTCCTTCCAGTGCATGCTTCAGTAGGCAGTTTCTTCTCAACCAGTGACCTTCCCTCTTTCTGGTCAGTTTCAGCATCATTCTTTCTTCATCCACTCTTTCCAACACAGCTTCGTATCTTATTCTGTCTGTCCATTTCACATGCTCCATCCTTCACCATATCCGCATTTCATATGCTTCTATTCGCTTATCTTTACTTCGTCATAATGTCCATGTTTCTACACCATATAATGTTACAAAGCACTTCACTAGTCTCTTCCTTAGTTCTTTTTCCAGAGGTTTGCAGAAGATGCTCCTTTTTCTGCTGAAAGCTTCCTTTACCATTGCTATCCTCCTTTTGACCTCCTGGCAGCAGCTCATGTTACTGCTTATAGTACACCCCAAGTATTTGAAGCTGTCCACTTGCTCTACTGCCTCATTTGGAATTCGCAACTTTACCTTCTTTACTTTTCTTCCTATGACCATGGTCTTCGTCTAGTTGGCATTTATCTTCATCCCATACTGCTCACAGCTGTCATTTAGCTCTAGTAGCATATCCCTTACTTATTATCATCTCCTCTTCTGCTAACAATGCCACATTGTATGCCAATGTGCTGTAGACAGTATAGGCTGCTATATATTGCATAATGAATACGTCCGCCTGGATAGTTCAGTTAGTGAGTAAAAACATTTATTGTTAATACTGTACTGTTTTTTTATTAAATAAAATCCCAACGAAAATTATGAAACTCAAAATCGTAATAGTTTCTAGTTTACATAAATGGATGCACTACTTTTCTTCTCTCCTATACCTAGTATTTGTATTTGTTTGTATTTTGTACTGGTATGTTATCATCAAACTCCGGTCTATCTGGTTCTCAACCGTTAATCCAAAGGCATACAGCAGCCAGGTTAATATTAAAAATGTTAGTAAAAACAAAACGATGTCCGGTACATCGTACTGATATGCTTCTAATAGAAGACGCCATCTCAGAATTTTCTAACTGGAATCAATTTGCACTGTCTCCAGGTCAAGGGTTTATGGTCAGTAACACGTAGAATCTACGGCGTAGAAGGCACGGTCTGGAATGTTTATCCATCTCCAGGTCAGCACTCATTTTTGACACGTAGAATGCGCTTCACTTGGTGTGTAAACCACACGACTGTCTATAACCACACCAGTGCCTTGCACAATCTATATTCATTAACTACAACATCCGGTTAATATTAACAGATTAGACTGTAAGCACGAGTTTTATTTTTTATTAAAATTATTTTCTTCTTTTTTTTTAATGCCAACATATCTTTGATAAGAATATGTTAAAGAACATGCAGTAAAATTTTCTAACTTGTAGCATAACATTTGTGGATTCCTTAGCAATGTGAATGCAGAGACGTGGGCTGAAAAAGTGCGAAAAAATTACTTAAATTTCTATATGTTTTATACTTATAGAGGGCGTAATTCATGAGAAAGCCGTCGTAAGGCTCTAAAATCTCGTCAAAGTGTAAAGTAGGCACCACAGCTTCATTTTCTACCAAAAAATGTGATTTTGGACAAAAAAAAATACCAAATTTCCATCCATCCCATCTCTTAAGAGCCAAATTCCCCACAGAAATAATTAAACGTAATGAACAAATCAGTACTTGCAAGATAAATCGACGTGGACAGAAGCAGTGAGGGTCTGAGTTCAGCCCCCCCCCCCCACCATAACCCGTCGCGCATCATGCATGTTATGTTTTATGCTCTATTCAGTAAAAGGTTTTAAATATGCGTTCTTATAAATTAAAAAATACTAAATACTAGTAAATTAACAATGAGTGAGCCACCGACGTAGCTCAGTCGGCTAAGACACTGTCGATCTGGAGTTGTGCTCGGGCGCGGGTTCGATCCCCGCTTGGGCTGTTTACCTGGTTGGGTTTTCCGAGGTTTTCTCCAACCGTAAGGCGAATGTCAGGTAATCTATGGCGAATCCTCGCCCTCATCTCGCCAAATATCATCTCGCTGTCATCAATTCCATCGATGCTAAATAACCTTAAAGTTGATACAGCGGCGTTAAATTACCAAATAAAAATAAAAAATTAATGAGCAACAATAAATTATTTTAAAGTAATGAACTGAAGAAAAGAAAATTTAAGCTAAGCTTCTGGTGTTGTATTATTTACTTTTCTCGATTGGATAAATTTGCAATAAAATATATTGAAATGGCGAGTACGGACGAGAGAGGCTTTGGTAATTCGTTTGAACACTAATTAATCGAGGTCATGCGTTTTATTTTGCACCACCATGTTCACAAAATGCTATATATTGTCAATGCAAGGCAGGCGAACGCCTTATAAAAGATGAATTTGCCATATAACGTGCAAATTTCCACCCCCATAGTTCAGCAGTAAATTGCCGAGCTTAAAACTTGTAACGTAATGTTTGTGTCGCGGAAATTCGAGAGTTAAAAAGAGCATGGTTTGTGTTACAACGTTGAAAACTACTTCAACTTCGAACTTTTTGTGCTATTTCGGAACTCGCCTTATGCTACGGCCACTTGCTTCCCCCGAAACTTGCGGTTCTATCTATTGACTACATTTATGCTGTGACCAATCCGCCACTGCAGAGAAGAATCCTTCTGTTTAAGGTAATTGACAGACAAAACATTCAACTAGTGAGTGACAACGGACTCGTCTCAAGAGGTTTGTTCCAGCACTGCCTGCTCATGCGCAGTAGCCCAACAAGACTAGAGCCGATCTGAACTCCCAGATCCCTGTTCCAACGTGCTTTAGAACGAGTGAAATTGGTCGACCATGAGTGATTCGGAAGGTGATAGTGATATAGTTTATGACAAATGAAGTTCGGAAGATGAATATAATTTTAAAATGAGAAGAAACTCCGAAGGCCGTGAAAGAACAGTTCAAGAAACGTTCCAACAACGTAAAATTCTGAACTAGTTCTGACACCGTACACAACCGGCGCATGCGTCGAAAGAAGTTCGGAAGGCGTTCTGAATTGCTTGCTGGAAACAAACCTATTGTTTTGGCTGCGATGTGCTTAATCAATAATGCATTCACAACAGAGCCTATGTGGTGCGTTGCCTGGAGACGTTCCTCAAATCATAACACAGAAAGATGTGGGGCGCCAAGTTTATTTTAAGTACATTAGCGAAATCTTTACCAATGCAGGACCGTCAGTAAACTGGCGGCCAGCGGAGGGGCTGCAGTTGGGACTTACATGCTCTCCAACAATTGCAAAGAAAAACCGCCCTTCCGGGATATGACAACACACTATATTCTAAAACGGTCAGGATGGAAAAGGCACCCCAGATACTAGTGGTCAAAAATCTAGTGCCACGAAAGCCAAGAAAAAGAAACCTGAGAGTGCTAGCACGAGAGACAAACCAAGTGCACCCAAGAGTGACGGCGCCGAAGACGAGACAATAGAACCGGGAAGTGCTGACTTGGGAGACAAGGCAATAGAACCGGAGAATGCAGGCACGGAAGACGCCTCGGATGAGGGACCAACGGTTGAGGAAGATGACAAAAACACAACTTTTGCCGATCCTCTAGAGGAAATCCTCGGAGAAGAACCTCCACCTGCACCTCAACCCCAGCGGAAGAGGAGCCCCGAAAGGCTGCTGGCCGCATGTTCGGCACGCGTGAAAGTTAATCCGGTAAGTGCAAGGCCCTGTTTGTGATTGAATCCTCTTTCCAAAAGGGCTTCAGTCCATCTTTTCGAGTCGACCTGGTTGGCAAGTTGGTATAGCGCTGGCCTTCTAGGCCCACGGTTGCGGGTTCGATCCCGGGCCAGGTCGATGGCATTTAAGTGTGCTTAAATGCGACAGGCTCATGTCAGTAGATTTATTGGCATGTAAAAGAACTCCTGCGGGACAAAATTCCGGCACATCCGGCGACGCTGATATAACCTCTGCAGTTGCGAGCGTCGTTAAATAAAACATAACATTTTTCCATCTTTTCGAAAAACAAGTTTTCTGTTGGAATCGGCAGTTTAGGAGTCGGTGCATCATTTTACAACAAAATAACTTCAGTCCAGTTGATAGTTACTGTATATGTGAAATGTGGGTATAGAAATGTTGTTCTGTTACAAATGGACGTCAGTCCTAGACTGTGGGCCGTTTGGAAAAAAAGAAACCATGATTTACCTGTGGCACTGGATTGATAATTACAATCGAAATATATCTAACGATTTGTATTGTAATGCTCTGTTGGTAGTACTGTGACTGTTCTATCGTTATTGAAGACATTCGTTGTTCATTTTGTAAGTAAAAAAGTGGATCAAGATAGGCCTAATGCTTCAAGAACAGTGAATCCTGCAAGTTACTGATGTTCTGCAAAGGAATTTTACAATGTTACTCGTACATTTGTTCGGATCAAATTTCTGTATATCTTAGTTACTTACAAATGGCTTTTAAGGAACCCGCAGGTTCATTGCCGCCCTAGCATAAGCCCGCCATCGTTTCTGCATATCTAAAGAAAAATAAATTTCTTTCTTTCAATCATTTGCTATCATAGTAACTGCTCTCTTAAATTGACTGAGCGTATTTGGAATTGAATCAATTTCTTTTTCAAAACACGCTATGAAATGTTTCCTATAAAACAGTTTTTATCTCGAAAATGAAGCAAAGACGAGCAAAATTCTATTAAACTTTTTTGTTTGGATTACATCAAAGAATAACCCTTCATTATGGAATCATGTTTTCGCACAGGTACTGTGTCCGTTTGGTTGCGTCTCTTCCCGATTTCACCCACCCGTTTCTGCTGACCCCTCTGTGAAGGCTAGTGGCTGGGCTGTCTTAGCTTTTTTCTGAAAACATTTGCTCTTACGAATTGGACGTCTGCGTAAAAAATCACAACGGAACATTACATGCTAACATTTCAGTTGGCTTTATCCAATGTTTAATATCATTTTTATGTATAGTACTTCATTCCATATGTAAAAATAAATGTAATAATTAGTACACATGTATTTCAAATGATCCTGATTAGGTTTTTTTTTATTTTATTGGGTTATTTTTACGACGCTGTATCAACATCTAGGTTATTTAGCGACTGAATGAAATGAAGGTGATAATGCCGGTGAAAATGAGTCCGGGGTCCAGCACCGAAAGTTACCGAGCATTTGCTCGTATTAAGTTGAGGGAAAATCCCGGAAAATATCTCAACCATGTAACTTGCCCCGACCGGGATTCGCACCCGGGCCACCTGGTTTCGCTGCCAGACGCGCTGACCGTTACTCCACAGGTGTGGACCTGATTTGGTAATTTTTTAAAGATTAAGAACGACTTTATATAAAAACACACGAAGCTATAACATCTCGTACAATTGAGGCGGGTTCCGCATTGATTGACCGCTCGAGTTCACAGGAATGCACATATCTAGCAGTTTTATTTTCTTGACTATGCAGGAGAGCTGTTTATGCTGGGGTCAGGATCCAGCACCGGCAGTTCACCGCTCACATTCTGTCCGCACGCCGCTGTGCAGTTGGTTTACGGATTGAGACTATAGAGTATATGCTTATAGGTGATAATGTTTTATGTGCGACAATTTAAAAACTTATCTTGTAATTATTATTAAACTAGCTGAAGGCACCCGGCGTTGCCCGGGTTGTCCTGTTTGCTTCATTTTTAAATTGAACTGGTTGTTAGACTTTTCGTACATTAATATGTTATTCATGATACTAAATACACGAACACGTGTTGAACTACGATTCTTATTGTGGAGATTTATCAAAGGCATCTTTACCCTGAAAATACTTACACCGTATCGCAAAACTTGTCAAATGTTCATCATTCACGAAGGAAGAAACCACTTCATTTAATGAGCACAGGTCACAGCAGAATATATCTCATCCACTTAGAGACCTGATTGTCATCTAACACTTGACATTTCTTCTACTTTTGGTGTGGAACCATCAAGTAAAAGTGAAAAATACTTCCAGATTCCTTTATCTTTTGCTGCTCTGACTTAAAGGTTGCACGAAATAGAGAAATCATTAACAGCCTATTTAATAAAAACTCTTATCACATATTCTCAAACTCATTTGATAAAATTACCGGCCGGCCACAAACAAAGCCTTTGAGGGGTTGATAACAGTCAACCGCCTTATGTTGAGCTTCACCGGGCTGGCCAAACACAGGCTAGTGGCAACCCTAGAAATGTGGTGCATCCAGATGGTACTTTATTTCGGCAAAAAAATACATGACTGTTTCTATTCTCTCTCTAATCCGTTGTTATGAAACATAATATTACGATGTTAAACAGTCGTTCAAACTTTGAAATCTCGCTCTAAAAGTATAAAAATTACATCTCATTATGCCTTGCAGAGATATAAATGTCAATTCTTTACATGTTATCAGTTTCAATCAAGAGAGATATCAAACAGAGGGCTTTTGAAATGAGTGTAGCAGTGCTGACAATATCTAAAGAAGAAAAGAAGAGATCAGTGACAGGTTTATGTTTGGTTTGGTGGTCTTTTGGTACGCCTAGCAAATACGCTTTTGGTAGACAAGTAGCCTCATGGGCTGTCGCACCAGGGATTACTATCAATGTGTTAGTTATATACAGCTATAAATAGGTGTAGGGAAAAGTATTCCTATCCGCTCACTCTGCTATATAGGCTATATTAGACAGCGATGCTAGCAGCAGTACAGTTGATTCAAGAGAAATAACTCAGATCATTACATACTTTTTATTTTGTGTTGATTAGTTATATAATTTGAAGTCATATTTCTAAACTAGTGATGAATTAATAATCATTGTAAGTGTACGGTTCGTTAATTTACGAGATGATGAGGTCGTTTTCGGTTTTGCGTTTCACAATTCAATCTTCAGCACGATTCAGATTGTGAACAATATTTCTTATTAGTGTCGAGTACAGAGTTGTGCATCAGATAATTCTAAAGCTTCAACAGCAGCTGGAAACCCCTAAAATAAGACCCAACATAATTTATAAGGTAGGTGTCCCTGATATAGCCATGCTAAGGTTTGAGAATTTTTCTAACCGCCATTTTGAAAAATGTAAACCACTTTTTTCTTACTCGTTCTCAGTCTAATGGACTTTCTTAAAACAATTTCCTTTCCCCATAAAAATAGCTTTAATTGTCCAAAAAGTCCCAAATTCCAAAAGTCTACCTAGTGGCCATATCAGGAACATGTGCACATGATATGGCCACCCTTGTTCCATGTTCTACAAATCATGATTGTTTTCAGTTTGATAGCGCAGTTGTGCTAAAATTAAATAATTTTGGTATAAAATGAATAAACATGACACTCAATAATCTGTTTTATAATTCAAAAGTGTAGTCAAAACATGTTTTTCCATAAAAAATTAAGTTATTTTTCTACAAAATTTTATCGAGGTGATAGAGGGCTACACCTTTTAAAAGTCAACTCGAAGTCATATGATAAGGTAAAACTCAAACTCTTTGCACATGTTTATCCAGACACTTATTCTAGAAATAAGATAATAATTTTTGTCACGAAAATCAGCTTATATGAAAGTACATACATCTTATAATATATCCGCACTCTGTACCAACTTCACCACTTTGCAGCATCCAAACACAAACTGCGCGCCTGCCTTGCAGCGTGAACGATCTTATCGCAGACTTGCAACCTTCGCTCTGCTGTGAGGGTCCCCACCAGATGTAAGCATCTGTCTACACTTGCATAGTATACTTTGGAGTTATAAACACGTCTATATAAGAATTTAGCATTAAAGACAGGGTGTGAAAATTGATTTTTGGCCTGCTGGCTGCTTGAAACTACACACTGTGCGCCTTTTACCCGGGAAAGACCCGGTACTCAATTTTATAGGAGGCTGAGTGAACCTCGGGGCCGTTCTGAAAGTTTGGCAAAGAGAAAAAGTCCCGTCACCACACGGGATCGAACCTCGGACCTTCTAGTCCGTAGTCAGCTGCTCTACCAAATGAGCTACCCGGCCGCCAATTGAAAACAAACTAAACGTATTTAATTGATTTTATAAAACATGACGCAGATTAGATAGGAAATAGGCATTACAGAGTGAGAGCGGGCAGGATCAAGAACGTGGAACTGCGGCCAGGAAAATAAGTCGTTGAAGTACTTTGCGGGTTACACATTGATGGCCAAAAAATTAAGACATAAGAAGTTCTTAAAAAATGTTAATTTTAATTCAAAACATAAAATATGACTGCATGTCAGGAACAAGTAGGCATTACAAAAATAGACGTGCACACAATGTAACAGCTCAGGAACTTGGGTTGCCTAAAATAATAGGAAAAGGATTAAGTCTAAACTTGCAGGTGCATACTTCTTCGGGCAGGGGATTTGTTGATGCTATTACTTCGCTCGCAGTTACACTAGTATCAGATCTGTTCGTAGCATTATTTGTAAAATGAGTTTTGTGATTTAATGGAGCGAGAACGATATACAGTAGTACGGACGAGTTAATGGACATTGTGGCAAGTGGACGAAATTAGAGACATGCAGCTGCCTTTATAAGTAATAATATCCGAAAAGGCGACAGCAAGCCAGAGCCGATTTAGAGAGTACGTCAACAGAGACAGCAATATGAACGCATCCATGACATGTCCGACAAAGAGGTAAAGAGGTTTAGCAGCAGAAAATCACACCAGTACGAGATCTGTGGCCCGAAACTTGCATCTGAATCACATGATGGTCTATAGAATTCTTAAACGGGCGACACACAACTCAGGCTAGAACCTAGTGACTATGACCGTTATCACGAAGAATTTTGCGAGTGGTTTGTGAAGCAGGTTGGATTCCAAATCATTACCACAATTACGATATGGCATTTTTGGCATTACATTATTTAGTTTTGTTATCTTTTAGATAGATATTGACGATCAAAACTCCTTAAGACAAATTTTATGGACAGATGAGTGCACAATCGGAAGTGAGGGAATTATCAACCGTCGCAACGAACACCACAGCGCAGACGCCAATCCACACAGTAGGTGCACATTCAAGGCCGCTTTATCATCACTGTTACGATAGCTATCATAAACGACCAGATTATTGGGTCTATTTTATCGATGAAAACAGCAACGGCGCAGTATATTCGACCCTTCTGATCCAGCATTTGTGTGTTACTCGATGATGTTTCTCTTAGGCTAATATATGAGCTAATATTATCTTCCAACTCGATGGTCATTCAGCACACGGAACAAGACCACCAATTCAAACTTTTTAAATAGACTAACATTGTCGGTGGATTGGTCTTAACATTCCTTTGCATGAGTGGCCACCAAGATCGCCGGATTTCACGTCCATGAATTTCTTTTTGTGGGGCTTAATGGGTTATAATATTTACGGTACTCTACTCGAGAACAGGGATAATATTGTAAGAATTAGGGAGGCAAGTGAAAATATCTCTTCCTACATGCTGTCGAGAGTGCAAGAAAACGTTATGAGGCATTTAGTGCTTTGTGCAAAACACCAGGGTAGTTATTTTAAACATATTGTGTAAATAAAAAGGTACACAATAACGAAATATGTGTGTATCCAATGCCTACCCACTTCACTTGCGTGATTCAGGTTTCACATAATGCGCATAGATGGCAGGACTGTGATCAATTTTCAAATTGTACACCACTTCGGCGGGCCACGCTGTGCATCATGTGTAACTGTGGAGAGTTATGTTGTGTACTAGAATGACTGTGTAATGTAAGTGTTCATGGAAGTGCAGTGTAGGGAATGAGTGATGATGGTGATGAAGATCAGGAAGGGAGAAGGAAAAACTGGTACCGGCACGTAGCCTACTCCTGTCGAATAGCACCAAGGCCTCCAGACTTAACGCCCCGTAGCCTTCTCGTCGTATGCGCTGTGGATTTAAGCCAGGCTTATTGGTGCACAGTCTAGTGCAGTTTATGTCAGACAGTTCCAGGATAGACAAGTAGTTGTAACTGACGATCAGCGTGTCTGTTTTACACGTAAAGAGTGCATCAAAACGAATAATTGTAGAAGAATGGGAAGAGAAATTATTTTCTTATGCACAGGAAGAAAATTTAATACGTTTATGTTCTAAACTACTTAAAGGGTTTCATATTATCACCATAAAGATGCATTGTACAAAACTCCATTGTCACTTGTACTTTTCCATAATATTAAACTGATTAAGGAAGAGCGTTGCCGAATATAATGTTTTGTTATTATAAAATTTTGAAACTTTGCAAAGAAGCCTAAATGAGAGGAAAATTTCTCAGATTAAAAAATTTCCCGAAAAGTCACTACAATTCAAAATATATACTCCACAGATCATTTTGCGGCTTATTTCAATGTTCGACTCGACATAAATATATATGTGAGCAATTTTTTCAAAAATGAAACCCGTTAAAATGTAAAGCGCGCTTCCGGTTGACGGATCCACATTCATTTGAGCAATTACAAATTGCAACTTATGATGGAGAACCAGATTTCACCGTAGTTCCATTAATTATTTCCAGACTATACGGCCGAGGTTCAGTCCTCTCCTATCCCCACCCTACTGCTTTCTACCACAGCTTGTCTTGCAAGGCGGGCTGCGTTTCATATGACATCACCTACGTTAACGTTTTGGCGACGACTGGTCTAATGGTAGAAAGCTGTACGCCGTCACCTTCCCTAGTCCCGAGGTACAAATTTTAGAGGAAAATTTCTGACCCGCCGGAAATGGAATCCGCCGGCTAGTCTGGAGGCAAATGCGTTATCACAGAGCTAAGTCGGCGGAATCACAAAAATAAACAGCTTTGTTTATTTAGCCTACGTTTTTCGATATGTCGTGATTCGAAGCTTTCGTCTTTAGACTAGATCGTTCCGCTGCTCACCAAAAGCAGAGAAGTTGCCGACTCATCAGGGGTTTGGACTGTAAATCTGCTTTCCCGAAGCACCTACAGTATTACAGTACTCACAACTAACAGGGCTGTATTTATAGTCATTCGGTATCTCGTGAAACCTCCTTGGGCGTGAGGGGAGGAAAAAGTGGACTGAGAAGCATAATGATAGATGATGCAAAACATCGAGAGCTAACCAAAAGTGGAGAAATAGGCCTACCTATAAAATCCTACTAAGAATCATTTGCAGTCCACCACAACCGTCATGTTATTTGATAAGCGTGCTGAGTGTCCCGGAACATTGGATTAAGAAAGACAATTACAGTCTGTTTTGTTGAAGCTTTGATAGACTCAATTTTATGTAGACAGTGGGTAGCTACAGACAAAACATTAGAAAGCCTGGAAAAGCCTACAGATGAATTTATAAATATGTTAATTGGAAAGTTAGAAAGTTAGAGGCACTCAAAGAACATTAATTTATTGCGAGGCAACAAAGAATGTTTTATAAAGAAACAAAAATAATGTAAAGCATTGGGAATTTATAGTGACACTAGACTTCTCTAAAAATTAAGCTTTCATTATTCTAAGTGAAGTACCTGCTTTCCATTGGAACCACTATCAGGCAACGGTACATCCGTTTGTAGTTTATCATATGAACATTGACACTGAGAAATGTGACTATTTTGTAGTTATTTCCGATTGCCTGAAACATGATACTGTTGCAGGCCACCTCTTTCGAAAGCAGTTAATTTTTTGAAAAAGAAGCAAGCTTACGACAAGGTGAGAAAATATTCTATTTCAGTGCTCCTTCTCAATATAAACTTTATCAATCTGCGCTACCATGAAGAAGAGTTTGGCATAAAGGCAGAGTGGCACTTCTTTGCTCCTTCTCATGGAAAGGGATCGTGTGACAGGCAGCCAGAGCCAGTCTCCAACGTCCAATTCACAACCAAATCACCACTCCGTTGGAATTATTTCAGTGGGCAGCAGCGAATTTGACCACAATAACATTCTGCTACGTCAGCTAAGAGGATTATGCAAGGGAGGCTAAAGAGCTGGTGTCGAGATTCGAACGCCCACGCACAGTACAAGGGTCTTTACCGACACATGCCTGCATTCCTGTCTCGAAGTCAAAACTTGTGACGAAAACATATTCTTCTGTAGAAGGGGCTGTGGACGTCCACTGCAAGAGTAAATGTTTGGATGCAGTCTTCTTTCTATTGTCATTTTACTCCTATGTTTATGAAAACCTGTGATATAGCTAGCACAGCCATGCGTTGCTAGACGACACTTCTCCTGTTTGTCTCCTGGCCATGCTTGCCTCAGCTAGCTCCCGCCTCACAGTCAGCTGGCTAGTTCACGCGTATACGATTTGTTTCCTTTATTTGATATAATTCTTTCTTATCAACGCTCCACAAGTAAAAAATGTGTTTATTTGTACTTTCATTGAGAAATCTAACCATATACTACTAAAATATTTTTTGCTGGGCAAAGGCGTCTTAATGAAGAATAATCTAAATTTCTCCATTTCCACAAAAAGTAAGAAAAACTGTTTATATGTCAATGTAAACTTTAATTTCTTAGTATCAAAATGCATGATTTTGGTCATTGGGTGAAAGGGTTTCGGAGCTACAACAGTGTAAATTTGCTAATTTTATGAAAATACGATAAAGTTAAATAGTTTAAATTTAAACACTGAAGTTCTGATGCCTATAACTTTGCACAAAGCATTGTATCAGATTTGTCTACAGACAAAAAAAGTTTCATTGTATTTAAAATTGCAAGGTCAATTTTCTCTATATTTTGGTCGATTTGAGATGGAATAGCTCCTATGCTCTGTTCTAATGCAGGAGCGACCATGACAATACTGTTGTTTACATAAAACGAGCAGCAAATACAAACTTTCAATCTCATTAATAGAACATTGTGGTAAATTTACCTTCATATCATTCAGACGCTAAATAATCTAGATGTTGATGCAGCGTCGTAAAATAACCCAATAATATAAAATAAAAAATTAAAACTTCCTCAATTTCGGCCAAAATTTGTGAAATTTAAACTATATAAACAGATCTATGATAATATCATCTGTACAAAATTTGGTGCAATTAGGTCTAATAGTTTTGAAATTATATTTTTAAGTATATTTTATATTGACGTTACTAAAAAAGCTCCTTGCATCAAAGTTTTCAAAATGTTTTTTCGTTCATATTTGCTAAAAATCCTGAAAATAGTTATTGGAATGAAAGTGAATTAGCATTTTGAGCTTAGTAATAGTATAAGTTAAAGTGCAATCAAAGATAAAATATTATTTCAAAATTAAAGAAACACGTAGTCTAATAAAAGTAAATATCCAGAAACGAGCAACAAATAAAACATCAACAATACAGTCCACACCTGTGGAGTAATGGCTAGCGCGTCTGGCCGCGAAACCAGGTGGCCCGGGTTAGATTCCCAGTCGGGGCAAGTTACGTGGTTGAGGTTTTTCCGGGGTTTTCCCTCAACCCAATATGAGCAAATGCTGCGTAACTTTCGGTCCGGACTCATTTCATCGGCATTATCACCTTCATCTCATTCAGACGCTAAATAACCTAAGATGTTGATAAAGCGTCGTAAAATAACCTACTAAAATAAAAATCAACAATACATTTAAAATAAAGAAATAAAAGGAATCTAAGTTAGATACTATCTACTGACCCAAATGTAAATTAATTTACCTTCGATGTCAATTCCGAAATGGATTTATTTCTCTCTTCTCCTGAATAATGCCTATATTTTTTTCATGTTGCGTCTCATAATGCCGTTTTATGTTGCTTTTTTTCAAATGATATATTTTTTCTTTTTTTTTTTGCACAACAAACATTGGACTTTATCACCATGTTCGAAGCATAAATATTGTATCTTCCACTCTTCCTTGAAAGCTTCAAGCGCTTCCGTTCCGTCATGATGCGCTATGTTCTAAGATCTGTACATCCTTTAGCAATGTTTACAAGTAAAAGAGCTCCGCGCGCTCGCAGCGGGCAGAAAATAGCTCTCGTCCGCAATTATTAATATCCATCGCAAGACTGCTGTAGACCGTCCCCGACGACTGTGAACAGGACGGAACTCATGCCCCTTACACTCTGTATGTGTGATCAGGGCTTTAACGTGGAAAAGTTGTCTTTCTTGCTTTTTACCCTACAAAGACGTTTAGGATTTTGTCTGAGTTTAACAAGTTCCAGGTAATTTAATATCCAATGGGCAGAATGAAATTATCAAACTGTTCAAACCTTCTTGCTGCATTACTGATTTCAAATAATTTTATTCAAATCTCGTAACATTGGATTTTCTTCATTACTTTTCAAATATGTCAGTAAAAATCTCCGATTTTATTATCAACTTTTATTTTCTGAAATGTTGAGAGTTGTGCAGTTTAGAATGTGCTGTAATGTAAGTTCATAGTTAAATCTTCTTCCCTACATAGAACACATTTTGGTGAAGTACAGCATAAGCCCCAATTCCGAAGAGATGCGCTGCCGAAGACTTACGTCCAGTCACTAGTCTGAAGATATCCGTGGCTGTTCTTGGAGAACTATGTATCACGATTTGAATTTTTTTTTTAATTTAGCACCAAAATTTATTTTTACTAAGTTTATTATTAATGTTATTATTATTATTATTATTATTATTATTATTATTATTATTATTACTTAATATTGTATATTTATAACTTTTCTTTATTAATAATTTTGCTCAATAATACGATATATCAAAATTATACATTTGTTGGATTGTGGTTTTTTTCTTTGATGGCAAATAAGTTTTGGTCTATTTAAGCTTGGAAAAGCATTTCTTCTGACGCAACAATCACTAGGATTGTCAGGAAGATCCGAAGGGGAGTGAAAACATTTGGAAATTTAGTACCAGATCCTATTGCAAGCGAGAAACTCAAGTATTTTCATGCGGGCTTTGATTTCTGCTGGAAGAATTGTCTTCAGTACCTCACTCCACAAGCCTGTAACCATTTAAATTAGCAGCTTTATGGTATTCACTTACTCTTGTGTCTGTTGTGCTCTCACATCTCTCATTGTCACTTCCAGATCTGCTACGCATTTTCCTATAGTATCCATAGATCCGATCTCGGCTGGGGGGAACACGTTACTGACACAGCGAGAAAGGAATGGAGGGCGTTACACTTTGTGATGAGGGTACTAAGAGAAGGCTCTGATAAATCGAAAGAGATTGCATATAAATCACTAGTTCGTCCAGTAATGGAATATGGTGCTGCATGTTGGGATCCTTACAGATTAGAACATATTAAGACACTGGAAAAGATTAAAAAAAACGGGCTCTCAAGTGTTGTCGTAATAATTCACCATTAAAATGGGACACACTCACTGATCGGAGAACGAGAATTCGATTATGCGCACTGTTAAAACATACAGAGGTGAGCCTGCCTGGAGAGAAATAAGAAATAGGTATCAGCCGTCAAATTACTCTTCGAGGAACGACCACTAATATAAATTGAGGGAAAGAAGACAGAGGACGGAGTATCGTACTATCAGGGACTGGAATGGTTTACCTGCAGACTTTACCAATAACCAAAAATGTACTTATTCAAAAAATGGCTTAAGGACTTTACTAATAGACGGTAGTATATTATACACACTATTTAAAGGGTGTAATTGATATTTTGTTATTGAAATGTTGTATCAGTGAGGAAGTGTGTTGTGTCAGTGAAGTCCATTGTGTAAGTGAAGTGTGTTTGTGTCAGTGAAGTTCTATAGTTCATAGTGGCTATGCAAAGTATTTGAACAGTGAAATGCTTTTTAAGTGTTAGTGAAATCAGGATAGAATCGGTGCAGTGAGTGAGTTGACAGTGAAATAAGTGGTGCCAAAGGGTACTTGTGCAGGTATGAACCTATCATACACGTTGGTCTTAGTTCGAACTTAGGTTTAAGATACAAATTAGATTTACTTTAAATGTTATTTTAAGTGATCATGCTTCATTTAATTTAGGATGCTCCTTGTTATAATAATAATAATAATAATAATAATAATAATAATAATAATAATAATAATAATAATAATAATTATTATTATTATTATTATTTATCATTATTATTAATTATTAATGTTTTTTATTAGTTGTGTTTATTATTGTCATTATTAAGTGTAATTAGTTACCACTGCCACCGGGTATATACCCATTTGTAGTCTGAATAAATACATACATAGATTGCATTGGCCTGGGTAGCGTAGCGGGATAGCGCTGGCTTCTGTGCTCGAGGTTGGGGGTTCGATGGCGTTTAAGTGTGTTTAAATGCGACAGGCTCATATCAGTAGATTTACTGGCATGCGGGACAAAATTCCAGCACATCGGCGACGCTGATATAACCTCTGCAGTTGCGAGCGTCGTTAAATAGCAGAGTGCTGCATTGGAGTTAAATCGCTCGCTTGAACTCGGTCGAGTGTCGCACCCTCGAGTGAGATACGATCGGTCGTGATACGCTCGTAATAAATAGAAGCACAGTACAAGGTCATCTCACCGGCATGTCTTATCTTGTATGGAAGGCGACAGATAAGATACACATATGTTTTGCTAACACGGTAAAAATAAGGCTTTATTTTCTGCGTTTATGACAACAGTCAATGGAACGTACCAAAACAGGAACATGAAGTTATAAATAAAATAGTATGAAAAACTTCGATATGCAGTTATTATGTCTAATTAAATTATTCAATATTTGATTTACCACATATATAATATGATGTCGACCTGGTTGGCGAGTTGGTATAGCGCTGGCCTTCTATGCCCAAGGTTGCGGGTTCGATCCCGGGCCAGGTCGATGGCATTTAAGTGTGCTTAATTGCGACAGTCAGTAGATGTCAGTAGATTTACTGGCATGTAAAAGAACTCCTGCGGGACAAAATTCCGGCACATCCGGCGACGCTGATATAACATCTGCAGCTGCGAGCGTCGTTAAATAAAACATAACATTTAACATTTTATAATATGATAGGTCCATACATAGTGTTCCGCCTATATACTGCGACAATATAGAAACGTTTTACAAAATATTATTGATATAGCAGTAGATTAATAACAATATTATTACAGAGATAACGTCACAGAAAATATAACATAACGAATAATCATGCTGCAGAACTGTTACAGACGGAAAGATTGATACACTAATTATTAGAGATTATTATTATTATTATTATTATTATTATTATTATTATTATTATTATTATTATTATCATTATTATTATTATTATTATCATTATTATTATCATTATTATTATTATTATTATTATTATTATTATTACTAGAAAATTTGATACGGTTCTTGTATTATCGTGATTGTGTTCTCCGTTTATAATAATTACATTTAGGCTACATCCAATAACATCTATCAGATGTGGCAAAAAGAAAATCACTCCTGTGTGGGGGAAAAAAACATTTACCTACAACATTAATATTATATTTTAAAGCGAGTTTTGTAGTTGTACTATGGAGAGATTAGTTAAACACTGCAAAGTTTTGAAATGATAAACATCTATGATGTTACTACACAGTTCATCACTGTAACAAGAACGAATGTCTAACGCTCGGCTTATACCGTTCGAGGTTTTATCGGTCGTGACAATTTTACGCATCATGCATATGCGCTACCTATCGGATTATGCTATGAATTACTTGGCGCTCGAGCGAAAACGTCCGATGCAGACCTCTGTTAAATAGCCTAAACCATAATTTAAATTTCCATAGATTGGTCCTGAAAATAAGAATCATTATTCTTAGGTGCGAAACCTCCATAGGTGTGGGGCCCAATTCAGACAAATTGGTCCAAACGGCTTAAAGACGGCCCAGGTCATATTTATTTTATAGTTACTTATATTATATTAGTTCCTGTATACACTGTACGTAACAATACTGATATATCATAATATTTAAACTACAAGAATTTTGTTTCACGTACCAAGCATAATATTGTGCCATAATTGCATTCTGCACTGAAACAAGACTGACAGACAGGCGGGTTTTCACCTTTTAGTCTACCTGCAGTCCTGCTGTCGTGATTTGGTGTAAAGAAGTCGCCTATCGCAATTCGCGGAATATCTTCACTTACATAAATTTATTTCTTATTCTGCTAAACCTCCCTTTTATCCGACTTACACACCACTGCGGGTAGATTCACAAATTCGAACCTTCCTGAAAACGGTATCGGCGTGACGCAGGGCCACCACCGCAGAGATATCGCAGAACAATCACAAGACAAGACAGCACATGCGCTATCCATGTTGGCACAACGGCAGACACTTAGCGATAAGAAAGATTTGTATTATTTAAGTTCGATTTGAACGAATAAATACATAGAATTAAACGTTCGTATTTGTAGCCTTGAAAGTTAAATTAAATAGCATATAAATGTACTACTTATTATATGATTGGTCTATCATTTGATATTTAGAAGCTGCGAACAGGTTACATGCTGCACGCTACAGCTGATCCTGCTCTCTCCCATGCTATGATTTGACGCTCGTAACAATCGTGGCTGTGGTAGCCACTTCTGTTTCATTAATTGCTCCCGCAGTGTATCTACGAAACAATTTAATTTTAAACTTATAAAATTAATGTAACAAATGAATGCCCAGCTATTACATTTTCATTTAAAATTTGTGTATTTATTGTGTTAATCTATTAATGATTTGCGTAAGTTTCACTTCTTAAAATATTAACTGTGCGCTATTGCGTATGTTTTTACTTGCAAAAAAGCAGAACGCAGAGCGAGTATAAAGTTGCACCTCATTGGATGATGGAATGCAGTAGAGGGAGTGCAACGATATGGCCAACTTAATATATTTGAAAACAAATCAGATAATGAAGTAAATTTTCAAGATTTCTTGGATGTTTAAATAAATAAAGGAATAGGAACATACGTAAATGGAATTCACTGTGCTAATTATACCAATTTACTTCATATCAATTTTCTTAGTGCAGCGCAGTGATATTTTATTATTTTATTAGAAGCGTGACACTATTGGTACTGCTGAATGATGTTACACCGAACGCCCCTTATTTTAAATTCGAGGGAGAATCGCAGATGTGCAGTTCGCGGCAGTGAAGTGTTGTGTGCGTGGATTAATTTTTGTGTTGGATATTGGGGATACGGATAAATGAACGGCCTGAGAATGTCTTCGCGGGTTGGAAGGTTAGTTACACATTTTATTGTAGACTATATTTTATTTTGACGTTTTCTGAAAATGAATTTTCTTAAAATTTTCCGTTGGTAATTTAAAACTATGACATGATAGAATGGTAAAGTTAGTTTCAGTATCATGTATTGCATTACTTTGCATGTAATACAATCGTTAAAAAATATAGCGGTTTGAAGTTCAATGAAGGGTATGGCAGTCCTTTTGAATCCCGTTGTACTGGCATGCGTGCAATAACGCCCTAAGCAGGGACCGCTGCATTTTACCATTGCCGGAATATAATATATTCCTTTAATTTATTTACCTGCGATCTTATACTAGTTCTAGTTTTTATGCATGGAGACATGTCTACGTGTGCTTGTGTATGTATGGTAAAATGCAACGCGGTATGATAGGGTTATTTCCAGAACCAAAGATAAGTAGGACTGCATTGGGTGCATACAGTTGTTGCCTGGGAACTATATTCGGAATGTCATACCACACAATGTAGTGTTTAAGAACTTTCGTTTTGCGTTTGTGTAAGAGATGATAATAGTCACGAAGCTTGAGGTGATTTTTTTTAATTTCTCGCGGTACAATTCTCCAAGCGGTTAGTAACTGAGAGTAGTAGGAACAATAGACTGTGCGATAGTAGCGATCCTAGTGGCTAACAAATAAATTTCAACTATAATTGGATGCATATTTCCTACGCATTGCGCTTCATGACTGTATGCACTAGACTGCGGTATTATGGAGTACCAGTTAATTGGCCAGTTTATTTTTCCAATTTGGCTTTCCCAGATAAGTTATGATGGAATCTTCTTCAATCATGAAAATAGAGGAGCCATAATAAAATTAGGCCTATTTTGTACCAGCTTTCATCTTGTTACATTTTTTAAAGTTACTCATTAATTCAAACGAGTTTATTATAACTTTCGTGGTTTTGGCCTATACTCGTGTTTATAGTCAACATTCCAGTTGTAAAATAGCCTATAATGCAATAGTTATTCGAAATTCCTCTTCATTATGTATCGTGAAAAAATATTGTTTATTCTTACCATCAAAACTGGTTCATCAGAGTTTAACCAGTCGTAGTGAAGTATTTCGTTCAACAGTACTAGGCGTCATACCTCGAAATGCAAGGTTTATTTCATATTGAACTGTTTCATTCATTTAGTGTTGTGCCCAAGGGCAGGTCTTTCACTGCAAACCCAGCTTTTTCCAATCTCTCCTATTTTCTGCCTTCCTCTTTGTCTCCTCATATGATCCATGTATCTTAATGTTTTCTATTATCTGATATCTTCTTCTGTTCACCACTCCTTTCAGTGCATCCTTCAGTAGGCAGTTTCTTCTCAGCCAGTGTCACAACCATTTCCTTTTACTCTTCCTGATCAGTTTCAGCATCATTCTTTCTTCATCCACTCTTTCCAACACAGCTTATAGGCTTAATACATCCCAAGTATTTGAAGCTATCCATTTGCTCTACTGACTGTCTCATTTAGAAATTGCAAGATTAACTTCTTTATTGTTCTTCCTTTGACCATGGTCTTCGTCTTATTTGCATTTATCTTCATCCTATATTGGGCCTACTCACAGTTTTCAATTGGCTATTGACCTGTCTATTAATTAATTATTTACAAAAGCGGGATGGCCTATTTAAATATATAATTATATCTTTTGGTTAGTATTTTATACTCATTATGCAGAACATTTTCACTTAGATTTGGTGCTCGAGTGTTTGTTATGAGATAGTTACCCTTAATAAAGCTCCATTCAGGCTGCCATATGTCCGTAGAAAAGTAGGACTGCTCTCGAGCCTAAGTGTCCGGCGTTCATTTGACGGTAGGCAAGTGTTTCGATGCACGTTGTAAACCTAAAGTTTTTATGAATAGATACCAGGTTTTCATACATACAGTCTACAGAAGGTATTGGCAGTTAAGCGGCTTGAAGACGTCACCATGGCAACCGCTGAAACCAGCCACCCAAACAGAGTCCATGCTGACAAGTCGCGACTTTTTCGCGTTAGCACATGATAACCAACTGTTTTGTACGGAAGAAGCGAATCATCGTTACTGTGGTAGTATTGGTGTTCTGTCACGGCTATTCTTATTTTGTGTTGATGGAGGTAGAATTATTTTGAGCCTAGTTTTAAATTTCATTTAGCTGTGTATTTCTAACGCGATTCATAGTGTTCGGGATTTATAAGACGTGCAAGACAGCAAGCTTGTGCTCCCTCAGTCAACGGCAGTTTCACGGAACAAACTTTTACTTAATTACAATAATGATCCGAGGCACGACAGCCCATGAAGAGCCATGACCGACCAGCCGGCTGCTGGCCTCACGTCCGCATGCCGAAGCAGAGGTGGACGATCATCCAACCAGAATGGAGGTATCGTGTTGTTAGTACGATGATCCCCTAGCCGTTATAGCTGGCTTTCGTAATTAATTATACCTCGGAAGATAAATTTATTACCTGCGTGAAATTTTAAAATCATTCTCCTTATTTTTAATAACGTAATTTTATTTGGTAACGTGATCGCGAAGGGATTAATTTTATTATCCATCTTGTAGAATCCAATGGAATAGGCACAACAGCTGAAGTAAACCAAGGTGTTAAACAAGGCTGCCCGATGTCTCCAGCACTTTTTAGTATATATATTGACGAGGCCATTAAGAGATGGCAAGATACTATAATGGGGGGTATAAAACTAGGAAATACAGTTTTAAACACAATTTTATTCGCTGATGATCAGGCTATCATAGAAGAAACAGAAGATGGACTACAAATAGCATCCTTCAAACTACAGAACATAATGACAGAATATAACTTGAATATATCTACTACGAACACAAAATCAATGGCCTTTATAGGCAAAAATGCACTTAGATGCAAAATTATTATAAATAATAAAATAATCGAACAAGTATCCAACTTCCAATATTTAGGGTCTAATGTGACATATAACCAAAACGAAGATATAAATATGAAAGTTCAGAAATTTGGGAGAATATGCGGAACCATCAGGAGACACTTACGACAGAAAACTACAAAAAAACGCAACTGAAACTTTATAAAGTAGTAGCCACACCAGTCCTAATGTATGCATGCGAAAATTGGACCTTAAATAGGAAAGATAAGAGGAAAATAGAGACTTCGGAAATGAAATTCCAAAGAGCAGTTGCAGGGACTACCCTTCTAGACCACAGAAAGAACAATGATATCAGAACAGAGCTAAACATATTTAAGATGAACAACAGAAGAGAAATTGGCACGACCACATAATGAGAATGGATGAAACGCGACTTCCCAAAATAATGCTAAATTATAAGACCAAAGGACGTAGAGATGTTGGGCGCCCAAGAACAAGATGGACTGACGATATTCCCTGAGGACGGAACAGGTCTGAAGGCCTAAACCTGAAAGTTGTTGTTGTTGATGATGATGATGATCTTGTAGAATCGTCAGAAATAGCATAACTATCATCTTTTGCCACATATACGTCGTCAGGATAAACTGAAGTAGGCCTGATTTCTTGTCATTATTAGACCTACTGATACTAATGTCTGAAATCCCTAGCTCAGGTAAACCACACGGACCAGTATTTTTCTGTGCTGATCACCACACTGTGCAACATTCTGATTTATGCGGGCCTAACACTTCTACACGAGACAGTATTAGCTGATGTGAGGTGCATCTTTCCTTATGTAACTGTAAATTTATTAGCATGTATTCTTGATTACAATTTATACTATAGGCTATATTGTCTGCACACTGTGTACTATATTAGTATTCACTCATACTTTATTATTATTCAAAACACACCAGTTCCGTGTAATTCGCGGGCCTGTTCCAGCAGTGGGATATACTCTTCATAGGTCGGCAGAGTTAGAAAGGCGGCCTAATATGTCCGAACTTTGTTATCGCGTAGCTCTGTGTATGCTGTAGGAATTTTTCCTATTTAAGAAACGAAATAATTTGGGCGGAAGAATCGTCACATAGCGCCTTTCATTGGTTATTATTTTCATGGGTAGTGATTAAAGAGTATTTTTCAGAATCTACGACTATGCGTCCCGGAAGAATCGTACCGCGACAATTCGTCCCCAACTATTTGTCAAAACGCGTTTTTATACCGGTACAAGACTTGTACCGTGACATATCGTTGCAAAGTATTCGCCACAACATGTTTTAATCCCACGTTTGTGCCAGATATCGTCAGTTTACTGTCCGCATTGAAAGAGAGGAACCACGGTCTGCCGTCCTTATCAATTTGGGAACGTTCTGGTATGATTTCCAACTCATCCAGGGATTTAGGATCGGAAGGTAAATGTTCTTTACGAAGCCTTTGCACCAAACGATTTATCGTTGATTTTTTAAGTGCGGCTCACTGGACACCGCACTGACTGGCGATTCACTGCTGAAGATGTTGCTTCGTTGGATGACTGCGCTGACTCTTCGATCTCTGCTAAAACTTCGCTTGCTCTGCACTTGCCCATCAGGAGCATGCGTACGATCACTTTCTTTTAGACCTTGATGTGACTCCACTTCTAATGAACTTAGCAGAACATTCTCCTCTTCTTTCACATCTCCATCCTGTTTCCTCCCTTCCTTCCCTATGCTTGGTGTACAAATATCCTTTTCAAATTAATTTGGTTTTGCCTTCCTGAGATACGGTAAGATGTGGAGGTTCCATGATTTTTAACCAGTTTGTACAACGAATTTTGATCTTGTTTTAAATTTTCGCCTTGGGACAATATATCGAGGTACGTCGTAGATTCGGGGCGAAATATTCTTGGAACAATTTGTCGTGGGACGGCTTCTTATTTTTCATGTGGCACGTTGGTGCTTACACATATTCAAGTTTCATCGTATTTATTATTGATAACGTCTGTTTGATAAGTTGCTGAGTGTTTACAAAAATATAGTCTATTTCCGAGATTTCAATAAAATAAAAATTAAGAAAAATAAATTGTAACATAGTTGAATCGATAGTTATGATAAAACAATAAAACGTAAGAAAATTAACTTAAAACAGAGTGAATAGAGAGCTGGGATATATTTCAGTTGTAGCGAGCCCTGACGGCTCCAAGGTACTATTTTTCAAGGTAGGGCAGCGCCGGAACACTTTTCGGAATTTCATATTAACGTTAGATTTTGCAGTTATATTAAAAAGTCACGTTTTATTCATATCTAAATAGTTTCATAGTAATGTGAACTGCCACTTTATCTAAATTTGAACCCGTGCATTTCCGTCTGATATTTCACAGGTATTCCTGGGGAATTTATGGTGGTGGTGATAGTTATTGTTATGATAATGCTGACGATGTTGATAATGAAGTCGACGACGAAGACAACTACTGCCTGTAGGTACCTAAAACCTAAATTTCAGAGCCAGGGAACTTTTTTGTTTAGAAATACACTATTGGTGGAGTCTACATTTAGAGTTTCATTTAAAATTAAAATTCATTTTTAGTTTTCGTTACAATGCTTTTCGAATGTGCAATAGCCTATTAATTTTTTATTTGGTTGTTTAACGACGGTGTATAAACTACTGGGTTATTTGTCGTCGATGGACTTGGTGCTGGCGAGATGGTGTGAGGCCGAGGATCACCGAAATTCGCCTTACGGTTGGAGGAAATCGGTCCAATGCTGGGATCGAACCCACGCCCGACGCGAGACAAACGCGCCACTGCCTGAGCTACGCCGCTGCCTGGCATTAAATTTAATGGTCACAATTTAACAGCGAAGTCACTTCCTCCTTGTCTTCTGATTCCTCCTTGTCTGCTACTGTAATACTTCAATACTTTCAGTACACTTTTTTTTTCGTTGCTGACATAAATGTAAGGCAGAGTAGAAAGACTGAGGGAGACAGACAGAGCCATCTTTTATACTCTTGGAAAATGAAGGATCGAAAACGGTTTTACTCTCCCTTGTTTCACAGATCATTTTGCTGTCTCTACGTACTGTTGTGAAGCGATGCCCCAAGTACTGGCTAGAGTGCGGCGTTATCTAGTATTTGCGTTTTCCCATGCGACTGAATAACAGTCATGCAATAATATTTTATGTGCTATTCATTGAATAGCTTCTTTTTATGTTATTTTACAACGCTTTATCAACATCTTAGGTTATTTAGCGTCTGAATGATATGAAGGTGATAATGCTGGTGAAATGAGTCCGGAGTCCAGCACCGAAAGTTACGCAGCATTTGCTCATATTGGGTTGAGGGAAAACTCCGGAAAAAACCTCAACCAGGTAACTTGCCCCGACCGAGAATCGAACCCGGTCCACCTGGTTTCGCGGCCAGACGCACTAACCGTTACTCCACAGGTGTGGACTAATTTTTTAAGATAGGTGTATTGTCGAATGCTACATGCGTCTTAAGGGTCAAATCTGTAGTAAGAATGTACAAAATATTGTTTTTAATTAAGTTATTTTATTCTCTGGGCTAGTCGTGGTGCACCCAGCTGGAATGGAATTCGCTAACTTTCAGATCTCACTGGGCTAGGATGTTTATGCCGTCCTAATGTCACGTGTTGTCTTAGATGAAGGAAAGACGTAGTGTTGACGCTCGTCGCAGGTGAGCCGTGGTTTATCCTTGCAACATAGAGTTGAGAAAATCTGCTGAAGGCTACGGTTGAGAATGCCATAAGATTTTGAAAACTGTCTTTGCATATTGATGTGCACGAAGTGTATTAGACTCGAAGTAAGATAATGCATAATCGAAGAAAAAATCGTGGCTTGCTTTTCATTGTTATTATAGGCCGTGCCACAGGCTGAGTAGCAGATAGCCTATGCTTTGTAGACGACACGGCTGTCTGACTGGTTGAAGTGACCCGAGCTTCGTAACTGTATGGGACAGTGCAAAGCGATGCTGAAACATTTATGTGAATCCTGAAGGCTAGGAACAGGGAAGTGCCAAAATGTAATGCAACCTTGTTAGTAATAATAATAATAATAATAATAATAATAATAATAATAATAATAATAATAATAATAATAATAATAATTCCGATTGTGTTTAATGCCCAGAATATTAGCACAGTGTATAAGGGCAGGATGGTCTAAAATCTGATGGATGACAGAAAGTTGAAAATTGTATTGAAAGTGATTAACTATGTTGTTGCTGTTGTATTTTATCCTCGTAATATTATTATTATTTCACTGTTGAAGAATAATGCTAGATGCTGCAGGTGAACTACGAGATTAGGAGCTTTAGTGTAAATCCAGATTTCATCTTCAATTTTTTAAACATGAATATTATTGAAAGAAATTGCTTTCATTTGTCACTGTATATTAGTTTATGTGATCTCCACCCACAGACTTCACATGCCGCGTCTGTGGCTGCAGTACTGCCGGCTGGCCTTCTATGCTGTTCCGGTCTGGATGGAATTTGTGGTGGAAAAAAATACACATTGCACAGTATTTCTCGGCGTACTCCCATTTACCTCTTTCATTCCACCAACACTTTCCACTTCCTATCATTTCTTCTATCATCTTTAAGAGACTAATAGTAAAAAAAGGAGTCATTCTGGGTGGCGCAGTCGGTATATTGCTGTTCTTTTGTGCCCGAGTTTGCGGGTTGAATAATGCAACAGACATGAGATGGAGTAACAAATCTGACAGGCATCAGACATGACAAAGCAAACATAAGCATGTCATAACCTGAAATTTTTTGCTCAAAAATCTTCAAAATAGGAATTTTACTGCACACGTGTATTATTATGTGCTCTTGATATTGACGTTATGTGTTGTTATTTGTGGAGAACACAACGCAGACAGATCTGACAGAGTAAAAATGCACGCTGAGACTGAAACATAAAACAAAAGTATGGCACACAAACTCGCTAAATCAAAATGGGTGAACATAGTAGTATAATCAGTCTAGAATATACAGTCACGAAGCTTGAGTTGTTGAGGGTACTAGGAACAATAGACTGTGCCGGTACTACTTCGCATTGTCTGTAATGAGGCGATAGTAGCGATTCTAGTGGTTAGCAACTGTCTATGGATGCATTCCCTACGTATTGAGCTTGGTGGCTGTATACAATAGACTGTGGTATAATCAAGATGACTCTTTTTTTTATTGTCTTGATGTTGATTTGTACATAAGTTTCAGCCTTATATATAAATAAGGCTTTTACTTTAAAGTAATATAAGTAGATATTAAAATGATTTAAATTGAATTATGTTATCTTTCATTGTCTGTTTGCTTGTTCCTTTTTCGTTTTGCATGCTTTGTCCAATGGCAGCGTCTGATTTGAGGAAGCTCTTGTGAATAAAAATTGCTAAATTAAATACAAAATAAATACTGTACATATTATTGATGACATAGCGCACACCCATCTGAGCAAGCTCGTGTTCGGGGCGGTTGCTATAGATAACTTTTTTTTTATACGTACTGTTTATGTAACTAATTTCAGGTTTTAATTAATGTTCATGATATTGGTGACGAATCATGGTATATAAATTTTCCAATCGGCATTTGCCTTTGTGACTGAGGGAAACACTAAAAAAACCCCACTCAGATTGGCCAGTTACGGGATTTGAAGCCGGGACCTCCTTAATACGAGTCACAAACGCTACCGTCTGTCCGAAGTCACTCGGTAAGACCTATTTTGTAGGCACTAAGAACATAACAAAGATTCAATAAAATTACAAAACCAATACAGTTATTACAAAACGGGGATAACTACGAAGATAAGATTAGAGAATCAGTCAAGAACAGAATATGAGTTGGAATGATAAATAGTGTATTGGAATTAAGAAAAGAAAAGATGAAAAGAGACATGAATAGTAAAGAATTTGTTTAGTTTTTTCTAAAAGTTATTAAACTCAAAATAACCTTGTTCAGGATTTATTATCAAAATAGAGTTGTATAACCTTGGCCTGTAACTTTGACTATGATTTAGTCCAGCAGTTGTGTAGTATTTAGCTTCAGCTGAAGGACGTGACAGATTTCTTCTGGTGGGATAAACATGTTGTTCATCTTTACATTTCAGACGATTTTTATGACAATATTCTAATAATGTATATTATTTGTTCAATTTGGAAAACATTGAAATTGGAATAAATCAAAGTACAAAAACTATGAAGAATTTAAGGATACACTGCAATGCATTCGAGTGAAATTTGAATTTTCTTAACCGTTGAGCTGTATACTTGAACATTTGCACATATATCATGCTGCTTATAGGCCTAAATAGCCTTTGTAGAGTTTCATCTCATATGATCCAAAATTATAGGAAATTTACTTCTCCTTTTTAAATTTAGATTTTATTCTGAAAAAATCATTGCCCCTCCTACCAACTTCAAAATTTGCTCTGCATACGTTTCAAACTCCCTGAACGTAACTTGCTACTTACTTCTTTACACTAATCCTCAAGAGGTAAGAAACATATTTTACATAATTATTCAGAAGAATATCTTTTTCTCATTCAGAGCTGCAGCATAATAATGCGACTTTTTTTTTATTATTGCGACTTTATTTTCAGTTGCAGAATTCATGGTTTAATTATTTGGCCAAATGATCAGAACTTAACTAAAATTAATCTGTAATTATTGACGAAGAGTTATTTCTTATTTCTATGTATTTAGAAATAAATAGATTTGAATATTAATTTGTGTACAGTATAATTCATTTATTTTTACAGAGATGTATTTACTCGTATTAATCTAGTTTATTTACTGGTTTATTTATTTATTTATTGTTGCATTCATTCACTCATTTATAATTATTTATTTCTTTACTTATTTATTCATGTATATTTATTTATTTATTCATTCACTCAATTATTTATAATTATTTATTTATTTATATTTATTTACTTTTTCATGCATTCATTCACTAAATCATATATAATTATTTATTTCTTTACTTAGCTTATTTATTCATGTATATTTATTTATTTATTTATTCATTCACTCAATTATTTATAATTATTTATTTATATTTATTTATTTTTTCATGCATTCATTCACTCAATCATTTATAATTATTTATTTCTTTATTTAGCCTATTTATTTATTTATATTTATTTTTTATTTATTTATTCATTTATAATTATTTATTTCTTTATATATTTTTTCATGCATTCATTCACTAAATCATATATAATTCTTTATTTATTTATTTAGCCTATTTATTCATGTATATTTATTTATTTATTCATTCATTTATAATTATTTATTTCTTTATTTATTTATTCAGGTATATTTATTTATTCATTCATTCAATTATTTAACTATATGTATTTATTGATATTTATTTAAATTTATTAAATTTTATTAACTTATTATTTATTTATCTATTTATTTATTTATTCTATCAGTCAATCATTTATACTGTAATTATCTGTTTATTTCAATTATTTAATTTTATTAATCTATTAATTATTGTTTACTTATTAAATTATTAATTTAATTATTAATAATCTGTCTGCTTATTTACGAGTTAAAGCCATAGCATGCTGTTGCACTGCACCAGGTCACAGAACACAAGCAGTTTTGCACATATGTCCTTTTTACGTTAACATTAGTACATAAATTTAATGTTTTAGATAGAGGGTGATGTGATCGAAATGACTCAAGTTGTGTAATTTTTTATCCTTGCATTAGTTAGACTTGTAGTGGTTGGATAAGAAGTTTTTAAAGAAGAAGAACAACAACATGCTTGTAGTAGGGCTTGTAGCAGGTAGGATGTTTTCAGAACTTGTACTGGATGTCGAGGTCTGCAGCAGAAATTTGTTTGGCTTGTGCGCCGATGCGTTTATTTGTCAGAGTTCACGTTGGAGCCTGCTGTACTGGCTTCCAGACGCCTTCACCAGAGTGTTGTATCCGTCAATGCATCATTAAAACGTAAATTAAAAAATATATATATTTCCACTTTCATCTCGCTACGCAGCACACACGTCTGATTTGTGTTGCATTACTTCATGATGATATATGGAGAGAGTTTTCGTAAGGTCGAATATCAGGTGAGGTTAGGTTTGTTCGGTCTTTTCGTTATGTATTGCATGTACCGTTTCTTTATAGAAGGCGAATTTTTGTAAGGTGCAGGATTGGTGACAGGTTAGTTTTGTTTATGGCATGCCCTACATCGCGGTTTCCGTATGGGCTGGAATGAGTGACAGGTTAGGTTTGGTTTGTTTAGGCTTTTGCAATGCCTTGCATCAGTTTTTTTTTACAGAAAGCGAGTCTTGCACTGTACTGTTTTTTATGGAAAGCGAGTTTAGTAAGATCCAGGATCAGTGACCGGTTATGTTTGGTTTATTTAGGCTTTTTTAGTTCAATTCTGTCACATTTTCATGTGTTTATAACAATGGAAACATTTAGTTTTAGGTACAGAACAAGTTATGATTTGTGCCAGTCTTGCTCTCATTATCTTCTTGAAGATTCGACAAATGTGGAAATAAAGTTCGGTATAATCCAATAAACTGTTGCCTAGGCGAACTGTCATGGCGGACGCGCGCAAGGCTACTACGTAAATCAAATTAAGCATGTATGCATGGGAGCCAACACTACACTCCTTAGCGATAGCGATGAGAGAAAAGCTGCCATCATGTATTTGAAAAGGTAATAAGTTGTAACTGTATTAAATCGTGGACGTAGTTTACAGACAGAACACCAGAGTCGCAATGACACTATGCTTACAGCTCAAGATACCCGTACGGCAAAGAACTGTACAACAAACAAATTATTACCCGGGTTCGAACCCCGAATAAATGCAATCCCAAAAAATATGTATGAGTATGACAGATATGCAAATTGTTGCAAAACCAGATCATATAATCCCCAATGACAGGAAAGGAAATACACTGAGAGCACATACAGTGGACTGAGAGGACAGAGAATGGACTGAAAGAACACTGCGTGGACTGAGAGGACATAAAGTGGACTAAGAATTCAGACAGGGGAATATGAGTACAGAGAGAGTACTGGTTTGTCTGTGAGTGAACTGAGAGGAAGCAGATAGGACTGAGAGGACAGAGAGTGGACTGAGTGCACATAGAGTGGACTGAGAGGACAGAGAGAGGAGTCCAAGCTCAGAGAGGGGACTCAGTGGGCAGAAAATGGACTCCGAGGACAGAGAGTGGACTGAGAGGAACCACATTGGACTAAGATGAGAGAGAGAGAGTGGACGGAGAAGAAAGAGTGGCCTGACAGGACATTGAGTGGACTGAGAGGACATAGAGTAGAGTGACAATTCAGAGAGTGAACTGGTGGGACTGTGAGCGGACAGAGAAGAACCAGATATGACTGAGAGGAGAGAGAGAGTGGGCCCAGAGCACATAGAGTGGACTAAGAGCACATAGAGTGGACTGAGAGGACATAGAGTGGACTGAGAGCATACAGAGTGGATTTAGAGCACATTGAGTGGACTCAGAGGACATAGAGTGGACTAAGAGGACATAGAGAGGACTGAGAGGACAGGGAGTAAACTAAGAGGACATTGAGTGGACTCAGAAGACAGGGGGTGGACTGAGAAGACAGGGAGTGGACTGTGAAGACAGGGAGTGGACTGGGAGGACATAGAGTGGACTGAAGGGACATAGAGTGGACTGAGAAGACAGGGAGTGGACTAAGAGGACATAGAGTGGACTGAGAAGTCAGGGAGTGGACTGAGAGAACATAGATTGGACTGAGAAAGCAGGGAGTGGACTGAGAGGACATAGAGGGAACTAAGAGGACATAGAGTGGACTGAGAACACAGGGAGAGGACTGAGAGGACATAGAGTGGACTGAGAGGACATAGAGTGGACTGAGAACACAGGGAGTGTGTTCTGAGAGGACATACTGTGGACTGAGAAGACGGAGTGGACTCAGACGACATAGAGTGGACTGAGAAGACTGGGAGTGGACTGAGAGGACATAGAATGGACTCAGAAGACAGGGAGTGGACAGAGAGGACATAGAGTGGATTGAGAGGACATAGAGTGGACTGAGAAGACAGGGAGAGGACTGAGAGGACATAGAGTGGACTGAGAAGTCACGGCGTGGACTGAGAGGACACAGAGTGGACGGAGAGGACATATAGTGGACTGAGAGGTCAGGGAGTAGAGTGAGAGTACATTGAGTGGACCGAGAAGACAGGGAGTGGACTGAGAGGACTTAGAGTGGACTGAGAAGACGGGGAGTGGACTGAGAGGACATGGAGTGTACTGAGAAGACAGGGAGTGTACTCAGAAGACATAGAGTGGACTGAGAGTACATAGAGTGGACTAAAAGGACATAGAGTGGATTGAGAAGACAGGGAGTGGACTGAGAGTACACAGAGTGGACTGAAAATTCAGGGCGTGGACTGAGAGGACGTAGAGTGTACTGACAGGTCAGGGAGTAGACTGAGAGGACATTGAGTGGACTGAGAAGATAGGGAGTGGACTGAGAGGACTTAGAGTGGACTGAGAAGACATGGACTGGACTGAGAAAACATTGTGTGGACTGAGAGGACATAGTGTGGACTGAGAACACAGGGAGTGTACTGAGAGGACATACTGTGGACTGAGAAGACAGGGAGTGGACTCAGACGACATAGAGTGGACTGAGAAGACTGGGAGTGGACTGAGAGGACATAGAGTGGACTAAAAGGACATAGAGTGAATAGAGAAGACAGGGAGTGGACTGAGAGTACATAGAGTGGACTGAGAAGACGGGGAGTGGACTGAGAGGACATGGAGTGTACTGAGAGGACATAGAGTGGACTGAGAAGATAGGGAGTGGACTCAGACGACATAGAGTGGACTGAGAAGACTTGGAGTGGACTGAGAGGACGTAGAGTGGACTAAAAGGACATAGAGTGGATTGAGAAGACAGGGAGTGGACTGAGAGTACATAGAGTGGAATGGGAAGACATGGAGTGGACTGAGAGGACATAGAGTGGACTGAGAAGACATAGAGTGGACTGAGAACACAGGGAGTGGACTAAGAGGGCATAGACTGGACTGAGAAGACAGCGAGTGTACTGAGAGGACATAGAGTGGACTGAGTGTGAACAGAGAAGACATAGAGTGGACTGAGAAGACTGGGAGTGGACTCAAAGGACATAGAGTGGACTGAGAATTCCGGGCGTGGACTGAGAGGACACAGAGTGGACTGAGAGGACATAGAGTGGACTGAGAGGTCAGGGAGTAGACTGAGAGGACATTGAGTGGACTGAGAAGACAGGGAGTGGACTGAGAGGAGTTAGAGTGGACTGAGAAGACGGGGAGTGGACTGAGAGAACATGGAGTGGACTGAGAGGACATAGAGTGGAATGAGAAGACATGGATTGGACTGAGAGGACATAGAGTGGACAGAGAAGACATGGAGTGGACTGAGAACACAGGGAGTGGACTAAGAGGGCATAGACTGGACTGCGAAGACAGCGAGTGGACTGAGAGGACATAGAGTGGACTGAGAGTGAACAGAGAAGAAATAGAGTGGACTGAGAAGACTGGGAGTGGACTCATAGGACATAGATTGGACTGAGAGGACATAGAGTGGACTGAGAACACAGGGAGTGGACTAAGAGGGCATAGACTGGACTGCGAAGACAGCGAGTGGACTGAGAGGACAGAGTGGAATGAGAGTGAACAGAGAAGACATATAGTGGACTGAGAAGACTGGGAGTGGACTGAGAGGACATAGAGTGGACTGAGAAGTCAGGGCGTGGACTGAGAGGACACAGAGTGGACTGAGAGGACATAGAGTGGACTGAGAGGTCAGGGAGCAGACTGAGAGGACATTGAGTGGACTGAGGAGACAGGGAGTGGACTGAGAGGACTTAGAGTGGACTGAGAAAACGGGGAGTGGACTGAGAGGACATGGAGTGGACTGAGAGGACATAGAGTGGAATGAGAAGACATGGAGTAGACTGAGAGGACATAGAGTGGACTGAGAAGACATAGAGTGGACTGAGAACACAGGGAGTGGACTAAGAGGGCATAGACTGGTCTGCGAAGACAGCGAGTGGACTGAGAGGACATAGAGTGGACTGAGAGTGAACAGAGAAGACATAGAGTGGACTGAGAAGCCTGGGAGTGGACTGAGAGGACATAGAGTGGATTGAGAAGACAGGGAGTGGACTCAGAGTACATAGAGTGGCATGAGAAGACATGGAGTGGACTGAGAGGACATAGAGTGGACTGAGAAGACATAGAGTGGACTGAGAACACAGGGAGTGGACTAAGAGGGCATAGACTGGACTGCGAAGACAGCGAGTGGACTGAGAGGACATAGAGTGGACTGAGAGTGAATAGAGAAGACATAGAGTGGACTGAGAAGACTGGGAGTGGACTCAGAGGACATAGAGTGTAGTGAGAAGACATGGAGTGGACTGAGAGGACATAGAGTGGACTGAGAAGACATAGAGTGGACTGAGAACACAGGGAGTGGACTAAGAGGGCATAGACTGGACTGCGAAGACAGCGAGTGGACTGAGAGGACATAGAGTGGACTGAGAGGACATAGAGTGGACTGAGGGTGAATAGAGAGGACATAGAGTGGACTGAGAAGACTGGGAGTGGACTCAGAGGACATAGAGTGTAGTGAGAAGACATGGAGTGGACTGAGAGGACATAGAGTGGACTGAGAAGACATAGAGTGGACTGAGAACACAGGGAGTGGACTAAGAGGGCATAGACTGGACTGCGAAGACAGCGAGTGGACTGAGAGGACATAGAGTGGACTGAGAGTGAACACAGAAGACATAGAGTGGACTGAGAAGACTGGGAGTGGACTCAGAGGACATAGAGTGGACTGAGAAGTCCGGGCGTGGACTGAGAGGACACAGAGTGGACTGAGAGGACATAGAGTGGACTGAGAGGTCAGGGAGTAGACTGAGAGGATATTGAGTGGACTGAGAAGTCAGGGAGGGGACTGAGAGCACTTAGAGTGGACTGAGAAGACGGGGAGTGGACTGAGAGAACATGGAGTGGACTGAGAGGACATAGAGTGGAATGAGAAGACATGGAGTGGACTGAGAGGTCATAGAGCGGACTGAGAAAACATGGAGTGGACTAAGAGGGCATAGACTGGACTGCGAAGACAGCGTGTGGACTGAGAGGACATAGAGTGGACTGAGAGTGAACAGAGAAGACATAGAGTGGACTGAGAGTGAACATAGAAGACATAGAGTGGACTGAGAAGACTGGGAGTGGACTCAGAGGACATAGAGTGGACAGAGAAGACTTGGAGTGGACTGAGAGGACATAGAGTGGACTAAAAGGACATAGAGTGGGTTGAGAAAACAGGGAGTGGACTGAGAGTACATAGAGTGGAATGAGAAAACTTGGAGTGGACTGAGAGGACATAGAGTGGACTGAGAAGACATAGAGTGGACTGAGAACACAGGGAGTGGACTAAGAGGGCATAGACTGGACTGCGAAGAAAGCGAGTGGTCTGAGAGGACATAGAGTGGACTGAGAGTGAACAGAGAAGACATATATTGGACTGAGAAGACTGGGAGTGGACTCAGAGGACACAGAGTGGACTGAGAAGTCAGAGCGTGGACTGAGAGGACACAGAGTGGACTGAGAGGACATAGAGTGGACTGAGAGGTCAGGAAGTAGAGTGAGAGGACATTGAGTGGACTGAGAAGACAGGGGGTGGACTGAGAGGACTTAGAGTGGACTGAGAAGACGGGGAGTGGACTGAGAGGACATGGCGTGGACTGAGAGGACATAGAGTGGAATGAGAAGACATGGAGTAGACTGAGAGGACATAGAGTGGACTGAGAAGACATAGAGTGGACTGAGAACACAGGGAGTGGACTAAGAGGGCATAGACTGGACTGCGAAGACAGCGAGTGGACTGAGAGGACATAGAGTGGACTGAGAGTGAACAGAGAAGACATAGAGTGGATTGAGAGTGAACATAGAAGACATAGAGTGGACTGAGAAGACTGGGAGTGGACTCAGAGGACATAGAGTGGACTGAGAAGTCAGGGCGTGGACTGAGATGACACAGAGTGGACTGAGAGGACATAGATTGGACTGAGAAGACTTGGAGTGGACTGAGAGGACATAGAGTTGACTAAAAGGACATAGAGTGGGTTGAGAAGACAGGGAGTGGACTGAGAGTACATAGAGTGGAATGAGAAGACATGGAGTGGACTGAGAGGACATAGATTGGACCGAGAAGACATGGAGTGGACTGAGAGGACATAGATTGGACTGAGAAGACATAGAGTGGACTGAGAAGACTTAGATTGGACTGAGAAGACATAGAGTGGACTGAGAAGACATATAGTGGACTGAGAAGACAGGGAGTGGACAGAGAGGACATAGAGTGGACTGAGAAGACAGGGAGTGGACAGAGAGGACAAAGAGTGGACTGAGAGTACATAGAGTGGACTGAGAACACAGGGAGTGGACTAAGAGGGCATAGACTGGACTGCGAAGACAGCGAGTGGACTGAGAGGACAGAGTGGAATGAGAGTGAACAGAGAAGACATATAGTGGACTGAGAAGACTGGGAGTGGACTGAGAGGACATAGAGTGGACTGAGAAGTCAGGGCGTGGACTGAGAGGACACAGAGTGGACTGAGAGGACATAGAGTGGACTGAGAGGTCAGGGAGCAGACTGAGAGGACATTGAGTGGACTGAGGAGACAGGGAGTGGACTGAGAGGACTTAGAGTGGACTGAGAAAACGGGGAGTGGACTGAGAGGTCATGGAGTGGACTGAGAAAACATAGAGTGGAATGAGAAGACATGGAGTAGACTGAGAGGACATAGAGTGGACTGAGAAGACATAGAGTGGACTGAGAACACAGGGAGTGGACTAAGAGGGCATAGACTGGTCTGCGAAGACAGCGAGTGGACTGAGAGGACATAGAGTGGACTGAGAGTGAACAGAGAAGACATAGAGTGGACTGAGAAGCCTGGGAGTGGACTGAGAGGACATAGAGTGGATTGAGAAGACAGGGAGTGGACTGAGAGTACATAGAGTGGCATGAGAAGACATGGAGTGGACTGAGAGGACATAGAGTGGACTGAGAAGACATAGAGTGGACTGAGAACACAGGGAGTGGACTAAGAGGGCATAGACTGGACTGCGAAGACAGCGAGTGGACTGAGAGGACATAGAGTGGACTGAGAGTGAATAGAGAAGACATAGAGTGGACTGAGAAGACTGGGAGTGGACTCAGAGGACATAGAGTGTAGTGAGAAGACATGGAGTGGACTGAGAGGACATAGAGTGGACTGAGAAGACATAGAGTGGACTGAGAACACAGGGAGTGGACTAAGAGGGCATAGACTGGACTGCGAAGACAGCGAGTGGACTGAGAGGACATAGAGTGGACTGAGAGGACATAGAGTGGACTGAGGGTGAATAGAGAGGACATAGAGTGGACTGAGAAGACTGGGAGTGGACTCAGAGGACATAGAGTGTAGTGAGAAGACATGGAGTGGACTGAGAGGACATAGAGTGGACTGAGAAGACATAGAGTGGACTGAGAACACAGGGAGTGGACTAAGAGGGCATAGACTGGACTGCGAAGACAGCGAGTGGACTGAGAGGACATAGAGTGGACTGAGAGTGAACACAGAAGACATAGAGTGGACTGAGAAGACTGGGAGTGGACTCAGAGGACATAGAGTGGACTGAAAAGTCCGGGCGTGGACTGAGAGGACACAGAGTGGACTGAGAGGACATAGAGTGGACTGAGAGGTCAGGGAGTAGACTGAGAGGATATTGAGTGGACTGAGAAGTCAGGGAGGGGACTGAGAGCACTTAGAGTGGACTGAGAATACGGGGAGTGGACTGAGAGAACATGGAGTGGACTGAGAGGACATAGAGTGGAATGAGAAGACATGGAGTGGACTGAGAGGTCATAGAGCGGACTGAGAAAACATGGAGTGGACTAAGAGGGCATAGACTGGACTGCGAAGACAGCGTGTGGACTGAGAGGACATAGAGTGGACTGAGAGTGAACAGAGAAGACATAGAGTGGACTGAGAGTGAACATAGAAGACATAGAGTGGACTGAGAAGACTGGGAGTGGACTCAGAGGACATAGAGTGGACAGAGAAGACTTGGAGTGGACTGAGAGGACATAGAGTGGACTAAAAGGACATAGAGTGGGTTGAGAAAACAGGGAGTGGACTGAGAGTACATAGAGTGGAATGAGAAAACTTGGAGTGGACTGAGAGGACATAGAGTGGACTGAGAAGACATAGAGTGGACTGAGAACACAGGGAGTGGACTAAGAGGGCATAGACTGGACTGCGAAGAAAGCGAGTGGTCTGAGAGGACATAGAGTGGACTGAGAGTGAACAGAGAAGACATATATTGGACTGAGAAGACTGGGAGTGGACTCAGAGGACACAGAGTGGACTGAGAATTCAGAGCGTGGACTGAGAGGACACAGAGTGGACTGAGAGGACATAGAGTGGACTGAGAGGTCAGGAAGTAGAGTGAGAGGACATTGAGTGGACTGAGAAGACAGGGGGTGGACTGAGAGGACTTAGAGTGGACTGAGAAGACGGGGAGTGGACTGAGAGGACATGGCGTGGACTGAGAGGACATAGAGTGGAATGAGAAGACATGGAGTAGACTGAGAGGACATAGAGTGGACTGAGAAGACATAGAGTGGACTGAGAACACAGGGAGTGGACTAAGAGGGCATAGACTGGACTGCGAAGACAGCGAGTGGACTGAGAGGACATAGAGTGGACTGAGAGTGAACAGAGAAGACATAGAGTGGATTGAGAGTGAACATAGAAGACATAGAGTGGACTGAGAAGACTGGGAGTGGACTCAGAGGACATAGAGTGGACTGAGAAGTCAGGGCGTGGACTGAGATGACACAGAGTGGACTGAGAGGACATAGATTGGACTGAGAAGACTTGGAGTGGACTGAGAGGACATAGAGTTGACTAAAAGGACATAGAGTGGGTTGAGAAGACAGGGAGTGGACTGAGAGTACATAGAGTGGAATGAGAAGACATGGAGTGGACTGAGAGGACATAGATTGGACCGAGAAGACATGGAGTGGACTGAGAGGACATAGATTGGACTGAGAAGACATAGAGTGGACTGAGAAGACTTAGATTGGACTGAGAAGACATAGAGTGGACTGAGAAGACATATAGTGGACTGAGAAGACAGGGAGTGGACAGAGAGGACATAGAGTGGACTGAGAAGACAGGGAGTGGACAGAGAGGACAAAGAGTGGACTGAGAGGACATAGAGTGGACTGATAATACATGGAGTGGACTGAGAGGACAGCGAGTGGACTAAAGGACATAGAGTGGATTGAGAAGACAGGGAGTGGACTGAGAGGACATAGAGTGGAATGAGAAGACAGGGAGTGGACTGAGACGACATAGAGTCGACTGAGAAGACAGGGCGTGGACAGTGAGGACATAGAGTGGACTGAGTAGACAGGGAGTGGACTGAGAGGACATAGAGTGGACTGAGAAGACAGCGTGGACTGAGAGGACACAGAGTCAAGTGAGAAGACAGGGAGTTGACTCAGAGGACATAGAGCGGACTGAGAAGACAGGGCGTGGACTGAGAGGACATAGAGGTGGCTGAGAAGACAGGGATTGGACTGAGAGGACATAGAGTGGACTGAGAGGAGATAGAGTGGACTGAGAACACAGGGAGAGGATTGAGAGGACATAGAGTGGACAGAGAGGACATAGAGTCGACCGAGAACACAGGGAGTGTACTGAGAGGACATACTGTGGACTGAGAAGACAGGAAGTGGACTCAGACGACATAGAGTGGACTGAGAAGACTGGGAGTGGACTGAGAGGACATAGAGTGGACTAAAAGGACATAGAGTGGATTGAGAAGACAGTGAGTGGACTGAGAGAACATAGATTGGACTGAGAAAGCAGGGAGTGGACTGAGAGGACATAGAGTGGACTGAGAAGACAGGGAGTGGACTAAGAGGACATAGAGTGGACTGAGAAGTCAGGGAGTGGACTGAGAGAACATAGATTGGACTGAGAAAGCAGGGAGTGGACTGAGAAGACATAGAGTGGACTGAGAAGGCATAGAGTGGACTGAGAACACAGGGAGTGGACTAAGAGGGCATAGACTGGACTGAGAAGACAGCGAGTGGACTGAGAGGACATAGAGTGGACTGAGAGTGATCAGAGAAGACATAGAGTGGACTGAGAAGACTGGGAGTGGACTCAGAGGACATAGAGTGGACTGAGAAGTCCGGGCGTGGACTGAGAGGACACAGAGTGGACTGAGAGGACATAGAGTGGACTGAGAGGTCAGGGAGTAGACTGAGAGGACATTGAGTGGACTGAGAAGACAGGGAGTGGACTGAGAGGACTTAGAGTGGACTGAGAAGACGGGGAGTGGACTGAGAGGACATGGAGTGGACCGAGAGAACATAGAGTGGAATGAGAAGACATGGATTGTACTGAGAGGACATAGAGTGGACAGAGAAGACATGGAGTGGACTGAGAACACAGGGAGTGGACTAAGAGGGCATAGACTGGACTGGGAAGACAGCGAGTGGACTGAGAGGACATAGAGTGCACTGAGAGTGAACAGAGAAGACATAGAGTGGATTGAGAGTGAACATAGAAGACATAGAGTGGACTGAGAAGACTGGGAGTGGACTCAGAGGACATAGAGTGGACTGAGAAGTCAGGGCGTGGACTGAGATGACACAGAGTGGACTGAGAGGACATAGATTGGACTGAGAGGTCAGGGAGTAGACAGAGAGGACATTGAGTGGACTGAGAAGACAGGGAGTGGACTGAGAGGACTTAGAGTGGACTGAGAAGACGGGGAGTGGACTGAGAGGACATGGAGTGTACTGAGAGGACATAGAGTGGACTGAGAAGACAGGGAGTGGACTCAGACGACATAGAGTGGACTGAGAAGACTTGGAGTGGACTGAGAGGACGTAGAGTGGACTAAAAGGACATAGTGTGGATTGAGAAGACAGGGAGTGGACTGAGAGTACATAGAGTTGAATGAGAAGACATGGAGTGGACTGAGAGGACATATAGTGGACTGAGAACACAGGGAGTGGACTAAGAGGGCATAGACTGGACTGCGAAGACAGCGAGTGGACTGAGAGGACATAGAGTGGACTGAGAGTGAACAGAGAAGACATAGAGTGGACTGAGAAGACTGGGAGTGGACTCATAGGACATAGAGTGGACCGAGAATTCCGGGCGTGGACTGAGAGGACACAGAGTGGACAGAGAGGACATAGAGTGGACTGAGAGGTCAGGGAGTAGACTGAGAGGATATTGAGTGGACTGAGAAGACAGGGAGGGGACTGAGAGGACTTAGAGTGGACTGAGAAGAAAGGGGAATGGACTGAGAGGACATGGAGTGGACTGAGAGGACATAGAGTGGAATGAGAAGACATGGAGTGGACTGAGAGGACATGGAGTGTACTGAGAGGACATAGAGTGGACTGAGAAGACAGGGAGTGGACTCAGACGACATAGAGTGGACTGAGAAAACTTGGAGTGGACTGAGAGGACGTAGAGTGGACTAAAAGGACATAGAGTGGATTGAGAAGACAGGGAGTGGACTGAGAGGACATAGAGTGGAATGAGAAGACATGGATTGGACTGAGAGGACATAGAGGGGACTGAGAAGACATGGAGTGGACTGAGAACACAGGGAGTGGACTAAGAGGGCATAGACTGGACTGCGAAGACAGCGAGTGGACTGAGAGGACATAGAGTGGACTGAGAGTGAACAGAGAAGACATAGAGTGGACTGAGAGTGAACATAGAAGACATAGAGTGGACTGAGAAGACTGGGAGTGGACTCAGAGGACATAGAGTGGACTGAGAAGTCAGGGCGTGGACTGAGAGGACACAGAGTGGACTGAGAGGACATAGAGTGGACTGAGAGGTCACGGAGTAGACTGAGAGGACATTGAGTGGACTGAGATGACAGAGAATGGACTGAGAGCACATAGAGTGGACTGAGAGGACATAGACTGGACTGAGAGGACAGATAGTGGACTGACTCATTGAGGGCTATGTTTCTAAACATAATGTCCCATGACCACGTATTAGCAGGCCTTAGTTAGAATACTCTCAAGACATTATTTCCATAATTCGATCCATGTAAACTTATGAATGACAGGTTGAGCCGGTACAGGTATGAAGAAAATGCAAAAAAAAAAAATTGTAGAATTTGTAAATATAAATGCCGTTACTGGAATGGTAACAGGCCGTACTTTGAAGTAAAGAATAACTTTCCTAATTCATGTCTAGTGTAATCATGTGACATTAGTATGGCTATTAAGGAGTTAGTATTCTAAAAAATGCAGAAATTGTAAAGAAGTCCCGGTGCGAAATGGTAATAGGCAGTTGATTTAAGGCTGAGAGGGCATTAATCCCTAAGTTCGAGAATAGTGAACTTATAAGATATAAGTGTATGTATGGAGAGCCAAAAAAATTGGAAGTTTATTAGGCTTATACATGATATCTGCCCATATACTAAAATATCCTTAGTATCGCACCTGGAAGGGCATTATTTTCTTGAGTGGAATAATGTGATCTAATAACAACAGTTGGCAGAGATGGTAAGGATAGGCCTAGTATGAGGGAAAGTGATCCACAGGGAAAGGGAGACATTAATCATGAAACTAGTACCAATACCAATATTTATTGTACACATATTGAACAATCCTAACCAATACTTGTATAATCAATAATAAACAACAGATTTGAGTACACAATATACGAAGAAACTAATAAATAATGTTATACCAGTACCGATACCTTATTGCAAGACAATGTTTAGGTAATGATGAATGCAATTACGGTAAAACATTAAAAACGCGTTGCAGATGCAATTATTTTACAACACCAATATAAACATTAAAAATAAAGAAATAGCATAAACTGTAAAGGATGGTATTTCCATATAATTCCCTAACGTAGGAAAAATGTGTTTGCAAAGAAAAAGTCAATAATGCACAAAACTGCACAGAAAATACTTTCATATGTATTAACATTAAGGGACAAGGTAACAGTGGCGAAGCAAATGTGTCAAAACTAAATAGGGTGATATAAATCTGTTATCCTTCTATCATCTTATACATTAGATGATTCACGGCATTTTGAAGACAAATATAGTTACATAATCCCAGGCTTCTCAGTCCACTCTATCTCTTCTCTGTTCACTCTCAGTCCACTCTATGTCCTCTCAGTCCACTCGCTGTCTTCGCAGTCCAGTCTATGCCCTCTTAGTCCACTCCCTGTGTTCTCAGTCCACTCTATGTCTTCTCAGTCCACTCTATGTCCTCTCAGTCTACTCCATGTCTTCTCATTCCAATCTATGTCCTCTCAGTCCACGCCATGTCCTCTCAGTCCACTCCCCGTCTTCTCAGTCCACTCTAAGTCCTCTCAGTCCACTCCCTGTCTTCTCAGTCCACTCAATGTCCTCTCAGTCTACTTCCTGACCTCTCAGTCCACTCTATGTCCTCTCAGTCCACTCTGTGTCCTCTCAGTCCACGCCCTGACTTCTCAGTCCACTCTGTGTCCTCTGAGTCCACTCCCAGTCTTCTCAGTCCACTATATGTCTTCTCTGTTCACTCTCAGTCCACTCTATGTCCTCTCAGACCACTCGCTTTCTTCGCAGTCCAGTCTATGCCCTCTTAGTCCACTCCCTGTGTTCTCAGTCCACTCTATGTCTTCTCAGTCCACTCTATGTCCTCTCAGTCCACTCCAAGTCTTCTCATTCCACTCTATGTACTCTCAGTCCACTCCCTGTCTTCTCAATCCACTCTATGTCCTTTTAGTCCACTCTATGTCCTCTGAGTCCACTCCCAGTCTTCTCAGTCCACTCTATGCCTTCTCTGCTCACTCTCAGTCCACTCTATGTCCTCTCAGTCCACTCGCTGTCTTCGCAGTCCAGTCTATGCCCTCTTAGTCCACTGCCTGTGTTCTCAGTCCACTCTATGTCTTCTCAGTCCACTCTATGTCCTCTCAGTCAACTCCATGTATACTCACTACACTCTATGTCCTCTGAGCCCACTCCCAGTCTTCTCAGTCCACTCTATGTCTTCTCTATTCACTCTCAGTCCACTCTATGTCCTCTCAGTCCACTCGCTGTCTTCGCAGTCCAGTCTATGCCCTCTTAGTCCACTCCCTGTGTTCTCAGTCCACTCAATGTCCTCTCAGTCTGCTCCCTGACCTCTCAGTTCACTCTATGTCCTCTCAGTCCACTCTGTGTCCTCTCAGTCCACGCCCTGACTTCTCAGTCCACTCTATGTCCTATGAGTCCACTCCCAGCCTTCTCAGTCCACTCTATTTCTTCTCTGTTCACTCTCAGACCACTCTATGTCTTCTCTGTTCACTCTCAGTCCACTCTATGTCCTCTCAGTCCACTCGCTGTCTTCGCAGTCCAGTCTATGCCCTCTTAGTCCACTCCCTGTGATCTCAGTCCACTCTATGTCTTCTCAGTCCACTCTATGTCCTCTCAGTCCACTCCATGTCTTCTCACTACACTATGTCCTCTGAGTCCACTCCCAGTTTTCTCAGTCCACTCTATGTCCTCTCTATTCACCCTCAGTCCACTCTATGTCCTCTCAGTCCACTCGCTGTCTTCGCAGTCCAGTCTATGCCCTCTTAGTCCACTCCCTGTGTTCTCAGTCCACTCTATGTCTTCTCAGTCCACTCTATGTCCTCTCAGTCCACTCCATGTCTTCTCACTACTCCCTATGTCCTCTGAGTCCACTCCCAGTCTTCTCAGTCCACTCTATGTCTTCTCTATTCACTCTCAGTCCACTCTATGTCCTCTCAGTCCACTCGCTGTCTTCGCAGTCCAGTCTATGCCCTCTTAGTCCACTCCCTGTGTTCTCAGTCCACTCTATGTCTTCTCAGTCCACTCTATGTCCTCTCAGTCCACTCCATGTCTTCTCATGCCACTCTATGTACTCTCAGTCCACTCCCTGTCTTCTCAATCCACTCTATGTCCTCTCAGTCCACTCCCAGGCTTCTCAGTCCACTCTATGTCTTCTCTGTTCACTCTCAGTCCACTGTATGTCCTCTCAGTCCACTCGCTGTCTTCGCAGACCAGTCTATGCCCTCTTAGTCCACTCCCTGTGTTCTCAGTCCACTCTATGTCTTCTCAGTCCACTCTATGTCCTCTCAGTCTACTCCATGTCTTCTCATTCCACTCTATGTCCTCTCAGTCCACTCCATGTCCTCTCAGTCCACTCCCCGTCTTCTCAGTCCACTCTAAGTCCTCTCAGTCCACTCCCTGTCTCCTCAGTCCACTCAATGTCCTCTCAGTCTGCTCCCTGACCTCTCAGTCCACTCTATGTCCTCTCAGTCCACTCTGTGTTCTCTCAGTCCACGCCCTGACTTCTCAGTCCACTCTATGTCCTCTCAGTCCACTCCCAGTCTTCTCAGTCCACTATATGTCTTCTCTGTTCACTCTCATTCCACTCTGTCCTCTCAGTCCACTCGCTGTCTTCGCAGTCCAATCTATGCCCTCTTAGTCCACTACCTGTGTTCTCAGTCCACTCTATGTCCTGTCAGTCCAATCTATGTCCTATGAGTTCACTCCCAGTCTTCTCAGTCCACTCTATTTCTTCTCTGTTCACTCTCAGTCCACTCTATGTCCTCTCAGTCCACTCGCTGTCTTCGCAGTCCAGTCTATGCCCTCTTAGTCCACTCCCTGTGTTCTCAGTCCACTCCATGTCTTCTCTGTCCACTCTATGTCCTCTCAGTCCAATCCATGTCTTCTCATTCCACTCTATGTCCTCTCAGTCCACTCCATGTCCTCTCAGTCCACTCCCCGTCTTCTCAGTCCACTCTAAGTCCTCTCAGTCCACTCCCTGTCTTCTCAGTCCACTCAATGTCCTCTCAGTCTACTCCCTGACCTCTCAGTCCACTCTATGTCCTCTCAGTCCACTCTGTGTCCTCTCAGTCCACGCCCGGAATTCTCAGTCCACTCTATGTCCTCTGAGTCCACTCCCAGTCTTCTCAGTCCACTCTATGTCTTCTCTGTTCACTCTCAGTCCACTCTATGTCCTCTCAGTCCACTCGCTGTCTTCTCAGTCCAGTCTATGCCCTCTTAGTCCACTCCCTGTGTTCTCAGTCCACTCTATGTCTTCTCAGTCCACTCTATGTCCTCTCAGTCCACTCCAAGTCTTCTCATTCCACTCTATGTACTCTCAGTCCACTCCCTGTCTTCTCAATCCACTCTATGTCCTTTTAGTCCACTCTACGTCCTCTCAGTCCACTCCAAGTCTTCTCAGTCCACTCTATGTCGTCTGAGTCCACTCCCTGTCTTCTCAGTCCACTCTATGTCCTCTCAGTACACTCCATGTCCTCTCAGTCCACTCCCCGTCTTCTCAGTCCACTCTCAGTCCACTCCCTGTCTTCTCTATTCACTCTATGTCCTTTTAGTCCACTCTATGTCCTCTCAGTCCACTCCCAGTCTTCTCAGTCCACTCTATGTCGTCTGAGTCCACTCCCTGTCTTCTCAGTCCACAGTATGTCCTCTCAGTACACTCCCTGTGTTCTCAGTCCACACTATGTCCTCTCAGTCCACACAATGTTTTCTCAGTCCAGTCCATGTCTTCTCAGTCCACTCTATGTCCTCTCAGTCCACTCCATGTCCTCTTAGTCCACTCCCCGTCTTCTCAGTCCACTCTAAGTCCTCTCAGTCCAATCCCTGTCTTCTCAGTCCACTCAATGTCCTTTCAGTCTACTCCCTGACCTGTCAGTATACTCTACGTCCTCTCAGTCCACGCCCTGAATTTTCAGTCCACTCTATGTACTCTCAGTCCACTCCCTGTCTTCTCAATCCACTCTATGTCCTTTTAGTCCACTCTATTTACTCTCAGTCCACTCTATGTCGTCTGAGTCCACTCCCTGTCTTCTCAGTACACTCCATGTCCTCTCAGTCTGCTCCCTGACCTCTCAGTCCACTCTATGTCCTCTCAGTCCACGCCCTGACTTCTCAGTCCACTCTATGTCCTCTGAGTCCACTCCCAGTCTTCTCAGTCCACTATATGTCTTCTCTGTTCACTCTCAGTCCACTCTGTCCTCTCAGTCCACTCGCTGTCTTCGCAGTCCAGTCAATGCCCTCTTAGTCCGCTCCCTGTGTTCTCAGTCCACTCTATGTCCTCTCAGTCCAATCTATGTCCTATGAGTCCACTCCCAGTCTTCTCAGTCCACTCTATTTCTTCTCTGTTCACTCTCAGTCCACTCTATGTCCTCTCAGTCCACTCGCTGTCTTCGCAGTCCAGTCTATGCCCTCTTAGTCCACTCCCTGTGTTCTCAGTCCACTCCATGTCTTCTCAGTCCACTCTATGTCCCTCAGTCCAATACGTGTCTTCGCATTCCACTCTATGTCCTCTCAGTCCACTCCATGTCCTCTCAGTCCACTCCCCGTCTTCTCAGTCCACTCTAAGTCCCCTCAGTCCACTCCCTGTCTTCTCAGTCCACTCAATGTCCTCTCAGTCTACTCCCTGACCTCTCAGTCCACTCTATGTCCTCTCAGTCCACTCTGTGTCCTCTCAGTCCACGCCCGGACTTCTCAGTCCACTCTATGTCCTCTGAGTCCACTCCCAGTCTTCTCAGTCCACTGTATGTCTTCTCTGTTCACTCTCAGTCCACTCTATGTATTCTCAGTCCACTCGCTGTCTTCTCAGTCCAGTCTATGCCCTCTTAGTCCACTCCCTGTGTTCTCAGTCCACTCTATGTCTTCTCAGTCCACTCTATGTCCTCTCAGTCCACTCCATGTCTTCTCATTCCACTCTATGTACTCTCAGTCCACTCCCTGTTTTCTCAATCCACTCTATGTCCTTTTAGTCCACTCTACGTCCTCTCAGTCCACTCCAAGTCTTCTCAGTCCACTCTATGTCGTCTGAGTCCACTCCCTGTCTTCTCAGTCCACTCTATGTCCTCTCAGTACACTCCATGTCCTCTCAGTCCACTCCCCGTCTTCTCAGTCCACTCTATGTACTCTCAGTCCACTCCCTGTCTTCTCTATGCACTCTATGTCCTTTTAGTCCACTCTATGTCCTCTCAGTCCACTCCCAGTCTTCTCAGTCCACTCTATGTCGTCTGAGTCCACTCCCTGTCTTCTGAGTCCACAGTATGTCCTCTCAGTACACTCCCTGTGTTCTCAGTCCACACTATGTCCTCTCAGTCCACACTATGTTTTCTCAGTCCAGTCCATGTCTTCTCAGTCCACTCTATGTCCTCTCAGTCCACTCCATGTCCTCTCAGTCCACTCCCCGTCTTCTCAGTCCACTCTAAGTCCTCTCAGTCCACTCCCTGTCTTCTCAGTCCACTCAATGTCCTCTCAGTCTACTCCCTGACCTGTCAGTACACTCTACGTCCTCTCAGTCCACACCCTGACTTTTCAGTCCACTCTATGTACTCTCAGTCCACTCCCTGTCTTCTCAATCCACTCTATGTCCTTTTAGTCCACTCTATGTACTCTCAGTCCACTCTATGTCGTCTGAGTCCACTCCCTGTCTTCTCAGTACACTCCATGTCCTCTCAGTACACTCCCCGTCTTCTCAGTCCACTCTAAGTCCTCTCAGTCCACTCCCTGTCTTCTCAGTCCACTCAATGTACTCTCAGTCTACTCCCTGACCTCTCAGTCCACTCTATGTCCTCTCCGTCCACTCTGTGTCCTCTCAGTCCACGCCCTGACTTCTCAGTCCACTCTATGTCCTCTGAGTCCACTCCCAGTCTTTTCAGTCCACTCTATGTCTTCTATGTTCACTCTCAGTCCACTCTATGTCTTCTCTGTTCACTCTCAGTCCACTCTATGTCCTCTCAGTCCACTCGCTGTCTTCGCAGTCCAGTCTATGCCCTCTTAGTCCACTCCCTGTGTTCTCAGTCCACTCTATGTCTTCTCAGTCCACTCTATGTCCTCTCAGTCCACTCCATGTCTTCTCATTCCACTCTATGTACTCTCAGTCCACTCCCTGTCTTCTCAATCCACTCTATGTCCTTTTAGTCCACTCCATGTCCTCTCAGTCCCCTCCCAGTCTTCTCAGTCCACTCTATGTCGTCTGAGTCCACTTCCTGTCTTCTCAGTCCACAGTATGTCCTCTCAGTACACTCCCTGTGTTCTCGGTCGACTCTATGTCCTCTCTGTCCACTCTATGTCCTCTCAATCCTCTCCCTGTGTTCTCAGTCCACTCTATCTCCTCTCAGTCCACTCTATGTCCTCTCAGTCCAATCCCTGTCTTCTCAGCCCACTCTATGTCCTCTCAGTCCACGCCCTGTCTTCTCAGTCCGCTCTGTGTCCTCTGAGTCAACTCCCTGTCTTCTCACTTGACTCTGTGTCCTCTCAGTCCACGCTGTCTTCTCAGTCCACTCTATGTCCTCTCAGTCCACTCCCTGTCTACTCAGTCCACTCTATGTCCTCACAGTCCACTCCCTGTCTTCTCAGTCGACTCTATGTCGTCTCAGTCCACTCCCTGTCTTCTCATTCCACTCTATGTCCTCTCAGTCCACTCCCTGTCTTCTCAATCCATTCTATGTCCTTTAGTCCACTCGCTGTCCTCTCAGTCCACTCCATGTATTATCAGTCCACTCTATGTCCTCTCAGTCCACTCTTTGTCCTCTCTGTCCACTCCCTGTCTTCTCAGTCCACTCTATGTCCTCTCGGTCCACTCCCTGTCTTCTCAGTCCACTATATGTCTTCTCAGTCCACTCTATGTCTTCTCAGTCCAATCTAAGTCTTCTCAGTCCACTCTATGTCTTCTCAGTCCAATCTATGTCCTCTCAGTCCACTCCATGTCTTCTCGGTCCAATCTATGTCCTCTTAGTCCACTCTCTGTCCTCTCAGTCCACTCTATGTCCTCTTAGTCCACTCTATGTCCTCTCAGTCCACTCTATGTCCTCTTAGTCCACTCTGTGTCCTCTCAGTCCACATTCTGTCTTCTCAGTCCACTCAATGGCTTCTCAGTCCACTCTATTTCTTCTCAGTCCACTCTATGTCCTCTCAGTTTACTCCCTGTTTCTCAGTCCACTCTATGTCCTCTCAGTCCTCTCCCTGTCTTCTCAGTCCACTCTATGTCCTCTCAATCCACTCTATGTCCTCTCAGTCCACTCCCTGTCTTCTGAGTCCACTCTATGTCCTCTCAGTCCACTCCCAGTCTTCTCAGTCCACTCTATGTCGTCTGAGTCCACTCCGTCTTCTCAGTCCACAGTATGTCCTCTCAGAACACACTCCCTGTGTTCTCAGTCCACTCTATGTCCTCTCAGTCCTCTCCCTGTGTTCTCAGTCCACTCTATGTCCTCTTAGTTCCCTCTATGTCCTCTCAGTCCACTCCCTGCTTTCTCAGTCCAATCTATGTTCTCTCAGTCCACTCCCTGACTTCTCAGTCCACTCTATGTCCTCTTAGTCCACTCCCTGTCTTCTCAGTCCACTCTATGTCCCTTCAGTCCACTCTATGTCCTCCCAGTCCACTCCCTGTCTTCACAGTCCACTCCCTGTCTTCTCAGTCCACCCCCTGTCTTCTGAGTCCACTCAATGTCCTCTTAGTTTACTCCCTGTCCTCTCAGTCCACTCCATGTCCTCTCAGTCCTCTCTATGTCCTCTTAGTCCACTCTATGTCCTCTGAGTCCACTCAATGTGCTCTAAATCCACTCTGTATGCTCTCAGTCCACTCTATGTCCTCTCAGTCCACTCTATGTGCTCTTAGTCCACTCTATGTGCTCTGGGCCCACTCTCTCTCTCCTCTCAGTCATATCTGGTTCTTCTCTGTCCGCTCACAGTCCCACCAGTTCACTCTCTGAATTGTCACTCTACTCTATGTCCTCTCAGTCCACTCAATGTCCTGTCAGGCCACTCTTTCTTCTCCGTCCACTCTCTCTCTCTCATCTTAGTCCAATGTGGTTCCTCTCAGTCCACTCTCTGTCCTCCGAGTCCATTTTCTGCCCACTGAGTCCCCTCTCTGAGCTTGGACTCCTCTCTCTGTCCTCTCAGTCCACTCTATGTGCACTCAGTCCACTCTCTGTCCTCTCAGTCCTATCTGCTTCCTCTCAGTTCACTCACAGTCAAACCAGTACTCTCTCTGTACTCATATTCCCCTGTCTGAATTCTTAGTCCACTTTATGTCCTCTCAGTCCACGCAGTGTTCTTTCAGTCCATTCTCTGTCCTCTCAGTCCACTGTATGTGCTCTCAGTGTATTTCCTTTCCTGTCATTGGGGATTATATGATCTGGTTTTGCAACAATTTGCATATCTGTCATACTCATACATATTTTTTGGGATTGCATTTATTCGGGGTTCGAACCCGGGTAATAATTTGTTTGTTGTACAGTTCTTTGCCGTACGGGTATCTTGAGCTGTAAGCATAGTGTCATTGCGACTCTGGTGTTCTGTCTGTAAACTACGTCCACGATTTAATACAGTTACAACTTATTACCTTTTCAAATACATGATGGCAGCTTTTCTCTCATCGCTATCGCTAAGGAGTGTAGTATTGGCTCCCATGCATACATGCTTAATTTGATTTACGTAGTAGCCTTGCGCGCGTCCGCCATGACAGTTCGCCTTGGCAACAGTTTATTGGATTATACCTAAAGTTCTAAAATACGTTTGATTTTTTAATCATGTAGCGTTGGATACAACACAATTTGTAGTTACAGATTTCTCTTCAAGGTAATGAGAGCAAAAGTGGCACATCGACGGTCCCAAGGAAGAACATTGTAACTGACAAAATGAACTTTTGCAGTAGAATTAAAAACAACTTCGGATGGCTGTGATTTTTCATTAGGCCTTTTTTCTTTGCATTACCATGATTGAAATTGATGTTTTACTCCATTGTAGTGATAACACATTCTCTGAAATCATTCTTTATATGCGTATTGTTATTAGAATGTTAAAATAAATTCCCGGTAAGAACATTGTCCTATGTGACATACCATAGTATTGCTTGTGAAAGAAGCGATAATGTCACAGTTTACACTTAACAGAATTGTAACTACATAACTACAAACAGGAATGTACATAAATATTTACAAAAAGTATAGTAATTTGTTTTACAATGCCACTGAATTGAATGTTATTAATCACTGCCGTGATAAATGCCAGGAATATTTCGTCACACTGATAGCAGATCGAAATATTCGCCCTCATCACCCAAGCATGGAAAATGTTTTATAATAGGCTACTCTGGAAATTTCAGATGGCGAAGAAGAAGTTAAAAACTCACCTTTCTCATTTAAAAATTATTTTAAAATATAGAACTCATTTATAAGAATATATTTAATTATACCTTAAAACCATTACAGAGCTAACTGAGCTTCAAAATAAAATGTCAAGACTGAGGTGCAAGCTTGCAGTTACTAACAAATCTAGAATACAAGTAAACTTTAGATAGGTTTGTAATAACCGTGCTTTAATACTGCAACAAACCACAGCCACACGGATCATATGCTGGATTATATAGAATCTATGGACGTCCTATATTGTTGGTGCAAGGAGAACTTCTCTATTTTTAGTTATGAATGTGAATTTGGATATTTCATTCTTAAGCTAAAGTTTTCAAAACACACTATATAGTAAGTAACAACAAAATATAGCAAAATCAAACTTACCAGAAATATCTCTTCTGCATTTTTATAGATAACCTCCTTCGCAAACATCCTGCCTAGGACTCACGTTACGGAATGCGCGCTGGTTCGAATCCCCATGGGGGAAGAAATTTTCTCATGAAATTTCGGCCAGTGTATAGAACCGGTGCCCACCCAGCATCGTGATGCACTTGGGGAGCTACGATAGGTAGCGAACTCTGGTTATGAAAGCCAGATATAACGGTTCGGGGGATCATCGTGCTAACCACACGATACCTGCATTCCGGTTGGATGATCGTCCAAATCTCCTTCGGCATGTGGACGTGAGGCCAGCAGTCGGCTGGTCTCGTTGGTCATGGTCCTTCATGGGCTGTCGTGCCTCGGATTATTATAGATCTGCATGTTGTTGCAAAATGCAGATACAATATTTGTAAGTTACATACACTGATTCAATTATTCATTCGGAGAAGACTATGGTAACTGTGTCGCTTACAATAGTTTTAACGGGACATTATTGCGACAGGAGGCAGTCGACAATTCTTAAGTAGATACTGCACCATACTATTCTACGTATAAAATGTATGAATGTTGGTTACAATATTTCAATATTGCGCGATTACTGCCCAAATATCCAGCCGATCTTATTCATGTTTATTCCACAGATGGTCTGTTATGAAACCTTCAGCTCTACGATTAAAACTCAAATTCTTCAAAATGTCGGTTACAATGTTCTTCCTAGGGACCGTCGACATGTCCTAATTTTTTCTGTGGTCTTTTGCAGTTCGCTTGTTTCTATACATTGACTCACAGTATAGCGTCCACACCTGTGGAGTAACGGTTAGAGCGTCTGACCGCGAAACCAGATGGCCCGGATTCTAATCCCGGTCGGGGCAAATTATCTGGTTGAGGTTTTGTCCGGGATTTTTCCTCAACTGCATATGAGCAAATGGTCGCTGCTGGACCCCGGACTCATTTCACCGGCATTATCACCTTTATCTCATTCAGACGCTAAATAACGTGAGATGTTGATACAGCGTCGTAAAATAACCCAATAAAAGTAGTGTAGCATTCTAGACTTGTTTTATAACGCTATTAAAGCGATTAACGCAAGAGAAATGCGATTGAAATGGTTTTCGTTTATTTATTTTATGACACTTTATCAACTGCGATGGTTATCTAGAGTCTGAATGAAATGAAGGCGATGATCCCAGCGAAATGAGTCCGGGGTTCACTGCCGATAGTTACCAGCATTAAGTATATCTGATCGATCCTCCTTTCGGTCTGATTACCAGGTTGGGTTTTTCCGAGATTTTCCCCAACCATAAGGCAAATGTCAGGTAATATTTTAGCGAATTTTCGATCTCACCTCATATCACATCTCGCTAAAAAAATTTAAAAAATTGTAGAAAATTGTAAAAAATTGTAGAAATGTAAAAATTGTAATTTGTAATCTTATAAAATGTTGACTTGTTCCACATCTTAAAGCTTCATTGCCAATGTAAGATCTATGGAATACAATGCAACAACCAGGTAACTTACAGCAGTGAACGCTTGAATGGATCCTTCGAAGAAACCCTGAAATTTTTCAAAGAAAAGGTAAGTTTAAAACACTGGAAATTAATTTTAATAAATACACTTACCATAACTCCATATTGGTGAACACTCAGTGCCAAAGATGTCTTCCTTCTTGGTATGACCTTATTTTGTCCTTCAAACACTGTTTACACAACAAATATTTGTTATATAATTCCTGCACAGCTGTAAAAACAGATTCACTTGCAAGATAATTTGTAACACCGAAAAATATAAAACACGAATCTGAAGAACCTAAATTTCAATCAATATCTGATAAAGTTAAGATAAGAAATCAACTTTCATCCGCCATGTTATGATTCTCGAATATATTTTTGCGTATGGACTTCCTTTCTTCCCCCCCCCCCAAGAAGCCCGATGATAGAACAGTTGAATATCATAAGACGAAAGACAGATTTAGTTCCTCGTAGATAGCCTATATATAAATACGTGTTATTACTATTGCTCCAATATAATGTTAATTGATTAAAAATATTTCATTACTGCATTAAAAAGAAACAGAACGCTTCACAGCTACTAAAATACGTCACAGTTTACAATAACATAACATAAACAAGTGAACAACTAATAGCGTCAGTAGCGTTCAGTTTTTGTATGATAAGCAGTCATCCTTGTCTCGTGTTCGGAAGACATTCGAAACCGGTTTGAATGTGCGCCATATCGTGTGGAAACAGAAAATATTTCACGCGTACTGTGAATACGAATAGCTCCAGTTCGATAAAATTGTTAATTTTGTACGGGAGTTTTAATTCTCTGAATTTAAATTAAATGTATTTGACAACATGTCGAAAGTGGTACGACATCATGTTGCCCAGTGTCGTGTGAATCTGTGTTTCGTTCTATTTTAGGGACACGAATTTGAAATTTAGATTTATGAAACTGAAATATTATATTACAAATAGATAATGTTAGTGTATTAAAACCTAGGCTTGTGCAAGAAAAGAAACTGACATCGAGGAAGTGTATTATTATTATTATTATTATTATTATTATTATTATTATTATTATTATTATTGGTTAGTATTATTATTATTATTATTATTGGTTAGTATTATTATTATTATTATTAGTGAATATTATTATTATTATTATTGGTTATTATTATTATTATTATTATTATTATTATTATTATTATTATTATTATTATTATTGGTGAATATTGTTATTATTATTATTATTATTACTGGGCTTACTATTAGCCTAATATTATTATTATTAATACTAGGCCTGGTAATTATGCAGAACAACCACAGAAGCGATTTTGTTATTTGTGGTGGTTTGGTAATGCTTAGTATTGGATTTCGTTTATTAATACGTGTATATTATGCGTAGGTCAGTTATGGTTGAGTTAGAGTAGCTTTTTAAATATGAAGATTTTTTTTTCTTCGTGTTTAGAAAACTATGTTGTTGAGTGCATAACTTTTAATGTATTGTGATTTGATTGGCTGACGTGTTGTGCGTTCTTATTGGGTGATGTGTCTTCCAATATGATTGGATGGTTGTGGTTAAGTGATAGCTGTATGTTACCAGCTAGAGTTTCTCCAAGTCATTGGCTGTGTGATTGTAGTTTGTCGTAGTTGGTGCGTGTATCATTCTCCTCTTCCGGGTAGAGCAGCTGGCTACGGACTGGAAGGTCTGGGGTTCGATCCCAGGTGGTGACAGGATTTTTTCTCGTTGCAAAACTTTCAGAACGGCCCCGAGGTTTACTCAGCCTCCTATAAAATTGAGTACCAGGCCTTTCCCGGTGGTAAAAGGCGGTCAGAGCGTGGTGCCGACCACAACACCTCATTCTAGTGCCGAGGTCATGGAAAGCATGGGGTTCTACCTACATGCCCCCCAAGTGCCTTCATGGCATGTAACGGGGATACCTTTACCTTTACCTTTTTATCATTCTCCTCTTGTAGGTGGTCTATCGCTATGAGTTGTAATGGATGTAGAATTTCGTTTTTTGACTGTATAGAGTTGAGAGAGGAGAATATTGTAGACTTTTTCGTGAATCACGGTATTATTAAGGATTGCATGATTTGCGAAGTGTGTTGCCATGAGTTTACAGTTTGGACTTCCGTTCTGGGAGATTATACTGCAAGTATGCAAAATGGAACAGCTTATTGAGCGGCAGCTGCAGCCCTGTTTCCTCCGAATTATTAAGGTTAGGTTCATCATGTTTGACATTGATTGACGAATTTGTGAAATTGATTCAGTCTTTGTATGGATATTTTGGCTAGGTTGGGTTAGTTTAGGTTATTACTACTTATATTGATTGACGAATTTGTGAAATTGATTCAGTCTTTGTGTGGATATTTTGGCTAGGTTGGGTTACTTTAGGTTATTACTACTTATATTGATTGACGAATTTGTGAAATTGATTCAGTCTTTGTGTGGATATTTTGGCTAGGTTGGGTTACTTTAGATTATTACTACTTATATTGATTGACGAATTTGTGAAATTGATTCAGTCTTTGTGTGGATATTTTGGCTAGGTTGGGCTAGTTTAGGTTATTACTACTTATATTGATTGACGAATTTGTGAAATTGATTCAGTCTTTGTGTGGATATTTTGGCTAGGTTGGGTTACTTTAGGTTATTACTACTAATATTGATTGACGAATTTGTGAAATTGATTCAGTCTTTGTGTGGATATTTTGGCTAGGTTGGGTTAGTTTAGGTTATTACTACTTATATTGATTGACGAATTTGTGAAATTGATTCAGTCTTTGTGTGGATATTTTGGCTAGGTTGGGCTAGTTTAGGTTATTACTACTTATATTGATTGACGAATTTGTGAAATTGATTCAGTCTTTGTGTGGATATTTTGATTAGGTTAGGTTAGGTTAGTTTGTTATTTCTATTTATATTTTTCCTCTTGAAAAAGGGGTGAAAATTAAGGGTTTAGATGAAAAAAATTAAATTAAGTTCTTGCGGTTTACGTTGTTTTCCTACTTTTGTTTTTAAGTTTTTTTTAAATGGGTAAAAATGTAGGGTTTTGGGAAAGAATAAAATTTAAAATCGCTTTTGTAGTTGTTCTGCATAATTATCCTAGGCCTACTACTACTATTATTGTTATTATTATTATTATTATTATTATTATTACTGAGCTTACTATTAATAATATTATTATTATTACTATTAGGCCTACTATTACTATTATCATTATTATTATTATTATTATTATTATTATTATTATTATTATTATTATTATTATTTCATCTCACTGCCATTTTCTATCATTCATTCTCATCATCATTTGATGTTTGTTTTGTATTTAGTATTAGTAGTATTTATTTATTTATTTAACCTGGTAGAGATAAGGCCGTCAGGCCTTCTCTGCCCCTCTACCAGGGGCCCGTTTCACAATCCTTACAAATTACAAATTAACAATTTACAAATAACAAGTAAAAGTTTACAAATGCTTATAAATTGTGTTTCACAATGCTATTTTATTAGTTTGTAAAGTCTGACGAACTTTACAAAATCAGCTATAGAAATTTACAAATACGCATTATTGGTTACACAATATCGCCAACGACAGTTTACAAAAATCGCTAAGGAGCAGAGCTGAAGTCGCTGTATTTTTACTACTATCGATACATATGTTTATATTTTGCACTAAAAAAGATTATTCTAAGCTTGCTGATTCATATTTCACCAACAGAAAATATAAAGTATTGTTAAAAAAAATTAAAAGTATTTAGATTTTTATGTATTGGCGACAATGGATGTGATGTGATTGGTCGAGTATACCAATACGTCTATTACTTAAATGACCAAAGTTAGCACAAAATTCAGTCAAATAAGTAAATAACAGATTTGGTCCACGTACAAATATGCAATTGATAAAATAATTACGATGTCTATCACAAATTCAGGTTCATTTTTTTTTTGTTGATCCATCAGTATTTATTAATGTTGCATCCATAACCTCACAAACATTAGTGATCCCATCAGCAGCATAAAAATTCTGTAAATAACATTTTGGTGATAAAAAATGTGCCCGAATTTAACTCTTTTAACAACATCAACTACCCTGTGGGCACTTTTGCACACTGATATCTTAGCAATTCCGTGCTTATCTACTAACCCACGGAACTGACAGCTAGTATGCATTCAATGAAAAACAACACAGTTCTCGCTTTGAGGTTAGGGGCTACGGCATCACTTTTCTCTTTTGGATATGATGTCCCATATCTTGTAGGAGAGATTCCAGCGGAACGGGACTCGAAACGACTTTAGAATACCGCGTAAGTAGTGTGGCTATTGCATTATTGAATTATTTATTTTTGGTGCAGGGAACTTCTTTATTACGTGCGAGTATTTATTAAATACAGTCTTCGTATATAAATACTTACGCGGTATTCTTAAGTATAGAACGGGACTCGTTCGAAACCTTTCATTAAATTTATACAATGATACGAACGAGTTATTAATTCTTGCCCGGAGAATTTTAGGTATACGTCTTCGTTTGATTAAGTCTAAATTCAATATCTTCGTCTGAGTCATTAGAAGTCCTTAATAACATCAAAACTGCTTTAGTTTAATTCTTAATATTATCCAGTTATTAAAAAATTAATTTAATAAGTATTTCTTTATTGGATTTATTCATAATTTGTTGCAATATCAAACTTTACACATCTCAGAGGTATTGTAGAAAATGTGCTGATTTTGCAAGTACAATTTACACGTTTGTAAAATTACCCTTCATTGTGAAACAGAATACTTGTAAAGTGAGCAAAATTTAATTTGTAAAGATTTGATTTCCTTTGTAAAGTTCAACATTACAAACAAAGATTGTGAAACAGAAATTTACAATTTTACAAGCAAAGTTTACAATTTACAAAGATTGTAAACTGTTATTATTATTATTATTATTATTATTATTATTATTATTATTATTATTATTATTTAGTCCGTCCGATCCGTGGCTATTATTGTTTCTTTGAATCGCTCTAACCTTCGAGTGGGTGATCAGCCCAACTTGAAGTGGTTTTATTTGAGTTTTCCTTCTCTTCCTCAGTTCTTCTGGTTGTGATAAAAGTATTGAAAATTGGTTTATAGCGCTACATTGGCAGTGGTAAAAGTATACAGTATTCGTTCAGTGGCCGTTGGATGCTCTACCTTGACCAATATTTCTTATTTAATTGTTGTCTGGATTTTATATCGCTTAGCAGTGTCAAGGATTTAACACTCGCGTTGCATAAACATGAAAGCGCTTATAGTATTCAATTGTCATACAAGGATAGACGCGTGTTGCGTTCAGTGGCGGCCAAAGAAGCAGCGTTGGATCCGAAGCTGTACAAAAGGTAAGTCTTTAATGAGATTGTTGTTTCTGCTTGTTTTCCTTTCATTTATCGCTCCTCGTACCCGCGTGATCTAAGGCGCCATGCCTTCGACTAGAAATGCCGAATGACGTAACGATGTAATGGATCGGTGCCCACTTAACACCGTGATGAATATGGGGAGCTACAATGAGTAGAGAATTCCGGTTTCGTAACCCAAGTGTAACTGCTGAACAATCGTACTGAGGTACTTGAACTAGAGGTCAGCAGTAGGTTGTTAGATCTTAGCCTTCCATCTGCTGTGACGCCACGTACCTCTTTATTTCATTTCATTTTATTACATTTCATTTCATATTGTAATTGGACATTTCCAATGATAGTCCTTTAACTTGTGCAAGAAAAGAAACCGACATCGAGCAATTTTATTATTATTATTATTATTATTATTATTATTATTATTATTATTATTATTATTATTATTATTATTAATTTTGTAGGTACGTGTCTAATGTTCTTGATTTAACAATCTAGTTATTTTCTCTCTTGCTTCCCAGTAAGACTTGTATTTCTTTGAAGTGCTTCACAGTGTGTTAAATGATTCATATCCATTTCTTCTTATTGAGAATACAATACACAATTTAGAGTAGACAGAATGCCATTCCTATGTAAATGTTTAACCACACAATCATGACCTGTAAGGAGCCTGAACATGGCCTCAGCAGATTTACGTGGTAGGTCAGAAATTGAATAAGGTCATTTTAGTAAATTTTTCATGTGGAAATTTTCTATAGCATTTGGTATTCGGACATTAAAATTATTTTGAATTTAATTTTTGATAACCTTTTTATTCAATAATACGAAAAATTATAGTTTTGTTTTTCTTCAATTTTAGTTCCTTTCTCTCATTACGGCTTATACCACAATGTTCAGGAATCCACTGAAGAACTATGATTTTAATTAAATTTTGAATTTGTTTTTATTATTGAATGAACTCTTTATATTTTTTTTTCATTTTTGATTGGTTTGTTTGATACTATTGATTGTATTATGGCTCTAGAATCTATCATCATATCCCACCTCCCTCAAATCCATTTTAATATTATCCTCCCATCTACGTCCCGACCTCCCCAAAGGTCTTTTTCCCCTCCGGTCACCCAACTAACATTTTATATGCATTTCTTCTGGATTCGCCCATACGTGCTACATGTCCTGCCCATCTCAAACGTCTGGATTTAATGTTCCTAATTATGTCAGGTGAAGAATACAATGCGTGCAGTTCTGCGTTGTGTAACTTCCTCCATTCTCCTGTAACTTCATTCCTCTTAGTCCCAAATATTTTCTAAGCACCTTTTTCTCAAACACCCTTAATCTCTGTTCGTCTCTCAAAGTGAGAGTCCAAGTTTCACAACCATAGAGAACAACCGGTTATATAACTGTTTTATAAATTCTAACTTTCAGATTTTTTGACAGCAGGCTAGATGACAAAAGCTTCTCAACCGAATAATAACAGGCATTTCCCATATTTTTTCTGCGTTTAATTTCGTCTCGCGTGTCATTTATATTTGTTACTGTTGCTGCAAGATATTTGAATTTTTCCACCCCTTCGAAGGACAAATCTCTAATTTTTATGTTTCTATTTCGTACAATATTCTGGCCACGAGAATTACTTACTTAATTACTTACTTACTTACTTATTGGCTGTTAAGGAACCTGGAGGTTCATTGCCGCCCTCACATAAGCCCGCCATTGGTCCCTATCCTGAGCAAGATTAATCCAGTCTCTATCATCATATCCCACCTCTCTCAAATCCATTTTAATATTATCTTCCCATCTACGTCTCGGCCTCCCCTAAGGTCTTTTTCCCGCCGGCCTCCCAACTAACACTCTATATGCATTTCTGGATTCGCCCATACGTGTTACATGCCCTGCCCATCTCAAGCGTCTGGATTTCATATTCCTAATTATGTCAGGTGAAGAATACAATGCGTGCAGCTCTGCGTTGTGTAACTTTCTCCATTCCCCTGTAACTTCATCCCTCTTAGCCCCAAATATACGAGAATTATTATTATTATTATTATTATTATTATTATTATTATTATTATTATTAACACATTCGCAAAATGGCCGGAAGATACTGGTATGAAAATTAACGTCCCCAAAACTATTGTAGGCCTAATTAACTTTTCGAAAAAACTTCTTCACCAAAATTTTATTATCATTGTCTGAATAATGTTATAATGAACAGAACGGATTGCGTAAAAGACGTAAAGAATACTCATGGACAGCAAACTGTAATTTCAGTCACACTGCACTGGTTACATACAGTATAAATTAGTCATGCATTAAGAAAGTTAGGAATAATATGGTCAAAACTTATTCTGTTTCTACGCTTGTTTCGCCTTTAATACTATACTATACAGTCTATTAAAGCCATCGAAACTTGAATGTGCATCTGTAGTTTGGAACTCTATTACAAATACTGATTCAGCTAAATTCGAAAATAATGAAAGAAAATTTACATCGTTATGTTCGTTCAGATTTGTGCCTGATAACTCCGAGTATATACAGTAGCTATGAGCTAAAATGTGATTCATTGTCGAAGCTTATATGCTAGACGACATGAACTTAAATTTCTGTTCTTACGTAAGGTCCTTAAAGGTGAACTTTTAACTCTTTCACGAACAATGTCAGCTTTCGTATTCCGATGAAAGATATCAGAGTTTAAAAACTTTTCTATATTAGAAATTCAAAATGTGTCCGTCCATGTGCATTAAAATGCCACCATGCATGGCTGCGAATTCGATCAATTCAATGGTGAGACTTAGTGTCCATGGCAACGTCATAAATCTTCAATCTTGCAAACAATATCTACTTATATTGTTGCTAGGTCTTCAATTGTTAAATTCATGTTATCGTGGTTTTCTCATATTTCTGAAGCTACAACAATAGGTTACTTTCATACGTACTTACTACGAAACATTTTTAACAATGCTGATTTATGTACTGTTCCTACAGTAGGAATTTCATTGCAAGGAACTTTCCAGACATTGAGGAATCTTTTTTCATTCTGCAGATGTTATAAACCTGCGGATTTCGTAGTGTAAAAATTACGATTTATGTGCCAAGAATGTCTCGAAATACAGAAAAGTAATCATAACCAGTAAAATGACTGTCAACTGTTACTGACAGTTTACTGGTATGTAAGTAAAGCTTTGTGTTAATCTATAATGGGTTTGAGTCTGGGTAAGAAGACAAACAGAACGTGAATGGAAAGAAAATGAAAATTACACATGTAATAATAATAATAATAATAATAATAATAATAATAATAATAATAATAATAATAATAATAATAATAATAATAATAATATATTTATTTAGTTATCTGGTTATTTATTTATTTACGTATTTATTTGTTTATTTCTTTATTTACTCATCTGTTTGTTTGTTTGTTTGTTTGTTTGTTTATAACTGGGATGTTACAGACTTACTATTTGGACCGATGGGTTGTTTACCAAAATTTATATGTAATATCCTTAAATCCTTTAAAATTCCTTTTTATGAGGTTCAGAAGATTGTGATGAAAATTCTGAAGACCTGTCTTCAAATTCTGCACTATCATTTATATGTCATCACATACATTTTTATTTTAATATACAAATGGAATAATTATTTTACTCGTTTCATTTCCCTCTATTTTTACATATTTGTAATTCCGTATCTCAATGGTCAACCTCACTTGCGGACGGATGATTTTAAATAAATTTTAGTATACATCTTGATTACACAACTTTTAACTTTCTTGTGTTAAATTTTAACGACCAGTTCTGAAGATGACCCATAAATAGGTCGAAACATGTAAACAAGGTACGTTAAAATTTAACACAAGAAAGTCTTATCATACATATTCCGAAATTTTAGTAGTTTATTTACATATTTATTTAATTATTTGACCAATAAAAGTCCAGCACAGAGACACGAATCAAAACAGTAATAATTTTTTTTTTATAATTTATTGATCGATCAGCGCATTTAGCGCTATACAGATCATTTCTAAGTAAAATATAATACAATACATGACACTGAATTGAGGGCAACCTAGATTGGGCTCCTCAATGAACAAAAATAATTGTTACTAAATAATTATTTACATAGGTTGGTGTAATGATAAATTTTTATTATAATATGAGGTCCATTGGAAGTCGGCTCTTGATTCTGGTGGGAAATGTGGACTTCCTTCCGGAGTGTAGTGGATGGCGCCTGGAACATTTTCTAGGTTGTCATAGAACTTCTTAGCTTGTGAATGAATAAACTGTTTGATTGTGTCAATACCAGTTTCTCTGTGTTACGGACAAACCAAGGAGAATTGAGTGAAATTCGTAGGACTTTATTTTGAAATGACTGTATGTGTTTAATTTCACTTATTGCAGCTCCTCCCCAGACAGGAGAGGCGTAAAGCAGTAGAGGTCGTAATAGAGATGTGTAAAGTAGCATGCGATTTGGTAGCTTTAGAGATGATTTCTTGTTGAGGAGCGGATATAATTTAGCGAGTCTTGAGTACGCCAATTTAAGTTTGTTGTTGATGTGATGTTTCCATGACAGACGGCGATCTATTAAGTAATAAATTGAATCATAATAAAGAACAGTAGAAAAAGAAAGTCCAGAATGATTAATTTATACAAAATAAAAACTTTAATAACAAATTATAATCTGTGATATAAAAACAAAATTCTAATTGTTTGTTGATTATATAATAAAATATAAAAATTATGACGTCATTAATGTAATAACGATAACAATTAGGCCTGCTAAAGCAGTTATTCATTTATTTCATTACGAGTTATTTTATTATTTTATTAAACTGTAGAATTTTCTTTCTCTGCTCAACCCGTGCACGCCAACAAGCAGGTCGCTCATCGATGTGGACATACCAGCTGGTCGCCAGACGCTGGCTCGTCTCCACACCCTGTCACAAAATGCGTGTTCGTTTCTATCTTTCAGTAATTTCTTTCTTTCGTCATTCCTTTTTTCCTTTTGTCTTTAAGTGAAGAGGTTGGTATTTTCTTTTTTAACTTTTGTTAATTGATGCATGTTTTTCATTTATTGTATGTATAAAATATCATTGCTGCAAAAAATTCAAATTCGAGGTTGGTTAAAAAAAACATATTTGCGGTCCAAATTAAGAAAAGAAATACCAGCATGCAGTAATTCACTAAAATTTTTATATCTCGGCCATTTTGAAAGATATATTGAAAGAGCGTTAAAATAAGATATACTGTATATACATATACCACGCCTTCTCACGAGAAAAACGAAAAGTTAACATTGATATAATTTTAGTATAAATGTGATATACCATTTTAAAGAGGAAAAGTTAAAGATTTAATTGAAAAAAAAAATAAAAGAAATCCAAAATTCGCATTTTTTTTTATAAGAATGAAGGTTAAAATTAATACTTGGACACCTCTACTCAGAAAATCGAAAAATTAAAATGGGTAAAATTTGAGTAAAGTCATATTATGTGATATACCATTTTAAACAGGGAAACCGGAATAATATATTGATTAAAAAAATAAACAATAAAATTTTCATCCATAATCCAATTCCGTTTTCCTAAATTGCGAGATCTGTTGAAATATTAAAATTTACAATATTCATTAAATTTCCTACAGCCCAGCCTCATGGTCCAGTGGTCAGAGCTTCTAGCTGTAGTTCATGAGCTCCCGGGTTCGATTCCCGGTTAGAGCAGAGGAATGTTTCCTTAAAGGGAATTATTCCTTTGTTCTTCTATGGTCTGGAATTTAGGTTAAGTTTAGATTTAAGACCCCTCCTGGCGCCACATAATCACGATCATCATATCATATCATCGGGGCGCCCCAACCTCAGATGTGGGTTACATTTAAGCCACTGCCACGAGAGAAGACCAGAAATGTCATAAGACAACCTGGTGACATTAGATAAAAAAATTCTATATTGTATTGTCTATTTCTTACGTTGCCTTGGTAACTGCAACCGCTGCTCTTCTGTTTCAGGTGATGCCAGACTCGCACCTTTGGTGAGTGCATTCACTTGTTTCTGAATTTCGTTTTGTTATTTGTAAGCGTTGTATTAGCATTTCAATAGAATTATGAATGTACTGGATAGTTCAGTGGTAGGTATTTATTGTTGTTTTTCAGCTATGATTATAACTTTACATAATTTGCATTACTGTTAAGTCTTCGAAGAATTTATTATAGGGATTATTTTTCACTGCGGGTTAGTAAACGAGAGATAGAAGTCATTACGGAAAATATTACGTACAAAATGGTAGTCTGTTGACGAATTGTTCATTCGGTTAAAAGTAATACCAATTAAAATTAAATTAAATCTCTAGTGCGTTAGGCCTACTATGAGAGCATTTCACCTCATTTTTACAGCTCTGAACCAATTTCACAGCATTTTTTCACTAATATTTAAATCGGTACTTATATGGAATTTGGTTATTTTATGAGAACTTTTGTCTTCTCTTCAACGAAAGTATTTTGTATAGGGTGAGCCGTAAGTAATGTCATTAATTCTGGTGGATGATTCCTTTAGTAAAGGGCAACAAATAAAGTCAAATAGCATTTTGCTGTATTTTGAATAGTTTTCAACAAAATGTGCGTTTTGAACTTAATTAATTACGAGATCGTGCAACGCTGTGTAATCGGCAGGGAGTGCACATAAGGCTGAGTTGCTCTCAACAACTTCATCTGGTTTGTCATGAACAGGGAAGTTGAAGTTCAATGCCACATACATTGTTTTTAAACTCGTAAGAAAGAAATACAGATGATATACTGTTTAATTTTTGTGTTTAAACTGTGTTAGAGAATTTTGTATGGAATAAATAAAAAAATTAAAGTTACGGGAAATTGTGATCAAGGTTTAGTTTAATTTAATAACCCTGTGCAGCAAAGCTTTAAAAATGACGTCACAGCAGCTGTGGAGGACATAAATGCTTATTAAATTGTATCTAATATATTTTTAACGTCATATCTAAGTGTATTTTAAAACATTTGTTATTTCTCTGGCTTTCCACGATAGGCCTACCTCTACCATCGCCTTCCCTTAACAATTGTGTGTCCTACAGATCTGATTTAACTTATCCAGCGACATCTGTCACTGATTGGTTATAAGTCCTAATTAGCTTCAAAAAATAAAGATATTAAAATAAATTGAGATATTTTAAGATAGATTGTGCAATTCTTGAACTCATTGTTTGACCGGAACGATCGCACAACCCTGGATTCGAACCTAAGTTGCCGAGTTTCGCAATCAGGAACTTCCCATGTAAAAATATTAATGAACTGTATTGTAATATATTACGTTCCCTTCCTACAGCTTGTTATTGTTACGTCACATTTCAGTGTCATGACCTATATGCGCAAGAGACCTAATAACAGTATGTCACGACAATTACGATATTCTTATCTCTGGGGGGTCTCAGCCGACCCTCATAACATGTAATGTGAAAATATAAAATATCCCCAGTAGATTTTAACACGTTTCCGATCTCGTATCTAGCTATCATATCGATAGCAATTATTATCAATGTCTGCTGGCCTATGTTTACAAAGACGAAGGCTGATTAATTTTATCGTTGCCTATTGTTGCACGGCTCGTTTTGTAATGTGAAGGCGCGAGGGGAATTAGCGAGAAATATTGTGTGCGGCCAAACGTTCACTGCTGGGTTATTAATGACATTATCAACACCGCTATGATTGCAACATAGCATCATACTGCAAAACATCTGCAATTTCTCAAGTAGTAAATTAAATCAGAATTGTGGTCGGCGAAGATTGAAGATTTATAATGAAAGACTCTAGATACAGATTACATACAGTAGGTGTATTGCGCATGTGTTCAACTCAACAAACTGAATTATGAGGCAGATGTTATATTCCATTTTATGGAATTTTATTGTAACTGTCCAAAATGAAAAGGTATATTACTCTGTTCTCAAAATGCTACAATTAATAATTATTTTCGTGATTGGGGTAATTTTCTTCTAAATGTCAGACGAAACGCAAGATAATTTTATGTAAGGGAACACTATGCTTTTAATAATGATTGAAGGGCTCCCTGCAAAAAGGAGGCAGCTCCATTTTTACGAAGTTGTGGGAAACGATGAAAGCATTCTAAAAAAATTCAACTTTTAACGGACCTTCATTCCTTTTTCATAGTATGTTCTAGGTATCCAGGAGTTTCATTTTATGACCCGCTCATTTATTGAATTCAGCAATTTAGGAGGGTAAAATACAAACAAATAATGGAGCTACTCCCTTTTTGCAATAAAATTGTATATAATTAGCCACAGTCTGTACTGAACACACATTGTATATTGCTCTGTTATCATAAATTCATAAACTACACAACACATAGCAGATGTATGTACAGGGTGATTCATGACGTGTTACCGCCACTTACGGAGCATATTGCCAAAGACACTCTGAGCAAAAATTGTCATATAAATAATTGTTACACTAATTTGAAGTTGTTAAAAATACCCTTTTTTATTCAGTTTTAAGAGTAATATATAGCGAATTAAATATTCAGAACTATACTTTCTTTAATTCGCTAGTACTTTGAAGTTAAAAACGTGTTGTGAATTCCATAGTAGCTTTGTACAGAAATTTCTTTCAATTTTTAACTACAAATTTACATTTTTCTTACGCATTTATCACAATAATTGTTACTTGTAAACTATTTAAGACTGTACATTAGGATGCAAAATTGAACTGTAAAGAATCAAGTTGCTAGAAGTGGTATGATTTGAAACAATTCTTGTGATTAGTGTGTAAAAATAATTTAATTTTTAGTTAAAATTGGGAAAAGAAGAAAAAAATCTATACAAAGTAACTAAGGAATTTTTTAGTTTCAGAACACTAGCCAATTAAATCAATTACACTTCTGAATAATTCACTCTCTATTTGTAACATTGTTTTACTCTTAAAACTAAATAATAAAGGCATTTTACTAACAACTTCAAATTAGTGTAACTCTGAAAATATTCAGAATAGGACTCATGTTTATATGACAGTTTCTGATCAAAATGTCTTCGGAAATAAGCTCCGTAAGCGGCGGTAACTCCTCGTGAATCATCCTGTGTATACAGGGTGAACCGTACATAATGTCATTAACGTCAGAGGGTTATTCTTTGAGGTATTTCGCACAAAACAGTTCAATGCAATATTGTTTGTTTTTGTTTCCTTTCGAGATAAAAATTGTTTTATATGAAACATTACACAGCGTGCTTTAGGAAAGTCATTGATTTAATTCCCAATATGCTCAGTCAATTTAAGAGTGTATTGTGATAATAGATGATTGAACGAATTTTAGTTTTGTCCTTTAAAAGTGCAGAAATTTGATGCGAACAAAACGTAACGTTTTAAAATTTCTTTACAGAACTAAGTGTTAGGGCCTATATTTGTTCGGCCAAAATTTCTGCGCATTTAAAGGACAAAACTAAAATTCTTTCAATAATTTATTATCATAATACACTGCTTTGCTTCCTTTTGCAACACAGAGTTGGAGGCACTGAAACGGATAGGATTTCAGGTCAGACATTCCTGGCGCTCAATTCTAGCAACAAGTGAAAGGCACAGACTGGGCTGAAGATTTAATTGTGGAATTATAAATTGCGGACTGCAAGCTGAAACTGAAAGCTTTGCAAATAGTTGAAAGGAGATCACCGCACAATTACTACGCAAATTCCAGACTCATGACTTGAAATTCTTTACCTTTCAAGTTCACTGTTTTTAACTGCTTCAAATTCCATTGTTCGTGGCACTATATAACTCTATCGACGTTGTCTGGCAGACATTGTTCCCACCTTGAAGTTTAAAACAGACGACAGTCGTATTGCGGAATGCGATGTGAACAGCGGGCTAATAGCGATCATGAAACTAAATTGAGTGCGACAAACGAAGTGTCGTCATGGTAACTAGCGACATGCACGAGCATCTAGAGACAAAAGAATGACAATCTTTCATTTGTTTTCGGTTTTTGATACGACTCTTACCAATTGTAAATCATGTCTTTCGAGAAGACAGTATCGTAAAATATGCCAGGCAGCAAGGAAATTATTATTTATTATCATAATTAAATTTGAGATCCAGGACGACCTGAGGAGCGCTGGTTTGATCAAGAATATTTATCTTGAGAAAGACAGAAACAAGCTCAATGGACCCTTAATCTGTGAAGTTCATGGTGATGAATAAATAAACAAATAAATAAATAAACAAAGAAATAAATAAAGGAATAAATATAGAAATTAATGAATTTATTAGTGATTGAGTGAATTAATGAATTAAATAATGAATGAATGAATTAATTAAATAAAGAATGATTGAATGAATTAAAGAATTAAATAATAAATTAATGAATTAAAGAATAAATGAATGATTGAATGAATTAACCCATATATGCCTGAAATATTTGTTTGCAATTTTTGTATATTTTTCAAATCTCATTTAATGCAGTATATAACTGAAGTATTTGTATGGTGTCGAAACATTCTAGTTGTAACTGGTTGAGCTAGAAACAGGTGTCCTTTTAAAATGACAGGAGGCATATGAGCATACATTTTGAGGAATAATTGTATACTATGCTTACATGAAAGGAAACAATGTAATTGTTGTAATTTACAATTATTATTATTATTATTATTATTATTATTATTATTATTATTATTATTATTATTATTAACAAATTATTACGTTATTTTATTATATTTTCTTTATTATTACTACTAATATTATTCTGAAGCATGATGCATTGTGGCTAAATTCGTTTTAACTCTGGAATGCTTTCGTCATTGAATAGTACCGTATTGCTATTAATACGTAAAACTAAGTAATAGACGAAAATAGTGTTGAAGTTTCGAGGAGGAGGTTATATTGGGAGAGAAGTGACGATACATACGAGTATAATGAAGCAATTGCTGTGGCAATGTCGAAAGACAGGTTTCAGTTCATTTTATAAAATCTACATTGTTATGACAATGACAATTTAGATAGAAAATAAGACCTCTTCCAAAAATACTAAACGAAACTTATGTCCGTTCAATATCTCCCTCCAGAATATCACCAATCCTCCACTTGACGTCCACACCTGTGGAGTAACGGTCAGCGCGTCTGGCTGGGAAACTAGGTGGCCCGGGTTCGAATCCCGGTCGGGGCAAGTTACCTGGTTGAGGTTTTTTCCGGGGGTTTCCCTCAACACAATACGAGCATATGCTGGGTAACTTTCGGTGCTGGACCTCGGACTCATTTCACTGGCATTATCACCTTCATTTCATTCAGATGCTAAATAACCTAGATGTTGATACAGCGTCGTAAAATAACCCAATAAAAAAATCCACTTGTAAACATATCTTGCTATGCAAATCTGGCTTTCAGGTATATCTCCCTGTGAAGAAGACTTGAATAATTTCAAAGGAAAAATTGTTCTGGGGCGGGTATCAATCCCAGGACCTTTGGCTTAGCGCACCAACGCTATGCCGACCAGCTACCCAGCAACTACACCCGACACTGTCTCAACTTTTCCCTTCATATCCACACATCTCAGTGGGCTGACAAGACGCCAGAACCCCAATTTTGAGTGCACACGAATTCTGTGTAGCATTTGTAGGCTGCATTATAGTGATATGTCTGTATTTGAGATGAAATTTTGCCCGTAGCATAATTTTCAAACGTAGATAGCATTTTATGCAGGGAAAATCCACTAAAATTGGAAAAGCGAAACAATTTCGAAATATATGGGGATATGCCTACTGTCCTTTCAAAAGGACACATAAGTTTTCGTCATTGTCATGTCGCACTGAATAGACATTTCGAACGCATTGTGGTTTCACGTTATATTTATGTTTATTATTTTACAACAATTTGTAAAATAATTCCGAACTGTAAAAATATTTAACATTCTTATCTGATTTGCGTCTCGGATGCCATAGCTGAAATAAACGAACAATTCTCACGTCCACATCTCAAACTCAACGACGACCAGAACTCTCATTACCAGTCTTACCACACCTAGCAAGCCTCTAATTAAGACCAGCAATAGTGACACCTGTGGAAAAGCAAATGCGTTGACTGTAGAGAGGGTAATTTGAAACATTGACAGATCGAATGAGTGAATTGCAGAATGAATTAATAATTTATTGAATAGATTAAAGAATGAATGAATAATTGCTTGAATGAATTGAAGAATGAATGAATTATCGATTGAATGAATTAAAGAATGAATTAATAATTGATTGTATGAATTAAATAATGAATGTATGATTGAATGAATTACGGAATGAATTAATTAATTATCAATTGAATGAATTAAATAATTAAAAATTGAAAACATGTTCACCATTCCTCCCAGTGCATCCTTCAGTAGGCAGTTACTTCTCAGTCAGTAACCCAACCAATTCCTTTTCCTCTTCCTGATCAGTTTCAGCATCATTCTTTCTTCATCCACTCTTTCTAACACAGCTCCATTTCTTATTCTGTCTGTCCATTTCACATGCTCCATTTTCTCCATATCCACATTTCAAATGCTTCTAGTCGTTTCTCTTCACTTTGTCTTAATGTCCATGTTTCTTTCCCATATAGTGCCACACTTCACACAAAGCACTTTACTAGTCTCTTCCTTAGTTTTTTCCAGAGGTCCGCAGAAGATGCTCCTTTTTCTATTAAAAGCTTCCTTGGCCATTGCTATTCTCATTTTGACTTACTGGCAGCAGCTCATGTTACTGCTTATAGTACACCCCAAGTATTTGAAGCTGTCCACTTGTTCTACTGCCTCATTTAGAATTCGCACGTTTACCTTCTTTATTTCTCTTCCGATAACAATCGTCTTCGTCTTTTTTAAATTTATTTTCATCCCATATTGCTTACGGCTGTAAATATTTATCTCTATTAGCATATGATTTCTTATAAATAAATAAGTACATATATAAATAAATAAATAAATAAATAAATAAATAAATAAATAAATAAATAAATAAACGAATAAATCAGTAAGTAGGTTAAAAAATCAGATCACAAATAAGTAAATAAATTAATTAAAAAAATAAAAACATGAATACAATTATTACACAAGTAAAAATAATAAGAAAGAAGTAAATAAATAGTAAAAATGTAAAAAATAAATACATAATAAAAATAAATAAATAAATAAATGAGTAAATACATTAATAATAAATATATAGATAAGTACTAAGTAAGTAAATAACTAATTAATTAATAAACAAACAGTCTTCTGTTTCAACATTGCCATTCATTGACAACGGATGTTGCGTAACCATGGAAACACTGCCACCACGTTCTTTCAGGTTTCATAACTGTTTGTTGATTGCCCTGCCCACACAAGCTGCCCTGACTGAATCGCACCTTCCTCGCATACATATTGCACAGCCGTGGCGCCAGGGAATCAGTTAATATGATCGCACACTTTTCCATAATCTTGCTTGTTACTTCCGACCCGCTGGTATAATGAATTCTGCCTGATTGCACTCCGTTGCAAGTAACGCGATTTCATAACTTATAAATTCAGTTTATCCCATATAAGTGGTTACTATAATATTCAGAATCTATACTATAAACTTGAAAGTGGTTTATCGCAATTTTTACAATTTTAAGGGACCTGCTATTGAGTGTGTTGTTCAATTTTGGTAATTTTCTCCATTATTAAATAAGGTGCCGAAATATTAACCCTCTGATATTAATGAAATTACTCGGGAAAATCAGAATTTTTACATCTTAACTTAGCAGAAATAAGACATCTGCAACATCTGGAGTAATGAAACTTTGCACACAAATTCATTACAGCCCATTTTCACGCGTGGATATTATTAAGAAAGCCGTGTATTTTTTTCAGACAATCAAGGTGAAAACTCAGTATTAATAATAATAATAATAATAATAATAATAATAATAATAATAATAATCACAGCAAGTTTTATTAATGTATAAATAAGTGCAACATTTAATTTTATCGAGCCTTATATCCGTTTTAAATTTTTTATGATACTTACTGACGATAGCTTTCAGAGGACTCGCAGGTTCATTGCCGCCCTCACATAAGCCCGCCATCAGTCCCTATCCTGAGCAAGATTAATCCAGTCTCTACCATCATATCCCACCTCCCTCAAATCCATTTTAATATTATCCTCCCATCTACGTCTCGGCCTCCCCAAAGGTCTTCTTCACTCCATCCTCCCAACTAACACTCTATATGCATTTCTGGATACGCCCCTACGTGCTACATGTCCTGCCCATCTCAAACGTCTGGATTTAATGTTCCTAATAATTATGTCAGGTGAAGAATACAATGCATGCAGTTCTGCGTTGTGTAACTTTCTCCATTCTCCTGTAACTTCATCTCTCTTAGCCTCAAATATTCTCCTAAACACCTTATTCTCAAACACCTTAATCTCTGTCCCTCTTTCAAAGTCACAGTCCAAGTTTCACAGACATGCAGAACAACCGGTTTTATAAATTCTAACTTTCAGATTTCTTGACTAGATGACAAAACCTTTCCAACGTAATAATAACAGGCATTCCATATTTATTCTGCATTTAATTTCCTCTCGATTGTCATTTTATATTTGTTTCTGCTGCTCCAAAATATTCGAATTGTTCCAAATTTTCAAGTGGTAAATTTCCAGTATTTGTATTTCCATTTCGTAATATGTTATGTCACGAGACATAATCATATACTTTTTCTTTTCAGGATTTACTTCCAAACCTATCAGTTTACTTGCTTCAAGTAAAATTTCCGTGTTTTCCCTAATCGTTTGTGGGTTTTCTCCTAATATATTCACGTCATCCGCATAGACAAACAGCTGATGTAACCCGTTCAATTCCAAACCCTGTCTGTTATCCTGGACTTTCCTAATGGCATACTCTAGAGCAAAGTTAAAAAGTAAGGTGATAGTGCATCTCCCTGCTTTAGCCCGCAGTGAATTGGAAAAGCATCAGACAGCAACTCGCCTATACGGACTCTGCTGTAAGTTTCAATGATTGTGAGACACATTTTAATTAATCGAACTAGTTTCCTGGGAATACCAAATTCAATAAGAATATCATATAAAACTTCTCTCCTAACCGAGTCATATGCCTTTTTGAAATCTATGAATAACTGATGTACTGTACCCTTATACTCTCATTTCAAGAAAATACAATGAAAATATTGTAGAACGTGCTAAAAGCTCGGTAACACGTGAGCTTAATCAGATTTCTTCAACTTTTTAACTGTTTGCGAGATGTGCAAAGAATAAGGTATGTGCAAATTTTCAGCTGCTAATTTGAAGTTAACTTTTTTAGTTGCGCATAATTTTGTGGCACGGAGATATGAATTTCCTTACTTCACAACAAGTTTCAGTTGTAATTTTTAATGTGTTATATCATGATTTTGTAGAATAGAACACACTCACGACTTCTTACATTCCTTTGCCTTCTTGCCAGGCATAATTAAGGCCAGTAAATTAAAAGTTTTAAGTTGTTCTGTAAAACATATCAGACGTAGCTGCCGTTTCTCAGATTATTTTCCGGTGATGAACATAAGAACAGGCCGGCATTTCTATTCTGAAGCGTCCTCTAATTTCGCCGCACCTGGTTGTTGAATAACACTTCCTGTTGTCAGATTGCGCCTATTCACAGCTTTGCCCTCCTCTGTAATTCCCTCTTTCTTGTGTCTGTTTTAATTAATAAGCAAATCTCTTAATTGAAGCAACATACTTCAAGACGAACTGTGCCAGCAGCATCTGTGGGAGGTCTTCCCCAAGCACATACATATCTTATTACGTCATTCCTTAACACACATTTAATACACTTACCAGAATGATTTCCGTTCTCAATTTTTCTATAGACAAAATATGGGGTTATTGTTGGTAGGTTATGATTTGATGAAATGGCCGTTAATAGATGTAATGTAAAAAAAAACTTTGTTCAGTTAGTTTTAAATAATCCTAGATCAAAGCTTGATCAGAATCACCTTAGAGTAAATCATAAAACAAAGAATTTGAGCTTGTAATGAATTTCGTAACCAAAGCAAGCAAATAAATGAATGAAAGTCGCGAACTATAGGTTATTTTTAACAGAACATTGATAAATAATTCGTCCACCACTGGTGACCGTGAAATGAGCGGGCCCGTGTTCAAATACCGGTTGGGACAATTTACGCGATTGAGGTTTTTTCCGGAGTTTTTCCTCAACTCAACAATAGCAACTGCTGGACAACTTTCGGCGCTGTATCCTGGACTCATTATCACCTTCATCTTATTCAGACAGTAGAAAACCATAGCAGTTGATAAAGAGTCGTAAAATAAACCACAAAAAATAAATAAACAATTCGTTATTAGTTTGTATATAATTATGTTATATAAAATTAAATTATAAACAAGTTAACTAGGTTTACTACTAACTGATATTGGCAGTAAAATATATGAAAACGTCGAGAAACGTGGCTAAATACAATGAAAATAAAATTTGAGTCACGAATTTACTTACTACGAGGAGAAACTTTTAGGCTGGTATTCATAGTCGACACTTTATATCACCACTTTGCAAAGTGACACTTTTGACGAAAGTGGCTCTTTCATATTAGTGGTATTCATAGACGATTGAAGAAGTGCACTTCACAAAGTGTCACTTTACGCCAGCAAAGTGTAGAGTTACAATTTGGTTGGTAATAGAAGTCCCACAATGCCTTTCAACACAAGTGAACAAACAATAACAAATTAATGACGTATAACCAACAAATTACAATGCTTGTGATTTGAATTGGAAGCCTATTGATTGCGCGAGGAAGAAAATATATATTTAAAGTTGTTTTATTTCAGTTTCTAGTTTTTGTTGCCGATAGTTTAGATTATTTCAGTCAGTTCAGATATATAGCATTTTATTAAATAGTTGGTGATACTGCTGGTGAAATTAGGTTAGGTTTTGTACAGTACATAACTGATCCATTAATTTATATTGTTAGATTAGGTTCTGTACATATCTTTTTCATTGATTTATGTCGCTAAGTTAGATTTTGTATGCATCCGTTCCACTGATTTATACAGTTTGGTTAGATTTTTGTAGCCTACATGCCTACATATCTTCTATTAATTTATATAGTTAGGTTAAGTTGGACTGAGTAGGTTAAGTTTTGTGTATATATAATCATTAAATTTATATCGTTAGGTTAGGTTTTATACGTATCTGCTTCATTGATATATCGTTATTTTCATTTTTACCTTTTTCGTGAATAGTGAATAGAAGTAAAAAAAGAATGAGATAAACACATTACTACTACTACTACTACTACTACTACTACTACTACTACTACTACTACTACTACTACTACTACTACTACTACTACTACTACTACTTTCTCTCTCTCGTTTCCATTATTGCCTACTGTTCAGGAATATTTTGAATGCCAAATGTTTCTACAATGCAAAACAAAATAGGCCTAATAGTATGAGATCTCTTTTCATGGCGAGGTTATGACTGCACATGAACTAGAGACATAGATGTATTGCTTACTGGCGTGAAAATATATATTACCGGTATCAAAACAGTAATGATTATATCAACATCATGATAAATCTTATCTCAAAATACAGGTAGTCAACAAAAATCAAAATCATTTTAAACCCAATATAATTATGGAATCTGCTTAGAAGGCAGGCACGTGAGGTCTCTCAATGCTAATTTAGATTGAAGTTAGTTTAATATTATTTAAGTTAAAAAATTCGTTTCAGTAATAAAAAATAGGTTATATAGGCATATCTACCTACATATCACTTCATCGAATTGAGGTTATAAATATACGAATGTTACTACAGAAATACCTGAACTATAATATTATATATATATTAATGTATGGTACATATCTGTAGCATAGAATTTTAATGCAGTCAATAACTGTATTATTGGACGCACTGGCAAACTTCTATTATTCGTTTTTGTCAACCAGTCATCGAAAATATAAGCAATCTCAATAAGTTTCTTTATTAAATCGGAACCGTTTTTTTTAATTCTATATCATTATAAAATTCCACGGGATTGTCTTTAGGCCTATCTCTAATTTGTACATTGTCCACTAATTGTGCCATCTCTTCCGCACGTTCTAATAATCGACAACTTCCAAGACGTCCGCCATTTTTATACAAAGTGCCACTTTCGGCTCAAAGTGTGGTCGGAACTACACTTTCATCCAAAGTGTTCCTTTGCACCAAAGTGTCGACTGTGCAACGGAAAAGTGATACTTTGCGTCTTCCAAAGGACACTTTAATCGAAAGTGTCGACTATGAATACCAGCCTTACTGTCTTTCGTTTCGAAAGTATTTTCTGTGAACTTCAGTTTAATGTGAGTAAAGTGAGAAGATTTGTCACTTATTTTTACTGTAACTTAAAGTTGAGACAAAATAATCTAAAGTTGTTATTTGTACAACCAAAAGTTAGCAATGTAACTGAAGTTTAATTTGATTTCTTATTATTGTTTATACAACTGTCCCTGAATATACTATGATATTCGGACGTCATTTATTTTTCGAGTAATGATATGTTGCTGGTTGCTAAGCAACAAGTTGCGTGTGGAGTATTACAGGAAATAATATTGTAACTGATATTTTTCCCATATTAAAAGTAGTTTAGATTTGCTTTTCTTCATTTGTTTCCTTGGTAACGTAGGAATCCAGGCTTTACTCTTTATGTTGGGAACCTGGTAGATTATATTTTACAGTTTATTAAGGGAGTGTTAGCTTCTCAGAAGACACTTCAGGGATATATTAATGTTAGGCTTACTCAATGTTGAGACATAGGGCTAATTAAATGGCTAGATCATTGGAATTCTACATTGATAACTCGGGTTCGATTGCCGACAGTTCGAAATGGAATTTGATGTGGACAAAGACTGTGCTTTATTCTTCCTATCGGAATTGTATAATTGCTTTATTAATCACCATAATGCAATGTTATATGACGTACCAAGAGAAATGCTAAATCTACGGCAAAATAACTATAGTTTCGACGCTTCAGTCCTGGATGGCAACGCTTGGGTAAATGACGTAGGACCAAGTACTCTTCATTGGGAAAATGTATTTAACTAACTTCATGTTACTGCGGCTAAAGTAAGTCATTATTTTCTTACAGAGTTGCAGGTCTGTTCTTAACAGAAGACTACAGATCAAATGAAATTTTCTACACTTTTTAGATGCACGGATGTATCTTAGCAACCTAACAGAGTTGTCGAAATTTAATTTTCATCAAACACTTATTTTTTGCAAGTTATTTAATTTTTTAAAGGGGGGCAAATTTTCAAAAGCCTACATCCTATACAAATTTAATTAATCAGTCTGAATATGTTTATGCAGTACTACTGCTGTGTTAGAAAGAGAACTATGCATTCATTTTTAAATAATTCCAGATTACAGAGAAAAATTAATTTTTGAAGTAGCCCAAACATTCTTTAAATATATTTTGTTTATATCACTTAAACATATATATTTTTATTTTCACTGTGAGAGAGTTATAAAAAATTCATGCACAGAACTGTTAAGTGTGATATACAGGGTGTTTCCGAGGTGGTGTTACAAATTTTCAGGGATGATGGCGAAGGGCACATGTATCAATTTGAGATAAGGAACCATGGTCCGGAAATAACTGAGTCGAAAGTTGTAAGCAAAAATAGTTGTGAGGAAATGAAATTGTAATTTCGCACCACGTGCCCTTCTTCCCTTAACTTTTGAAATAGTCGTGGAAAGATGGTATGGGCCGGATGTCTCCTACGTGGGTACTTGTCCCGATGCAATCTGTGAGCTTGTCTACTGTTCCCATTGGCTCATCCGTATTCGAAAATCAGGTCTGCTTATTCCGCTCTCGTGTACTCCTCCATTTCACTAGGACTGATCGACTGGACACTGCAACTTGTACACATACACTGCTGTCTACAGACGTGCATATCAGGACCGACCATGTCCGTTACACATTACGCTATCTGCATTGCTTTAGTGTAGTTTCTGTCCCCACCCCTCAGACAGCGTACTGAATGGAATACTGTAGATAAGCAGACAACGCAAACAACGTCAGATGAATACAGTATGTGTAAGATGTACAGATAAATACACATAAATAAGGTGTACAGAGGAATAAAATTATTTCATTTCCACACAAGTATTTTTGCTTGTAACTTTCGACTCGGTCATTTCCGGACCAGGGTTCCTTATCTCAAATTGATACATGTGTCCTTCGCCATCATCCCTGAAAGTTTGTAACATCACCTCGGAAACACCCTGTATAGTGAATATAATAAAAAAATCAGCTCTTTAGCTAAAAAATTTATAGGAACCATATTATTTTTTATTTGTATCTTTGTTTTCTTCTTTGTTCGTTTATTTTTTGCATGTTTGTTTACTTATTTTTCATTTATTTATTATTAACTTATTTATCATTTATTTATTTATTGTTTATGTATTTAGTATTAATTTATTTGATTATCCGTTTGTTTGATTTTTTGTATGTTTTTTGTTCGTTCGTCCTATGTCTCTTTTAGGCCTATTTATTTGTTCGTTTTTTATTTATTTTTAATTACCTATTTATTTAGTCATTATTTTTATTTATTTATGTGCATGTATCTATTTCTTATTTATATATTTATTTATTATTGACTTTTTATTCCTTCATTCAGGTCTTCATTTAATCACATGTTTATTAATTTATAGCCTACACTTAGTTACTTGTTTACTGGCTCACTAGGTACTTACTTATTTGTTTCATCTGGTGGAGTTAAGGTTATGATCCACGTCTTCTCTGCCACACCACCGTAATACAAAGAGCCATATACAAAAACAAATGCAGAGAGAAAAATTAAATAAGAAATGGAAAAAAATTACAAATGCGATTACAAAAATGCTAATAGAGAAAAGTAAAGAAAAAATGAAAGTATAAAGATAAGCTCACAATACGATACACTAAATATTATAAAAGGAAAAAAATGAATTTACAGTTCAGACATTTAATTATGACGTCGTATTATGACCTTGAAAATTTGCAGACGTGTAGAGTAGGATATTAGGAACAATTTACAAAAACAAAAAAAAGTATATACCATTTTTGTCCAAAACCGCCATATTTTCTGTATAGGCCTTCCTTAATCATTGTCAACACTTGATTTAAATTTTCTGCAAACAGTCGTAGAGGTTAGGAAGATGGGATCATCGATAAAGAAAAGAAATTTGCCAGAGATATAAACACGTGTATTTAATATTGCTGTTCAGTTTGAGTTTGAGTCCGTATAGGTCAGTTTCTATCTGATGCTTTTCCAATTCACTGCGGGCTAAAGCAGGGAGATGCACTATCACCTTTACTTTTTAACTTCGCTCTAGAATATGCCATTAGGAAAGTTCAGGATAACAGGCAGGGTTTGGAATTGAACGGGTTACATCAGCTTCTTGTCTATGCGGATGACGTGAATATGTTAGGAGAAAATACACAAACGATTAGGGAAAACACGGAAATTTTACTTGAAGCAATTAAAGCGTTCGGTTTGGAAGTAAATCCCGAAAAGACTAAGTATATGATTATGTCTCGTGACCAGAATATTGTACGAAATGGAAATATAAAAATTGGAGATTTATCCTTCGAAGAGGTGGAAAAATTCAAATATCTTGGAGCAACAGTAACAAATATAAATGACACTTGGGAGGAAATTAAACGCAGAATAAATATGGGAAATGCGTGTTATTATTCGGTTGAGAAGCTCTTATCATCCAGTCTGCTGTCCAAAAATCTGAAAGTTAGAATTTATAAAACAGTTATATTACCGGTTCTTCTGTATGGTTGTGAAACTTGGACTCTCACTCTGAGAGAGGAACATAGGTTCAGGGTGTTTGAGAATAAGGTGCTAAGGAAAATATTTGGGGCTAAGCGGGATGAAGGTACAGGAGAATGGAGAAAGTTACACAACACAGAACTGCACGCATTGTATTCTTCACCTGACAATTAGGAACATAAAATCGAGACGTTTGAGATGGGCAGGGCATGTAGCACGTATGGGCGAATCCAGAAATGCATATAGAGTGTTAGTTGGGAGACCGGAGGGAAAAAGACCTTTAGGGAGGCCGAGACGTAGATGGGAGGATAATATTAAAATGTATTTGAGGGAGGTGGGGTATGATGATAGAGACTGGATTAATCTTGCACAGGATAGGGACCGCTGGCGGGCTTATGTGAGGGCGGCAATGAACCTTCGGGTTCCTTAAAAGCCATTTGTAAGTAAGTATGTAAGTTCAGTTTGAGTTTATTCTGTTCTGAGTCGCCGTTATCGCCCTCAGCCAGGTTCTCCAAGTAATCGGAGTTCAGCCATGTCGCGCCGTTCTCTAGGAGGTCGGACTCTTGCTCTTCGCGTTGTTTAACGTTCTGCTCTCCAGAGGGCGCCAGAAGCTTTCGTCTTCAGGGTTGGAGTCTGCGTCCACCACTATCTTCCCTCTGACCGGCCACCAGGGGTCAATCTTCAGATTTATCTCTCGGGTTCAAATCTGGAAATACGAATGTAGAATTTAATACAGGGTGTTACAAAATTCCTGACTGACGATATAGCTTTCGTAAGATTTTACACTGGCAGATTTCATCGAGTGGTTTCATAGCTTTTACGATAAAGTTTGGGTACATTAATAATTTTACTTAACCTACTTAGTTACTTACAAATGGGTTTATATACAACCCTGAGGTTCATTGCCCCTCTCATAAGCCCGCCATCGGTCCGTATCCTGAGCAAGATTAATCCAGTCTCTAACATCATATCCCACTTCCCTCAAATCCACTTTAATATTATCCTCCCATCTACGTCTCGGTCTTCCCACCCAAAAGTATTTTTCCTCCGGCCTCCCAACTAACACTCTATATGCACTCCTGGATTGACCCATACGTGCTACATGCTCTGCCCATCTCTGGATGTAATGCTCCTAATTATGTCAGGTGAAGAATACAATGCGTGCAGTTCTGTGTTGTGTAACTTTCTCCATTCTCCTGTAGCTTCATCCCTGTTAGCCCCAAGTATTTTCCTAAACACTTTATTCTCGAACACCCTCAACCTCTGTTCCACTCTTAAAGCGACAGTCCAAGTTTCACAACCATACACACCAACCAGTAATATAACTGTTTTATAAATTTTAACTTTAAAGAATTTTAATGTTTAATAAAATTATTTTCGTAAAAATATGACGACTTCCAAGCAAATGCTGAACCGTTTCTGAAACTTTATCTCATTACATTTGAACAAAAACCAGTTCAGAAAGAAACAATGTTTGAGAATACTTTCGAGGGGAAAATTGTTCCGGGGCTGGGTATCGAACCCGGGACCTTTGGTTAAACGTACCAACGCTCTACCAACTGAGATACCCGGGAACTCTGCCAGACACCGATTCAGTTTTTCCTCTATATGCACAGACCTCAAAGTGTGCTGACAACCGTCAAGCAACCAACATTGAGTGCACACTAACTCTGTGCGATTTAAATTGTGGTTTTCTGTTAACGAACAGTGACGTGTATTATGCAAATCAAGCTTCCAGGTGTCTGTGAAGTTGATTTGAACAATTTTTCCATCGAAAGTATTAAAATCAACTTCACAGGGAGTTATACCTGAAAACTTGATTTGCAATGTTCGAGAAGTGAGGTAGAAAAAAGTGTATAGCACCAAGTAAGGCATTAACAAAATTTAAAACTTGTAAAATATAACAGACATTGTCAATCATCAGAGCTCACAGAGATCAAATAAATAGCGCGATATGTAGGGACGAAAATTTAGTAAGAAATTGTTATACTGTCGACAATAAATCACAGAACATGACGAAAATATGGATTTCACGTAATAAAACACTATGTAATTAATAAAACATTGTATGCAGTTGGCCAAATTTTTAATGGGAAAGCCCTAAAATGTTTATTTGGTTCCACTTATAGATGTGAACAGTTATTTTCTATTACGAAAATAAACAAATCTCAAACAAGAAATGATGGCTTTTAATGGCAGTTCTTCGCATAGCTTGTGCTAAGACAGTTTCTCCAAGTCTTGAGAAATTGAGTAATATGAATTAATGTGCAACAGACATGTTTTGTTTTGTGTTTAAGGAAGTGTTTCATTACTTTGTGTTCTTATTTAGTTCGGTAGAATAACATATTCTTTTGAAGCATACAGTACGTACCGTCCACACCTGTGGAGTAACGGTCAGCGCGTCTGGCTGCGAAACCAGGTGGCCCGGATTCGAATCCCGGTCGGGGCAAGTTACCTGATTGAGGTTTTTTCCGGGGTTTTCCCTCAACCCAATACGAGCAAATGCTGGGTAACTTTCGGTGCTGGACCCCGGACTCATTTCACCGGCATTATCACCTTCATCTCATTCAGACGCTAAATAACCTAGATGTTGATACAGCGTCGTAAAATAACCCAATAAAATAAATAAAAAATACAGTACGTACCGCAACTTGAATAAACCGGTTTCTAGAAGCACACTTCTCTCGTAGTACACCGTGCAAGCACAGAGTGCATAATTCTGCCCACCCCTGATCTATTGTTTGGTTAGTCATAGTGTTTTCTTTAGTTTTATGGCCTACTCAACATGATTTTACATACTTGTTTGTTTTAAGTTTGAAGTCTATGAAACAAGTTTAATAAATATAGTTCAAAGACACGAAACAGTTGAGTAGGTAAAATTTCCACGCATCCATACGTAGAACGCATTTTCGGGTACATTTTACATGTTCACCCTCCCATTCTCTACCATTCACTCCATTCATCCATTCAACAATTACTCACAGTTGGCACTGGATCTTAAAAAATTTCGAATATTCCTTCGGCATATGCCTGTTTACATAAAGAATCTCATGAACTCTTCCAAGCAGATTATGCACAGATAGTAATTATAATTTGGAGCGAGTTTGATGAGAGTCCATCCGTATGTATCGCACGATTGTCCACAAGTAGCACATATACAGGGGCTCTTGTTTACTGCACATGCGCAGTGTGTTGTAAGCGAAACTTTACACTAAGAGAGGTCCAAATTTTATTTCCATATCTGTACGTATGCGGACTCCCTTGTGTATAGAAATGAACTCGCTCACATTGTTGTGTTTATCAGATATGGCGTAAGCATTTCCACGGCGACCGATGTATAACTTCCGTTGTACAAAATTGTTTCATATTTTTTTGTCTCAAAATGAGCAAAATTCACCCTTAATATGGGTGTAATAATAGATCATACACGTCAAATGAATGTTAATTTTGTCGTTTTTAAAACTTACAACATTCCCCGTTTAACACCTCGTAATAGACGACGTTGTCTCGAAAATAGGAGTGAAACAGTGCCTAACGTTTAATGTCTTGGGTGGGGTTCAAGAAACTGTATAATTAACAGCTATAGATGATTATGCACAAAATTCTGATAAAAACCCTCACAGAAAGAAATCCTGGATCCTAAATATAGGCGGTTTTGCAATGGTAGTGTTCAGTTTATTTAATTCGCATCCTTATTTAATGCAAAAAGCAACATTTTAATAAATCGTTCAGGCTATTTGGAGTAAACGCCATTTACTGTAGTTTATCTGATTTTAAATAAACATCTATTAATGTTTAGTAAAATAATTTTATTTCTTATACATACCTCAGACCCGATAACTCCTAAAAATTGCTATACACAATTTCGTACAACGAGGAAGTAAATACGCACAAAATCGTTTGAAAGAGTGCCTCTATCCATCTTGGAAACTGTCAACTTTATTATATCAAGGACTACTCACCAGGTTCTTGTTCCTCCACCGCCCGCACCAAGTCGCTGCAGCAGAGTCCGGTGGCCAGGCACACCACAGCCGACGGCATCCTGCACAAGCAAACACTAAGAAAGAGGAAAAAAAGTCTGTTATTGTGATGCGAACTGCTGTATAGACACATCAATACCAGGGTTGCCAGATTGTGATGGGTACTAGTCGCCGATTTGCTACTTGCATGTAGCCTAAAGTTGTCTTAAAATAATAATAATCACAGTAGGCCTATTCTGAATACTTACTTGCTGGCTTTTAAGGAACCCGTAGGTTCATTGCCGCCCTCACATAAGCCCGCCATTGGTCCCTATCCTGAGCAACATTAATCCAGTCTCCACCATCATATCCCACCTCCCTCAAATCCATTTTAATATTATCTTCCCATCTACGTCTCGGCCTCCCTAAAGGTCTTTTTCCCTCCGGTCTCCCAACTAACACTCTATATGCATTTCTGGATTCGCCCATAAGTGCTACATGTCCTGCCCATCTCAAACGTCTGGATTTAATGTTCCTAATTATGTCAGGTGAAGAATACAATGCGTGCAGTTCTGTGTTGTGTAACTTTCTCCATTCTCCTGTAACTTCATCCCGCTTAGCCCCAAATATTCTGAATAAAATGTGCATATATTACTTACGCTTTTGAATTGCATATGCGCTTATCCTATAAAGTCCTATATTAGTTTAGACTACATCGGTTCGTATCTTCGATGGGGAGTAGTGAGAATACACTGACCTATAGCGCTGTGAAGAAGCTACAAGAATAAAATAAAACCATAAACCCAGCAATTATTATTATTATTATTATTATTATTATTATTATTATTGTTATTATTATTATTATTATTATTATCATTATTATTATTATTATTATTATTATTATTATTATTATTATTATTAGTAGTAGTAGTAGTAATAGTAGTACAAGTAGCAGCAGTAGTAGTGGTGGTGGTGGTGGTGGTAGTACCATCCTACAAAACTACCTTCAAATTCAGGAAAATTCTTCCAGGCTTTGCAATAATGTCTCTCATATTTGCAGTGCTTTCTCATTAATATTATTATTAGCAGTTGACACTACCAGAACAACAGTACAGCAATAAAAATGCGCAAAACAACGAACCGCGGACTGTAATAACGTATTTTGCGGTCGTTATAAAATTATTATACCGAGTGAGTTGGCTCAGACGGTAGCGTTTGAGACTCGTATTCGGGAGGTCCCGGATTCAAATCCCGTGGTCAGCCAATCTGACTGGGGTTTTCCATGCTTTCCTCATTCACAAAAACAAATGCCGGACTAGAAATTTACATAACATTATTCATCACCGCCTCAATCACTAATATCATAAACATTAATCAAAATCTATAATCAGTTACATGAACACTAGCCATCTGAAACAAGGAATACAAAACAGGAACTCAACAATAGTAACAACGGACTACTGGTGTACACACAGATCCTGATACGCGATATGACCACAGATGTTAAAATATACATAAATAAACTTGACGAAAAAATAATTATGACGTCAGAATTTAAAGTATTGGTCATAGAATACAGAGATGAAGAAAATTCTAACCATATTGCAACGATAGTGTCAACAATGAACAATGATTTAAAAAAATGGTCCGCAAACCTATGAATAACACAATATTGTTGACTAAACATATTATAAAGGGAAACAATATGTAGCCTAATTTCGTCTTTTTCTATTTTCGAGGTAGCCTAACACCGGTGCCCAACCTGGCAATCTTGATTACTAGAATACATTAGGTTACCTTCAAAGGGAATATTAATAGGAATTGGTTTGGTCACTGGCTGAGAAGAAACTGACTACTGAAGGATGCACTGGAAGGAATGGTGAACGGGAGAAGAGTTCAGGGCAGAAGAAGATATCAGTTGATAGACGACATTAAGATAATATATGGATCATTATGACGAGACTAAGAGGAAAGCAGAAAAATAGGAAAGATTGGAGTATGCTGGGTTTGCAGTGAAAGACCTACCTTTGATGTGAAAACTATGAATTAATAATAATAATAATAATAATAATAATAATAATAATAATAATAATAGTAATAACAACAACAATAATAACAATCAGGAAGAGAAAAGGTACTGACTGGGTGACTGGTTGAGAAGAAACTGCCTAATGAAGGATGTACTGGAAGGAATGGTGAACGGGAGAAGAGTTCGGGGCATAAGAAGATATCACATGATACACGACATTAAGATATGTGGATCATATGCGGAGACTAAGAGGAAGGCAGAAAGTAGGAAAGATTAGAGAATGCTGGGTTTGCAGTGAAAGACTTGCTATTGGGCAGAAAACTGTCATTCAATGGTAAGTGATATATTCATGTATTTAGTTTTTACAGAATTAATTTTTAACCCTGTTTTTCTTGTTTCTTCTACTAAGAGTCTAAAAAGTTTCTTGATGTCATCTTCTGTTCGTCCTAGAAGGACAATATCATCAGCATATGCTGATAAATTAATTTTACCATTGCCCAATGAAATTCCAATATTTTCATTCCTAAGTTTCTGTAATGCCTTTTCTAAGACAAAATTAAAAAGTATGGGTGACAAACCATCACCCTGTCTCACTCCAGATTGAACTTCAAAACTGTCTGAAATAACAGTTCCAACTTTAATTTTACATTTCGAATTAATCATGCATTCCTTTATTAATTGTTTTAATTTTTGTGGTATTCCATACTCTGTCAAAACTGACCATAAATATTTTCTCCTCACAGTATCATAAGGTTTTTCCAAATAAAAAAAAGAAAATGTAAATCCTTTCCAAATTCCAAGTTTTTAGAAACAAGTTGTTGAACATACACAAACATAAAATCCGGCTACTCGCGAAGAAAGTTAGCTCATTGGTAAGAAGGCCATTCACAAAAAGAGCAATTTTAACAGAGAAACAGGACATTAATCTAGTGCCAGATGTTCCCTTCACCAAATATTAAGTGCCATTCATAAACATACAAGATCGGTAAAAGCTGCTTATCCATTTGTTTGAAACCAAACGTTAAGCTGGATGCCGGATACCATAAAACTAAATACAGGACTGATGGAAAGAAACGCGTGATAGAAAAAGAAAACTCGCAGTAGCTCATGTGTGTGACAAACTAATGGTGAGTGGATTGTAAGTTTGTTCCATTCTTGTTGTGTGTAATCAACGCTGTTCCCTGTTACTTCACGGCAAGTAATGTAACAAAGACGTAATTAGTTTCGAGCGTGTTATATCTAAATGTACAAGTTTGTCCAATTTTACCACAAGAAAACGATGAACTTACACAGGATGATTCAAAAGGTTTCTGTGAAATGCTAGGTGGTGAAAGATATGGTTATTTGGAATATAAAATATACCTATCATTTCAGAGGTAGGAATAATATTTTGAAGTGTAATTTAAACCGTGATATCGTGATGCCGTTTCTGTTAGCCTACATGGAGTTGCTATTAGGTTTGTTGGCACAGCAGCTTCAAACTGGTTTGAACAGTTCCGAGCATGCGCACATGATTTTACTGTTCGCACAGCGCGAACTTCAAACTCTGACTGTTTCTAATAGTCACGCGTTCGTACAGCGTCAAACTGACAGTCGGAATTGATAATCATGTGCAAATGAATCTCTAACGTTGCTTACGAGAGTGGGTGTCTGAGCGTCATGACAATTTCTGCCGCTAGGTTCGCCTCGCGGTCCTATTAAATGATGAATAGTTCCATTACTAAGCATTGCGTATCGTGAAAATTCTTTGATTAATTTTGCATTACTGATCGAGTACGAAGATTATAAACATAACAAGCATATTACAGTCTTATTTGAGATTTATTGATGACTTTTAAATATCAGTATGCAGATTTTCAGCGTCATTTAATGGAATTTACAATTTTGTTTCCCGAAAGTCTGAATTTGTTCAATTAAAACTTTTGCTTCCAAACTACATTGTTCATCTGGTTCATTTACTTTGGCAAGTTGATTGTTTTCAGTTCCGTGTTTTTCCTTCAGATTTCGTTCCCTTTAATTTGTTATAATTGCTGAAAGTGAACTACTACTTCTACTTTCAGATATCATCATCATCATCATCATCATCATCATCATCATCATCATCATCATCATCATCATCATCATCATCATCATCAGCAGCAGCAGCAGCAGCATCATCCAACTAGTATAGTTCTTAGTTTGTCTTGCCTTAAGACAATCAGTAGCGTTATTCGAGGAGAAGCGTATGATTTACCATCATCATTTATAGTGACGAAATATTCCACGACAATGGTTAATTATTACTGCTGAATATTGACACATATACGGTTTGCATTATTTAGGATACAACATACGCAGCAATGCGATTTTAATGTTGAGCATGCCGAGTTTAGTGTAACGTACTCCCCTCATCCTCCAAGCCAAATCAGATATTGTCACGACATTACGAGTAATAAATAAATAATAATTACTACAATTATTCGTTGTGATAAACTACAATTATCACTGCATGGTGTACCGAAGATTTCACTTGATGTTTTCATTAAATTCACATGTCGTGAGTGACGACAGAAAACAGCTCAGGGGAGCGAGATGCCGACATTACTAAAAATGAAATGGGGATCGGGGAGAGCAGATGTGCATGTGCCTATGGGCGGCAAAATTCTTAAAAACAATCGTGTTTTTCATTTAAAAGGCAATTCGTTCGCTCGTGGCGTCTGATGTGGACCATATGGCGATGATAAGTGTTTACAATGCATCAGTGATTAAGGGCCGATTTCGTTCCTGATCCACAACTAACTGATTGCAATTCAACTTAAAGTTCAATAAGCTAGATCAGCAACTCGCCTCACACCACAGCAGCGGTGCGCTTGCTTCCTTCTTTGTACACAAGACGGCGCCAGCGGTCGGATTATAACTATTTGGATCTATTATTGTTCAAATCAATAAGGTACTGCACATAACTATATTACATTTAATTAAATGTAACACTCTTTCATTACATGTGTAACATAAAACTAATACTCATTGTTACGGTTCTTACGGCTATGTGTGTGACATCGTGCCTTGGCACATAACGCCTCTCTGTGTATTATGTAGTGAATTCATCTGATGATTCATGAATGGATTTTAGAAATCGTCGTAATATAGCTACGAAGCCAATATGTTCCCTATCATTGCTGGAGTGTCATTTGTGACTATATAAATCAAGTTTTCCTAGGATAATTCATATTTTGTCACAACTTCGAAGATATCATTTCCCCTTGTATTGCCTCTCAAAGATACAAAATCAAAAAATCTCCAAATAACTTATGCTGAGTTCAGAATCCAACCCCGTACAAAAGGTTAATTGCGCAGTGTCTTTGTATCTTCTCGTCCATAGCTAAAGAGAACCACAGCAACTCTTTCAATTTTACTAAACAAACTGAAGCGGCTCATGTCTGGTTTTCTTCAACTCTTATAACTTTCTGACACGGTTTGGGCCTATACAGAAGGAATATAAAAGGTATACTTTTAAATAATTTATGCGTAATTCGGAATATCTTAACATCACAAACTATTTTATAAAAAATAGTACACATATATAATAAGACAGCCAACTATGTATATGACAACCACAATGTGAAAACTGAAATGAAATAACAATTGAAATACACCTGAAAAACATTGTTCACTGTAATCCTTTGCGTGAACAGTGTTAAAATGTCGTCGCACATTAAACAGACAAAATGCCTTGTCATTACGAGAGACACAAAAGTACTTTAGTTCCCATCCGAGTTTGAAAACATATTCTTTGCTCTACCACGAGACATGAGTCCAGCACTGATGCCCACTCCAATGTTATGAAAGACATGCTGGAGCTTGCCTAGTAAAGATAGGCAAGTCGTGGTAATGGGTGGAAGGGGTTAAAACACGGACAGAGGGGAGGGAACACAATGAGGCACTTTTCCCCATTACTGAGCTACTGTAGAGTCTGATAGGCCTACTATGATGATGTTTTCTTATATTAAAAATTTTGTTCATTTATCTTTCTTTCTTTCTTTCTTTCTTTCTTTCTTTCTTTCTTTCTTTCTTTCTTTCTTTCTTTCTCTCTTTCTCTTAGTTTAACCTCTCACTTCTAGGTACATTTACACGACCCACGCCACCCGGGCCTTAGAGGGCTGCGACCTGTCGGGAGAGGAATTACTATGGATCACATACATACTTTTTTGACCACACAAGGACATGGAGGGCCTCCCCGGATGAGGGATCAGCTCTATGCCAGGGCCACCTCCGATACAACACAAACATTTAAGACATTACACATCATTCACTCACACATATGGAAGGATTAAGGGAATGATCGCCGTCCATGGCCGGACTTTCAAGAGGCACAATCCCGGTAGAAAAATCTGGCCGATGAGAAGCAAAACTCATAATGTTACTTATGCCGGTTTTGTTGTGATTATCACAGTACAGAGTGTCTAAGAGGGATAGTGTTTACTCCCCTTCGAAGTTCCTGGGCTAGGAAGGAGAGGCTTTCGGACTGTTTCTGTTCAGAGTGTCTAATAGGAACACTATTGACTTCCCCTCGTAGCTGTTACGCTACGAGAGACTGACTTTCGGAATGGTTTTGTTTAAGGTCTACAATATACTGTATTTGTATAATTGCAACGTTTGTTGTGTTTTAGTCGACATATAGAAATTTGTTTTGGCATTGGTTTTGCCATTGCGGATATGAAGAATGTTGTTAATGTAATTTTCATCCCCTCTGTTCGTCTGTCTTCACTCTACAGACATACTACATTTATGATTTATGACCACTGTATAGCCTACTTCGTGTTTTTTCTAGAGTCCTAGACACGTGACCCTGTCCATCTTTACCAACAGATTTTGTCTATAAATAGCCACAACCACTTCGAAAATCATCATTAGTTTTTCAGTTCGATAGCTATGGACGTCAAAGCCAAAGTAATTGCACTGATCGAGGAAGGCGGATTTAGCGCGGCGCAAGCTGGAGAACGCTATGGAGTTGCGACTAGAACAGCGTCCAGGTGGTGAGCGCAGTATCACAGTTTAGTATATACAGTTGCGAAGCTGAATACTTACTAAATATGCAAACATAGACAGTTGAAATATGCATCCATAGATAGTTGCTCACCACCAGGATCGCTACTATCGCCTCATCACAGACTCTTTCCCTAGCAGACGATAACTAATTTATATGGTTGAAACGCCGCCCTTCGTGATCAGGTTAAGCGAGTTACATGGTCTGCCTTACGGCCTGTATTAGATCACGATGGCAGTGACACAGTCTATTGTTCCTAGTACTCACAGCGCTCCAAGCGTCTAGCAACTATCACGAGATTTGCAAAAAATCATCCTAAGCTTCGCAACTGTCTATACTAAACTGTGGCAGTATCAAGAGCGAAGATACGTAACTCGTAAACCTTGTAGCGGAAGACCCAAGGCATCAACACCACAACAAGATCTTATGTTAATAGAACGTTCGAGGCACTTTCCATTTCACACTTCTAAAATGCTTGTTGCCGACACGGGATTTCCTGCTTCCAACAGAACGGCTCGTAGAAGCCTCAATAGTGCCAATATTGTGCCGAGAAGAGTGGCGGTAAAGTTCTGACTGAAGACCATCGAATTGATCGTGTCGCATTTTGCCAAATGCATTACAACTATCCATGGCAAAAGGTCATCTTTTCGAATTAGAAAGTGTTTATGAACAGGGCCAGTGCAAGTGTATCGACCGAAACAATCCAAGAGATTTGACCCTGAATATGTGGTCCAGAGGCAACGCATTGGTCGTTTGTCCATGTCGGTGTGGGGATGGATTTCTGGTTATGGTGGCGGCGCTATGGAGGATTCATGGGCATATGAATGGGCATCAGTACACCAATATACTGGAAAATGTGATGCTACCTAGTGTGCGTGTGTTTCAGCCCGAAAACAAAATAAAATTCCAACACGACTTTTCTTCCGTACATACATGTGTTGCCATGCAGCGGTGGTTCAACATTCAGAGGGATGATGTCGTAGAGGTTCCATGGGTGCCAAGAAGTCCTGACTTAAATCCCATAGAAAATATGGTTGCGGAAGTGCAACGCGATGTTAATGAACAACTACAGGGTCGGCGTCCTAGGAATACAGACGAATTGTGGGATCTCGTTTCAGATGCTTGGGATGATGTTGCATTGTCAGATAGATATATCCACAACCTTGTTAATTCTGTAAGTAGAAGAATGGATACAGTGAACAATGCCAATGGTTTCTAGACAGATTATTAAGTCCAGAAGGAAACTATTGTATATCACTAGAGCTACATAGGAAGAAGAACATTTTCATTTGTGATAAAAATAACATTCAATATTAATTATTTTACTTCAGGAATGTATATTTTCCCTTATTTTCAGAACTAAAGTAAATACTGTAGGTTTAAAAATAGAATAAATAAATAAGTTATAGTAAACCGCTTATATAATCAAACGTTTCCTTAAATCGTACAAAAATTATTTCTAATTAACAAATCTATTTATGTTCCTCTTTCGTCACTATTATTAATTGTTTACCTAAATTAATTTATATATATTTATTTCAATTTATTTTAATGTTCACTTATACCATTTGTATTGGATTACGTCAGTCAATTTATATTTATTCTACTTTATCTGACTGTTCACTTCTATATCGTCTACACCTGTGGAGTAACGGTCAGCGCGTCTGGCTGCGAAACCAGGTGGCCCGGGTTCGAATCCCGGTTGGGGCAAGTTACCTGGTTGAGGTTTTTTCCGGGGTTTTCCCTCAACCCAATACGAGCAAATGCTGGGTAACTTTCGGTGCTGGACCCCGGACTCATTTCACCGGCATTATCACGTTCATATCATTCAGGCGCTAAATAACCTAGATGTTGATACAGCGTCGTAAAATAACCCAATAAAAAAACTTCTATATCGTCTTAGAACGAAGTTCCTATGTATTGTATCTTTCTCAATTTTATTTACTCTTCGTCATATTGGCAGTCTGTTTTGCCAGGAAGATATTAAAATAAGAATAAACCGTAAATAAATGTAGTATGTCTATAGCAGCTGTGCCCGATACTAAAGTTTCAAACTTAAAATTTAAAAAAATATTTGAACAGACCTGTATTATTAATTAAAATAAATTACAATAATCACTAATTAGCAAGACAATTATGTAAATAATTTATTATTGGACGATGTCTGTGGCCCTCCAATAATATTTCTTTTTAATATTGGCCCGCAGTATTCATAAGGTTGAGCACCCCTGGTCTATAGACTAAAGAGAGACGAACAGAGGAGATGATAATGAAATCAGTAACATTTCTCATACCCGCAATGGTAAAAACAATGAAATAACAAATTTATGTAGAATATGATATAACATAAATATTTATTTGTTATTCAGTCTAAATGACTTATCAGAGTTTTAAAGAAGATCAATAAAATTTATAAAATATATATTCATTGAAGTTGAGGTTAAAATAATGCTAACGTTTTGCGCCTATTGGCATCTTCAGGCACTTGAGCCAACAATATCATGTGATACATTAATTTACAGTAAAAGGCATGGCTGTTGAATATATACATTAATCAATCTTAAAACTAACATATTAAAATCATTTGTGCAAATTAAATTATAAACTATAGTTGAGTTAATTATTGTTTTGATATGTGTGATAGTTGAATTAATTATCCTCATCTCTACTTAAATTTACGACAATAATTAAAACAACTATAGGACACAAAGATTAAATTGTAGATTTAAAATGGATTCAAATTAAATAAAATATTACCTTGTAATAAAAATTGATTACTTCTATAATGTCTTATTAATGCTTACATTTGATCGTATAATTTTACCAATTACTGGTATGTGCCGTTATTGATGTAATTATATGTATTATAATGATATAATCTTATGATTCTTATTGATTGCAATATTAAACTTCATATTGAGCGGACGTCGAAATAATTTCAGATGGTTGAAACGTAGAATGCGGGTATGACTTTCAACAGGAAGTTGAGCTGTTCATGATGCAATTCGTTCTATAATATATACGTATCGTAAGTAACTAATATAAAATATTGCTCAAATGCCTAAAGGTGGTAATAGGCGAAAACGTTAGCATTATTTTAACCTTTAACTTCAATGAATATTTATATTTATACATTTTATTGATCTTTTTTTAAAACACTGATAAGTCATTTAGACTGAATAACAAATAAATATTTATGTTATATTGTATTGTATATTGACTTATCTGAAAATTACTACTACCATGCTTACTAAGAAAATTTTTGTAGGCCTATGTCGACAAGAACACAAGAGTTTCAACCTTATGGAATGTGAACAGAAACAGTCCGAAAGCCTCTCCTTCCGAGACCAGCAACGTCGGGGGGAGTAAACAGTATCCCTCTTAGACACTCAGTACTGTTATAATCACAACAAAACCGGCATAAGTAACATTACGAGTTTTGCTTCTCATTGGCCAGATTTTTCTTCTGTGACTGTACAGTCCCGGCATTTGCCTGGAAATAACTGAGGAAACCATGAAAAACCTCAGTTAGGATTGCCGGCCCCTGGGATCGAACCCCGGACCTCCCGAATGCGAGGCCAGCCCTCTACCACGCCGCTAGCCCGCTCGGTGTTCATTTATTTTATTTATTTATTTTCACTGTCCAGAGTTAAGACCAAAATGCCTTCTCCTCCACTCAACCAGTATAAAAATACGTAGCAAATAAAAATAACAGCAACACGGAAAACAATGGAATAATAGTAATAATAATAGTAATAATAATAATAGTAATAATAATAATAATAATAATAATAATAATAATAGTTACAGCAAAGTGTAGATGTGTTTAGTTACCTATATGTAATACTAAGAGTTAAACGAATACAATATAGTGTTCAATAAGACTATTGATATATTAAAAATAAAAATCATATTCCACAAAAGTTATATTTGGAGGAAGATAATATTCTAGAGATGGAAACTGTCTGTGTGGTAATCGGCGTATGTAAGTATTCAGTGTCTGAAGCCCCTTTGTAGACTATTTACAAAACAAGTAGGCTATAATATTATGAAATGAAATACCTTCCATTATACTGTACAGTACATAATAGTGTAAATCAATGGTCGTCAGCTCTCGCTGAAATGTGCAAAGGGTAAGCGGAGCCGTCTCGTATGCCCCGTCGTGCAGCAGGAAGAGGTAGAGAGCAAACCCATGGTGCAGTGTGCCCTCCGCGGGTAAGAGACGCTAGCCCCAGGGTGCTCCGCGCTGACGAAAATAATGTGGGCTGTATTCTTTATTATAGTTTAAATAGTGAATATAACGTATTTTTATTGGGTTATTTTACTACGCTTTATCAACATCTTCGGTTATTTAGCGTCTGAATGAGATGAAGGTGATAATGCCAGTGAAATGAGTCCGGGGTGCAGCACCGAAAGTTACCCAGCATTTGCTCAAATTGAGTTGAGGGAAAACCCCGGAAAAAACCTCAACCAGGTAACTTTCCCCGACCGGGAATCGAACCCAGGCCACCTGGTTTTGCGACCAGACGCGCTGACCGTTACTCCACAGGCGTGGACAATATAACGTATTCTGGTGTACGTAGTTTAAATAATATAAATGGTAAATGTTGAAATGGTTTATATCTTGTTCTGCCCAACTCGCCCACACAGGAGTCGCTGCACACCCGCTACAGTAATACTTTACCTTGTAGCCTCCGGCATACTTTTTTTTAGTAGGTTATTTTACGACGATGGTGAAAATGGTGCTGGAATGATGTAGATGCCTAATACGGGAAAATAGAGAAGAACTCGAGAAAAACTCCAACTGCGACTTTGTCAGCTACAAATGTCACTATGGATTTTTCAATGACCTGACCGGGATTCGAACCCGGACCTCCTGGAGGTCTGACCACTAAGCCACCGGTGGGCCTATGGTATGTAACTTTCTTCTGTGATGTGCAATAATCCATCAAAATACAATAAGAAATCGGTTGGCGTCAGACCTGGAGGATTTGGAGGCTACGTAATGAGTTGTCAGGCTCTATCCCAGATCTATGTCTTTGGAGCAGATATAAACAACGGAACGAAATGCAAGAGAGCGCGGTTCACACGATACTAAATGTTAATGTTATGTTTTATTTAACGACGCTCGCAACTGCAGAGGTTATATCAGCGTCGCCGAATGTATGTATGTATGTATTTATTTACACTGCAAGTGGGCAAGCACCCGGTGGCAGTGGTATATACAATATTAACAATACACAATAAAATGATAACCAATACACAATAAAATTTACAATACACAATACATTTTACAACACATATACAATTTTACACACAATACAATAATAATACACAATAGAATTTAACACAATAATAATAAAACATAAAATAAAATACCTAATTTTACAATACAACCTACATAATTATCTATAGGTCCTACGTAAGTTTCAATAGTCTTTCACTTTACTCTCATCTCATTCCCTGTAGTGGCACTATGACGCATTTCACTGACACTATAGAACACATTTCATTGACGCTATAAATTATCACTGATCGGAACTGTTCACTGCACTGTAAAACCATAACTTCACTGACTCACCTCGCTTCACTGATACAACAGTTCAAATAAGTCAAATAATTACATCCTTATGCATACTTATAAACAGAACTACATTTAAACTAAACATTTCTAGTCTAAGGCCCTCTTACACGTTAGTTTTAAATAATTTACAATTCAAACCAAGGAAGTAAACTCGTCAGCCTAGATAAATACATGTCACCTTAAAAAAATTAAATGTTGAATGTCACCTTAATTTTAATTTTCACTTTATATACAACTTTTTAAATTATTCTTGAATCTCCTTAAGGAAGGACAGCCCTCAAAGACCGCTGCAGGTAGGTCATTCCAATCATTTATAGTTCTATTTAAAAATGAGAATTTGCCTACATCCGTTTTCTGTTTCCTACATTTGATTTTAAAATCATGATCGTTCCTACCATAGTACGTTGGCTTTTCTAACCGAGCCGTTATGTCTACCCATGCTTTCTGACCTAGATGTGCTCTATACAATGATGTTATTCTAGTTTTCTTACGTCTGTTTTCCAAAGTTTCCCATTTAAGTTCTTTTATCGTATCGTTTCCATCTTCTCTTTTACCTTTAACAAATTTCGCTGCCCTATACTGGATTCTTTCTAAGGAATTTATCTGGTATATTCTATAGGGATCCCAACATGTAGTTCCGTATTCCATTAACGGTCGCACTAACGTTAGATATGCTATTTCCCTCGATTTGGGGCTAGCTTTTCTCAAGATTCTCATAATAAAGTGAAGTGCCCTCCATGCTTTACCCGTAACATTATCAACATGCTCTCCCCAAGAAAGTTTGGAGTTTAAATACACTCCTAGGTATTTACAACATTGTTCTTGCGGAATTACAACACCACTGAATTCGTAATTAAGACTAGCTTCCTCTCGGGTTTTACAAAATGTTATAGATTTACTTTTAGAACCATTTATTTTCATTCTATGCATTAACGCCCAGTTATAAATTTTATTCAAGTCTGTTTGAATAGCATCTACATCTGAATTATTTCTAATCTTTCTATAGATAATGCAGTCATCTGCAAATAGCCTCACATTTGATGTAATATTCTGGCATAGGTCATTTACGTATATTATAAAGAGTAATGGACCCAGAACGCTGCCCTGTGGCACCCCTGAACTTATATTTCCAATTTCCGATATTTCATGACCTACTCTAACTCTCTGGGTTCTACCGTTTAAGAATTCTTGGATCCATAGCACCACTCTTTTATCTATTCCTAGCCTACTTAACTTATCTATTAATATGTCATGTGGCACCAAATCAAATGCTTTCGAAAAATCAATCACAACTGCATCGATTCTTCCGCCTCTATCTACCTCTTCAGCTAGATCCTGAACCAGCGACGTAAATTGACTATCACATGAGAAGCCTTCCCTAAAACCATGCTGGCGGTTGTAAAACCAGTCTTTCGCATTTAGAACATGACGAATATAATCCGATATCAAATGCTCCATGACTTTACATACGACAGATGTAAGGCTAATCGGTCTGTAGTTTCCGACATCTAATTTATTTCCGCCTTTATGTATGGGTACCACTATAGCTGATTTCCAGTCACATGGAATAGCTGCATTGTTTATGGAAACATGAAATATACGCATTAAGTATGGAATTATGGCCTCGGAACCTAATTTAAGAATCTCTGTAGCAATACTATCTGGTCCTCGAGACTTCCGATTTTTTAATTTCGTTATTCTCTCTCTAACCCCTTTGGAAGTTATTTTGAAAGTCGAATTTGGTTCACATTCATGGTCTGTGACACAACCACTCCTATCAGCGGGATTATTATTATTATTATTATTATTATTATTATTATTATTATTATTATTATTATTATTATTATTATTATTATTATTATTATTATTATTGAAAACCGAAATGAAATAGGAATTTAATAAGTCGGCCTTTTCTTTGTCGTCAGTGCCGGAATTTTGTCCCGGAGGAGTTCTTTTATATACCAGTAAATCTACTGACATGAGCCTGTCGCATTTAAGCACACTTAAATGCCACCGACCTGGCCTGGGATCGAACCCGCAACCTTGAGCATAGAAGGCCAGCGCTATACCAACTCGCCAATCAGGTCGACGATACTAAATGTCTGTGTATGAATTAAGTGACCGACTACGTTCATATTATAAGGAAAAGTGAAAATTAAAGTAATGTCTTTGAACATACTTCTTGCACCAGCCACTAGTTGCACTGCTGTCGTCTGCTCATACACCGCTAGACGCAATAGAACTGTAGTAGTGGACGCGTCTCTGAATACCGTCCAAACCGGGACACGCACGCGCTAGTGTGATCAACAATATTCATAAAGTTATGATAATTTATTTGTAAATATTTTTAATAACTTAATATATTCAAGAATATTCATAAATATTGTCCTGATTTATTTGTAAATATTTTTAATAACTTAGCATATTCAAAAATATTCATAAATATTGTCCTGATTTATTTCTACAACGCTCTCAGCTAAGTAATGATTCGCCAACCAATGGGAGCGCAGCGATAACATGAGACCCTTGTTATGGTCTGCTCCAAAGACATCTGGCATAGAGTGCAGCTGGTCGTCCTCATGCAAATCTGTCAACTGCGGACGTAGTCTGCCAATACCTAAAGCATTACAGCAGCTTCCGATCGAGGACGTCCTGTGTTTCAGTGTGTGAGACTTTTTAACATGTCCACTTTCTTTAAACGTGTATACGTGTTCCGATCAGATTTCTGCATATTAAAAGGACAAAACTAAAATCTTTTCAATAATTTATTTTCACAATACATTGACTGAGCATATTGACAATTAAATCAATTGTTTTTCCAAAGCACACTACGAAATGTTTCATGTATAACAATTTTTATCTCGTAAAGGAAACGAAAACGGGACAAATTTATTGTACTAAACTTCTTTGTTTGAAATATCTCAAAGAATAACCCTCTGAAATTAATGACATTACGAAGTGCAATATTTAATTTCAGTTAGAAATGTTAAAATTCGGACTCATTACTGAATAAGACGTCTATAAATAAAGCGAGAAGAAGAAGAAGAATAATAAGAAGAAGAAGAAGCAGTAGAACTTATATTTTAGGCAACTAGTTCACTTTTCTTTACTTCATCTTGTTTTATTTCGTTTTATCTTATTTTTCTTCCGTCATGAGTTATTCACTTTTTTATTTCTTCAGTTATTTTATAAATTACACTTCTATTTTGAAAGCATCTTACTTTAAGTGGCAAGTTCAGACGTCCTTTCTTTTTTCTTTTTTTTTTTTTTGTTCCTCACTCTTCCATTTGAGCTGTTAGAACAACTTGGAAAATTGAGCAAAGCCGACGACAACAGATGACATCTTCCTTGATGTTACTGTCCGGCTTCATGAAGAGCCTTGACAATTCATCGTCCTCACCTGTGGAGTAACGGTTAGGGCGTCTGACTGCTGGTCCGGGTTCGAATCCCGGTCGGGGCAAGTTACTTGGTTGAGGTTTTATCCGGGATCTTCCCTCAATCCAATTTGAGCAAATGCTGGGTAACTTTCGTTGCTGGACCCCGAACTCATTTCACCGGCATTATCACTTTCATCTCATTCAGACGCTAAATAACCTGAAATGTTGATACAGCGTCGTAAAATAACCTACTACAATTATTACTACGACAATTCTTTAATAATGATAAGGTCAATTACGATTCAGTGGTTAACTGAAGTATAAGTTACCACGTATTAATTCAGTAGAATATGTTTTAGGGTTTCATGCTTGGTGTATTTAGCAACATTACAGTTCCCAATATTTGTAATTATGTAATACATTTTCATTTTCTATTGGTAATAACTCGGATGTATCCAGAAACTGTAGGCATTTTAAGATCGTCGTGCATCTGTATAGCTGCATATATTTTTTAGTTGATTATTTAACGACGCTGTATCGACTACTAGGTTATTTAGCGACGATGAGATTGGTGATACCGAGATAGATTACCTGGCATTCACTTTACGGCTGGGGAAAACCGCGGAAAAAATCCAACCAGGTAATCAGCGGGGATCAAACCGGCGCCCGAGCGCAACTTAAGACCGGCATGTAAGCGCCTTAACCGACTGAGCCACGCCGGTGGCTCATAGGTGCATCTACACGGTTCAATTTTCTATGCGCGTACGCATGAAACCTGGGAATTATATTGAAAAAATGAAGTTTAAAAGGTGCGTTCAATTATTAATACTCATGAAGATTTTGTACATACATAGTGTGCCGTTTTGAACGTCATCTTTACTACGTTTATTGCCTGCGGTGCTTGAATAATTAAAGTTGAAGAAAAGTTGAATTGTGTAGATGCACCTTATTTTCTTGTGTAGAAGTCATAACTTCTTTTTAGTGTTATAATTATTCGAACGTAAATCATAAAGTATATGACAGATGGCGGTAGGCTATCTATGTTATAGTAGTTTCACTTTTAAGCAATAGGAAGCGTTGGTGAATTCACTATTTTTTTTCTGACTAAACAGATTTCAAATAAGGAATGCCTGGAAAGAGAAGTTACGGTATCGCTTCCGGGGTGAGGGCGGACGGTAGTGAGGCAGTGCGTTATCTTTGTTGAATTGGAGTTCGTTTTGTCAGAGTGAGTTACCGGGATTTAGTTTTTACAAGATCATTGATTCATCGGCCTGTTTCAGTAAATTGTAGGCGCGTTCATTTGTCATCCATCTCATTATTCATCTCGTGTGTTTTTACTAGATATAAAGTTATTTGTAAATGCCTTAATTTACTGTTATAGTTGTGATTGTGTAAAGATACTGATTTTCTGGACTATGACTTGACGAAGACGTTAGAATTCGGACACTGAATGGGACTCTATAAACAAAGTGAGAAGAAGATCATGGATTAATTCCTACCTAAAGTATGTAAGTTTTCTAACCTAATCTTTAATGTTATAGTAGAATTAAAGTTAAGTGCTTTCCATTGATGTAAATTATGTATAATGAAATGTTTGTAGACTTCAAAATATCGTACTGAATAATAGCAAAACATCTTTTATAACCAAATACTTAAACATTTTCGTAGAATTAACCTAAATGATTATCTATTAAAGGATGGCGGTCTTACTTATGTGAGGGCGGGAATGAACCTGCGGGTTCCTTAAGAGCCATTTTTAAGTAAGATTGTCTATTAAAGGCGTTACCTGTCTCATCATGTCGCTCACGTTGACTACAGTGAGCAATGCAAAATGGGTAATCAACGAATGTTAATGTGATTTTCGCAACTGATTATTGTTTGCAAAATATTCTCTGCAAAGACTGAACTTACAACGTCTTGTTGTGGAATTTGTGCTGAATTAGATTTTACTTTTACTCATTGCGTTCATTTATGTTATAAACAAACATTTTTTTTTTCTGTCTTATAGAAATTGTCGGTTGATATTATTAATGTCCAATTAGTTGGCAATGAAATAACTAACATCGATCGAGACCAGCTGAGCATAGACCAACGTATCCGCAAGCGTTGTGACTAGCGACGGGTCGTTCGCGAACGAACTGACTCTTTTGAACGACTCCCTCCTCCGAGCTAGTAACGAGCTAGCTGGTCGTTCGCGAGGCACTTCCAGCTCCTTCAGCTCGCGACTCTCGACTAGCTCACAGCTCGTCTCACGACTCCCGCTCTCGAATAACCAATGGCATTCAATGCATCATCACATGACATCTGCAGTTGAGAAAGACATAACGTGAGACCGCGCCATACGCCAGTAGCGGACGGATGTAGAACTAATATTACGCGGCTTTCTATCAGCTGATGTGTGTAGAAAAATATACGTATAACATTATATAACCTTTATGTTGCAGGCTTTGTTTTTTCATCTATGTTGTTTAACATAATGCGATTGTCCCTGTTATCCTTCTGATTCCTAATGTCGTAGATTAGACTGTTATTGACAGTTTCGATATGTTACACAACCAACTCTTGAACGACGTCGTTCGCGAGCTGTCTAGCCACGAACGAGCCGGCAGCCAGCTCGTGAACGAACTGACTCTTTCGAACGACTCTCTCTTGGGAGCTAGCTCGCCGCCGGTTGGACCCATCACTAGTTGTAACTGCCGGGGAGTGCGTGCAATAACGACTCAAGTCGCATTACAATTCTCGTATCGTTTATGTGGTCTATTGCAGACTATTCTTTGACGCACATTTATGTCACTGATATATACCAGTGGCGTGTGGTGATAAATAATCCTGGTGGTGCACAAATATTTATTAAGATTATGATTATCATATTATTATTATTATTATTATTATTATTATTATTATTATTATTATTATTATATGAAAATTCTAGTTTGAGACCGTAACAGACCACTTGGCCTAATACTTGTTAGGAAGACGTCGACGATGATTATTATTATAGGTACTAACTACTACATCACTTACTATTAACATATGTTACGTAGGTATAGATTTACATAATTTTGTTAGTCAAGAAATTGCAGTTAATCAGTTTCCTATATAGTCCATTAATAGCAAAGTAAAGTGTTCAATTTCTATTGCATCACACCGTAAATAATATTGTTTTCGCTATATTGCGTTTTATAACACAGTTCACACGTTCACAAGCATTCGATACGTGTGTCGTCTCATCAGCCTTAACTGCTAAAAAGTTAGCAGCTTTCTTTATTTTTTTGAAATCTCATCATGCCATACATCAAAATGGCTTGAAGTACTTTGTTCTGTATAGTGTTTGATGTGCTTTCAAACACTGTTCCTTTTTCCAAATGTTCCCTAAGAGTGCGTCAAATTCAGAACTAAAATTGACAAGGCCAAGAAAAATACTAGCGTTTAAAGATGAGTTTCCGTCTTCGTGACCTCTTAAAGCCAACTTAAAAGCTCCACAAAACCGCACGCACATATCTGTTCTTGGTAACTTTATCATTGTGAAGTGCAACAATCCAATTGTGTCTGTATGTTTGTTTGACCCAACACTGCTAATTTAACATTATTGTTGATGTGTGCAGCTGAAGAATCGTGTTTTTTAATTCTTTCATTCATGTGCTTCAAATCAATTATATCTACAGAACGATAATCAAAATTATTTAGTTACTACGCACAGTCCTAAATTCAAACAGAAAAATAAATAAAATTCATAAAACGTACTTGTTTTTGTCAATAAATGTTCGCCGTCGAACAACAGGCAAGGAAAACAAAATACAGCGTCTTTTATATCGCAGCCGCATATTGCATTTTTAGTTTGAATTTTCTTGTCACTTATAATTTTAATTCATGTGTAGGTCTACCCATCTTCTTTATTTTTATCTTTTCGTGTAAAGGTCTTATAGAATATTACACATTAAAAAGATTATGCACACTACTCATTGTAACATTTATGATGGAACGAGCTTGAGAACACATCTGAAAGTGCTCCTAACCCCTCCTACGCACGCTGTACTGGCTCCCTACCATGCTCCAAAGCCTGCCAGTGAAACAGTATTACTGCGCATGCTCGAATGGAACAGTGTGCCGCAAGTGTCGAGCGGTAAACCTAAGTCCCAGGCGTCAACAAGAACAGTACACTGCATGAAACAAACTAACATGTTCCGTCTGCTCATGGATCAGCGGGAGGTTAGCAGCAATTTTTGCTACATTCTCAGAATATATCGTTTATTGCAATACCTGCCATTTGCTAGGATATGTCTTTACAGAGTACTGTCGTTTTTGCTCTATTCAGATGATTAACGAACTTCCATTCTTGAGAATCAGTCGATAGTTCTGTTTATAATATTTATGACATAGATTAAAGAAATGACGTATCTAGCTTGCAAAGTAAAGATAGCTTTGAAGCAATGTTCGTCGAGTATGCTTTGCAGGTAGCAAACTACTTCGCACGATGCGCTGACCTACTTTTGTGTGAGAAATAAGGAAAATTATAATTTTCAAAGAATTAATAATAAACAAATTTGGTCGAATTCGCAACATTTTCTTTTTTCAATTTTTGAATCTACTCAGATTTTTAGAACTTAATAAAAATGTAATCCAAGTACAAATGTTTGCATTTTATAGCGTGTTAAATTTTGAGGAACCGCTATCTGTTTCATAGACTGAATAATTAGGACGTTGGTAATATTTTGTGGCTGCACTAGCGCTGAGTTACTTGTACGTGGCTTACACACCTTAGTGTTCAAGAGCTCTTTCTTCAGTCATACCAACATAACTTCGGTAACATTACGAAAATGGAAAATTTTACGCTAGTATACACTCACGCTATACCTTTCATATACGAATCTGTGACACGTTAGGTTAGTTCAGTTTAGTTTAGTTTAGACTTTTATTACATATGCTTTGCATGTATGCTGGACAAAAGCTGAGATTGTCAGTAATGAGGTAGAGTAATGGCGGATTTTCACTTCAGAAATCACGTGAAGTAACTCAGAACTAGTTTCACCACGAAGTCGGATAATGTTAAGGAATCGGTACCCAAGCTTGTCTAAATTACGACGATATACAGTAAAATATGTGCATTTCACATTTAAATTGCCCAGCCTATAGACGATCGACATTAGTTTACTGTAAAAATTTGAATACTGTCAATATTAAATGTGTGCTAAAATATATTGATGCAGTGTTAATACTGAAAATATTGATGGCTATTTTTAATACTGACAATATGTATTTAATTGATTTCTGTGGATCATTATTGACAATACTGGAACTCCACGTCATCACTACCTGATGCTAGACGCAAATGTTGTAACCCATATGATCTGTGGAGACTTGGAATTGCCTGATAATTCGCCAGCTGTGAACAGTGACTCAGCAACAAATTCTGATACTCAAGAAGATGTGTTAAGTTTAGTTTAAAACTACAGAGGGCTTAATGTGTTAGGGGATGTCTTCAAAAGGCCCACACTTTGTTTTTCGTTGGTAAGTTTTATTGCTAATGCTAAAATAATAGCTACCCAAGCTTTACTTGTATCTAATATTGTTCAATTCCAGTCAGAACCAATACATCGAAGACTAGGAAGTGATACCAGCGAATAGGGATTGTATAGAATGGACACTCAGCTAATTTTCCTGTTTTGTTTCTCTGTGCGCCGGCGTTTAGTTGCACTTTCAAGCGCTAGAGGTTAGTGTAATCGAGCACACGCTAAGATAATAGTTGAATATAAGAGTTGAAACACAGGATCCAAACATCGCGTACCTTATTGCATAATCCAGTAACGCTTTGCTTCAAATAAATTCAAGTTAACAGCTTCTCCTTATTTCTCAGTGATAAACTAGTTTTAATAATAATATTTCATGTTTTATATATAATAAGTTATATTATAAAATAAGATAATGCGTTATAAAATTATGTATCGAATTCGTTTAATATTTGTGTACAAATATAGGCATATGGTTTTACTTCTCATAGGAGTTTTGTTTTTCCATTCTCGGTGCTATCAAATCATTACATATTTTAATTGTTGTTGGGGTCAACGTCTCAACTCTCATTATAAAGGAACTCTAGAGTCTAGAAATTACAGATAATGACGGATTTATTATTTCATCTGTCCAATTTATTTTGAGTACCTAATGAAGCTAGATGTATTAATTACATGTCTGTTACAGTACATTCCGCTGTGTCGACTGCTATTGTCGGACCACCGGATCTGTGCCCCTTCAGCGCTGTCGTCGTTCTTGGAAAAGTTAACGCCTCTACTCACCCCATTCCACCCGTTTCTCTCCCACTACATCAAATAGCAGGCAAGAACCTTGCCGAATAGGGATGTTGCCAAACTTCCGTCAAACAGTATCATATCTCTTGAATATTGCTTATAATACTGTAAGGTTAATTATTACTTATTCATAATTTAATTTAAGTAGGTCTGATGACGCTGATTGACTTATGCAAAATGCTATCACTTGCTTAATAATATTTCTTTCACCACTCCATGCTACAGTATTCATGTTGAGTTGACAGCACTGGACTGCAAGTGCAAATAAACTGTCCCGCAAGAAGGCTCAAAATTGTGAGTAGTGGGGGAGAGAAAGAGAGAGGGATAGAAAAGAGAGAAATAGGAATACAGGGAGAGAAATGAATTGCCGAGGCTGAAAAGGAATTAAGGTTCAGTTCGCATATCTTACGGGGGCAGAGATCCGATGGTCGGACTATACCTGGTGCGATGTCAGCGCCAACTGTAGGGAAAAAGCAGAATCTCACGTTCAAGCTGGTTTGAAGGTCATTGAAATCAGTCCTGTTACATCAAAGGTACCGACGCGAAGTGTCCATACTTGTAATTTCCTATGCACCGGGGATACTTCGTATCTGTAAAATTTTAGATAAATGGAATAATTTATTGTTTTAAAAATTATTTTTTTCTCAAATAGACAAACGTTTTAAACATTATGTTTGTGCTTCGCAAGATCTTCTACTCGAGGACAAAATATCAGATAACTGTCCAATCGTGTGAACATAATAACAATGTCGTTAATCTAAATAATATTTCAGTTAAACTGAATTATTATTATGAAGTATCACTTCCTAGCCATCGATATTATGGAAATTTTCCAGTTTTTTCTCAATCCATTAAGAGCAAATGCTGGGTAAGTTTCGGCTCTGTACCTTGGACTGATTTCGCCGGCAATATCACTTCAATTTCACCCAAACACTAGATAACCATTGCAGTAGATAAAGCGTCATAAAATAAATTTAAAATTGACCTAAGAATGGAATGCTTTCCCGCGTAGAACAGCGTAATGGTGGCCCAAAGAGTTACGTGATGATTTAGTTTGAAACTATCCGAGAAATCATCGATCGGGTTGCGTATAAGAAACTAACGTAGGGCGTGATGGGTGGGTTCATATCTTGTGCTTAGACTGGTGTGCCACAATTGCGACGTTATTTAAATTAGATCTTCTTCTCTTCCGTATACTGTGTGTTGCGGAATCAAAGATTCACTAATTGCTGTGACAGTCGAAACTTTTTCCATATTCCGAAAAGTGGGCATGACATTCATGTTGTGATTTCTGTCTGAAACAGACAAAAAATCATAATTCATATTATTTACATAGTAATTATGTATGTCTACCTGCAGTAGCTTTCGAGAAATATCACTATTGTCCAATATTCTTTTGAGAAGATTAACTTCATATAACTTGGATGAAATTATTGGGATTCATCAGTGTGGTTTTAGGCGTAATAGATCGACTATTGATCAGATTTTTTATATTCGACAGATATTGGAGAAAAAATGGGAGTATAAAGATACAACACATCAGTTATTCATAGATTTCAAAAAGGCATATGACTCGGTTAAGAGAGAAGTTTTATATGATATGCTCATTGAATTTGGTATTCCCAAGAAACTAGTTTGATTAATTAAACGTACAGCAGAAACATACAGCAGAGTCCGTATAGGTCAGTTTCTGTCGGATGCTTTTCCAGTTCACTGCGGGCTAGAGCAAGGAGATGCACTATCACCTTTACTTTTTAACTGCGCTCTAGAATATGCCATTAGGAACAGCGTTTGGAATTGAAAGGGTTACATCAGCTTCTTGTCTATGCGGATGACGTAAATGTGTTAGGAGAAAATCCACAGACGGTTAGAGAAAACACGGAAATTTTATTTGAGGCAAGTACAGCGATTGGTTTGGAAGTAAATCCCGAAAAAGAAAAGTATATGATTATGTCTCGTGACCAGAATATTGTACGAAATGGAAATATAAAAATGAAAATTTATCCTTTGAAGAGATGGAAAAATTCAAATATCTTGAAGCAACAGTAACAATATAAATGACACTCGGGAGGAAATTAAACGCAGAATAAATATGAGAAATGCGTGTTAGTATTCGGTTGAGAAGCTTTTGGCTTCCAGTCTGCTCTCGAAGAAGTTGAAAGTTAGAATTTATATTTGTTTACAGTTGTATTACCGGTTGTTTTGTATTTTTGTGAAACTTGGACTCTCACTTTGAGAGAGGAGCAGAAGTTAAGGGTGCTTGAGAATAAGGTGTTTAGGAAAATGTTTGGGACTAAGAGGGATGAAGTTACAGGAGAATGGAGAAAGTTACACAAAGCAGAACTGTACGCATTTTATTCTTCACCCGACACAATTAGGAACATTAAATCCAGACGTTTCAAATGGGCAGGGCATGTAGCACGTATGGGCGAATCCAGAAATGCATACAGAGGCTTATTTGGTAGGCTGGAGGGAAAAATCTTTGGGGACACCGAGACGTAAATGGGAGGATAATATTAAAATGGATTTGAGGGAGGTGGGATATGATGATAGAGAATGGATTAATCTTGCTCAGTATATGGACTGGTGGCGGGCTTTGTGAGGGCGGCAATGAACCTGCGGGCTCCTTAAAAGCCATAATTAAGTATGTAGGCCTACATCACCAAATATATACATATGAAGTCAACGACGTATTGCGTAACATAAATGTTCAACGTTTTCTTATGATTCACATATTATCAGCCTGTTCAAACTCTAACGGTAAAGTAGATTGCCCTGATCTTTGTTGTGGGAAGATGGCGGTCTGGCTGATGCGTAGTAAGGTAGAGTTGTCAAAAAAAAAAAAAAAAAAAAAGTGGCCGCACTCGTGAACAGCGAAAATGTTTAAGTCCACTTCGGGTCACGGCGATGTTACACGATGCATGTCCTTGGAGAAGCAGTTCCGGAACTATAGAATTATTCCATATCTGCGCCTCGTAGACCAGCGGTAAAGTGCTTGTTTAATGATTCAAAGGTTGTGGGTTCGGGCCTTCTTCAAGTTTTCATTTTATTTTTAATCGTTCTTAAGCGATGTAAATGATATTCAAATTATCATTTATATTCAGTTATCGTTCTTTATGGATATCACGTTATTTATATTTTGTTATCGTTCTTTAGAGATATGAATAAAATTCCAGTCATAATTTGTATTCTGTTATCGTTTTATAACGATATAAATAATAATAATTATTATTGTATCTCCAATGGGGGTTAGCCCTATTTTACATATGTATGTTAGGGCTATAGTTTTATACACAAATAAGATAAGCATAAAGAGAAATGGAAAAGAAAATTAAATTAGCTTACGCGATGTAAACAAACATAAACAATCTGTAAATTAGGCATTGCGATTGCAAAACAATTATCACGTATCAATTTGAAACATACAAAAACATTAACAACACACATACGTAACACTTCTATAACACAAATATGCAGCTTTCCGTATCATACATCATAAATTAATACACAATAGTCACACAAACACAATCAAACTATAATTACGACATTGCGACGACATCAAGCATCCCATAACTGACTCACATACATAACAAATCAAGCATCTATTACAACACATACACTTCAACATAGTAACCACACTTTTAAAAGTTACAAATTTGGCTCCAAGAAGAATAAATAGGACACTGTTACCAATTACTATTCTTCTACAATTTCTTAAATACATCTGTAATAAATCTGTGAAATTCCGATATGAATAATATTCACGTTTTTTATATTCTGTTATCGTTCTTTAGCGATATCAGTAATATTCAAGTTATCATTTATATTCTGTTTTCCTTCATTAGCATTATAAAATAATATTCAAGTTATTTATATTGTTATTGTTCTTTCGCAATATAAATAATCTGTATTTTATGTAAGTAATTATTATAACACAAATAACCATCTTTCTTTGCAAAATAGGTTATTTTATTTAGATAATTGAATACGTATTATATAATATCTTATATTAATTAAACAAACCGATATTTATCATTTATATTGTGTTATCGTTCTTTAGTGATACTGTATAAATAATATTCAAGTTATTTATATTGTAATCGTTCTTTAGCGATATAAATAACATAAATTTAATATTAGGTTTGGAAAAATCCAGTTGCATAATACTGCTATTAGTTTTTCTTTTTGTATTATTACCATTATACTATCTTGAACCACAATAAAATGAAAAGGAGTAACGAGGAATTGAACCTGAGACGTTGACATCTAAATTCCGACGTTCGTCCGCTGAGCTACGAGGGCAAAAGTGTGGAAACATTTTCGGAAAAATTGGCCCAATCACACTCTAAGATTTTCTGATGATTCGTAGAAGCTAGTCCAGGATGCGTGAGGCAAAGGCTAATTGAGATTTCCCGGTCTCTGACCGGGTCAAACATCCTGATAGAACTAATATTTAACCCTTGCCGTGACTTTCGGTGAAGTCCGGAGGGCCCAATTAGTCAAATCCACTCTCCTCATCTCCACGCTTAGGCCCCCTGGAATCTAATGAGATGCGAAAGAGATAGTGGTGTGCGGAAAGCAACGGGATGTTACCGCATTTAGGCCTATACTTCCCAAGAAAAACTGCAAACATGAACAAAGGAAGCCTTTAATAGAAGAAGAATCTTCTGCGGACCTCTTTGTTTCCTCATATGATCCATATATCGTCGCTTAAGAACCAATACCGCGTAACTGAAAAAATGCAAATTTTACAGGAGAAGGAAAAAACCGAATAAAAACCATAAAAATAACGCAATAGTCTTTAAAAGTGGTGTATGGCTATGAAATAGCATAACTAATTTGTATCTAAGTTAAAATGGATGATCATGGCCGTAGACATTTGGCCATGTCACTTACGCGGTATTGGAACTCTGCCGTTGACTACATTTTGTTAGTTACGCGGTATTGTGAGACAACTTTAGCAGCTTCAGGACACATGCTGACAAGCGTTTTCTTTGCGTGAAAACTGCCTTCTGGAAATATTATTCGTGCTCTTGTATATGTCAATGTGTTATCTGAATTGTTGTCCTACGATGTGACTTGAGGTCAAGGTCGGTCGGCTGTAGCTTGAATCAGCACTAGATTACGTTCCAGACAATGATTGCTGCATTCTTAGTCACTCAAATGCTGAAACTATGGGAAAGGAAAAAGAAGACACAGTTCAATGTTTATTGTAATAACAGTAATAATAATAATAATAATAATAATAATAATAATAATAATAATAATAATAATAATGACAATCTGATACCAGGTACTTTATTTTCACACCACGTATTTGAATAGATAAGTAGAATTGTTACTAAAATGTTGCTGACAAATATAATTTTATAATAAAATAATGAATAATAATATAATTATATTATTATTATTATTATTATTATTATTATTATTATTATTATTATTATTATTGACAATGGACTTGACTGACTTGCGAATAATGAAAAGAAAATCATATAAAAATATAATAATGATGATAATTTTTCAGGCACAATATTCGTTAAACACAATAAATAAATAATTATAGGCCTATGCTGAAATCACAAAAAGTAATCATTGAGTAACCCAAGTGTGGAATACTATCATAAAAACTATGGCACAATCGGTTCTATATACAATAATGTGACGGTAATTTAGGCAGGCTACTAATGCTCTTTTTTTCTGTGCTTTTGCACGAGAACATGACGTTTTTTAACTGAAGGGACGCCATCAGTACTATTAGGTAACCAATATCCCACAGTTCATTCTTTAATTCCCAATGTACACAGAAACATCATTTTGCAAACATGAATTTCTTTCTCATAAACTTTTAGGTTGTAGACAAATGTTCTCTTTCTTCTCGATTCAGAATTTATACTGCCAGGTCTTTTCGTAGGAGTGAAATTCACAAGATTTGATACGTGAACGGTCCTCTGTTCCCAAGTCATAGTTTTCCAGAATGCCTGAAAGATGTGTCTTCTCTCATTAGAAATTAAATTACAGCCCATTACTTTCGAATTTTGGCACATTTTATAACTACACTCTTGCCCCAAATACCTTGCATCTCTTTCCGTAAAATGTGTCACTTTGCCATCTTTCGATCTCTTGTAGCTAAGAAAAGCTTCCTCTTCCATTCTAAGTTTTCTATTTTTTATTTTCTTCCCCTTACCCTTTTGTGGCTTTGAACTTATTTTTTTTCTGTCAAATTTCTATGAAACGCTTATAGATTCTTCTCTTTACCTTATTCTGACGAATGTAAAGATGAAGAATAAGTAGCACTCACAAATTCTTCGGGGTCGTCTACATCTGAAGACGCATCCGAAATTTGGTGTAGATCCTTCATTGACGGGGTATTGTCTTCAGTTTCTGTGCTATCCTATTTCTAGCGGTATTATTTTAATAGTATTGCTTTAAATCATACCAGACTGCATAATACGATCATAACCTTACCGGTAACACTGGACGGACAATGCCTGATCTGCAGCAGCCCATTTTCAGAAGGAGGGTTTTATTTTGCATTGGAATTATCAGGCAGTACACCTACGAATAAGATGAGATTGCTAGTGTTTGTAAATGTGATATAAATGGATTAAAAAAACATGTATAGTAAATATTATCATCAATTTAGATCTTCCTCCTACCGGAGGAAATGGAAGGAACCAAGCTCAGCACCACTGAATGTACCTAGCGCAAATTATTTTAGCGGCCCATTCATGATTATTTACATTAAGTACTTAAGTTAAGTTTGCTGTTATGATTCCTTAACTGAATAAAAATAAACGTTCAATAACTGTGATACTTCTTATGCCATACCTTCCTTAATGTTCACAGAAGTTTCTCCCGTCTTGAATGCAGAACATAGCACAGATAGGCTTTCGTTCTCGCTAAACTGACTGTCGTCTGATTCATTATCCATTTCTTTTCTTGTAATTGTAGGCCTATATAATAATAAAATATTAAATGTACTATATTTCAGTGAATGAACTTGGAGATTCTGCGGGAATTCAGCTCAACTAACATTCATTTGACATTAGTGAAATAATTCTATTATATTTACCTTTTAAATAATTGAAACTGAACACTTCTTTAATCTTCTCAGAATATCACACACTGTTGATACAATTTTACAAGGCAGTAACGAGAACCAGCTTCCGTACTGAGGGCGCGCAGGGAGTAGACATAACAACCTATCTGTTGTCAGATACGCGGTATTTCCTACAGACTTCTCGTGGCTTCAGATAGCGGTATTGTACCCCCCTCCTTCGCACGCAGACCATTCATGCAATCAAATTCCCGCGCTTGTCAATGCATGCAGATGACAGTGGAGGTATCATCTGTGCAAAAAAACAGTTTTGACCAAAAATGTCAGTTACGCGGTATTGTTTCTTAAGCGACGATATCTTAATGTCGTCTATCATCTGATATTTTCTTCTGCCCTGAACTCTTCTCCCGTTCACCATTCCATCCTTCAGTACGCAGTTTGTTCTCAATCATTGACCCAGCCAATTCCTTTTCGTCTTTATGATCTGTTTCAGCATCATTCTCTCTTCACCTACTCTTTGCAGCACAGCTTCATTTCTTATTCTTCCTCATATCCACATTTCAAATACTTCTATTGACTTCACTTCGTCGTAATGGCCATGTTTCTGCCCCAGGTTGTATTATTACTGCTACACATAGTAAACATGGCTGTTTAACACTCACACACACGCGCGTAGAGATTCGTTAGACGTTTTATTACTGATAAGAAAAGCAATGTCAATCCATGTGCAGTAAATATATTGTATAATAGATCATACTTTATTGTCTAATTATTACTAGGCTGACTTATATTTCACTTCTGACAAAATTTTCTCAATGATTTCATTTTGTTTATTTCGAATGACGGCACTTTGTTGCATTTCCTTCTCCGCCATTGCAGTACAATTGAATCTCTCGGTAAGGTTGAAGCTGTGCTTCGTCTATACTGACCTGACTCACCAAACAGCTGCATCTCCAAGGTTATCGAGACCAGCGAATCTGATGCATACGGCCAGTAACAGAAGCTGAAAACATTTTCCTTAAATTACCTCCTGTAAAAAGTGTAACACGAAGACAGAATTCTATCTAATTTAAACGAACGATTCACAGAAAAGATTATTCGTCTCGTTATCTGTAAAAGAATGTAATGATAAAAACTGAAGTTTGTGAGTCATATACGCAATAAATATATATCGGTAAAGAGGTATACAACATTTTTCGGTATAAGGAAACGCTTGTAAGAGACAGAATAGTTTTATGCAAATCTAGTCTTTCAGGTGAAGCTCCCTGTAAAGCAGATTTGAATATAAAGGGAAAGGTTGAGACGGTGTCGGGTGGAGTTCCCGGGTAGCTCAGTTGGGAGAGCGCTGGTACGTTCAACCAGAGGTCCCGGGATCGATACCCGGCCCCGGAACAATTTTTCCCTTGAAATTATTCACAGAATAGTTTGTTTGCTAGTGTGTGTTTTAGCATTTTGTATATTGCCACACACACAACATTATTGATACAGAGTGGAAGGTAACCTTTTACAATTCTTTACACACATAACAGATCGTGTCATTTGGGAACGTTTTGTCAAGTAATATTTTTTCATATGACCAATAGTTTTTGTAATATTTTGAGAAAACGAATGTTGCTATATTGCAACGTTGTAGACAGTAGCAGTGTTTACTTCGAGCGTATTCCGAATCTCAGCGCTGAGCAATCTGATGGCATCACGGTGTTCCGAATTTCAACGATGACGTCACTGATGCTTCACCGGTGTCGCACCTGTGCCATCAGCTTGCAGAGGTGGTGGTAGTCTCCATCAGTCGCCATCAGTGAATCTGATTGGTTCTTGTATAGGGCGGGAATTAGCAGACGAATGACATCGTGCACTGTTGTGTCATGGCGGTGTGTTCTGCTGTATTGTTTGTAATGAGCACAACGTAAAAACAATATGTTAATGGCTTATGAGCGAACATGTTAACGGGCTAGTTATTACTATTGGTTCAAGAAATAAATTATATATGGTCTCTTTTCTTTGAACAAGATGACAGTATGGAAATTTCGCAAAATCTTGCTAGCATAGCACAGACAACTTGTACAGCCGCCATGATAACCATCGAACCTTCCAGCAGTTTTTTTCCTATTTCGCTGCAGCGTGACGTCACTGTTGTCCACCGGTCCGGTGAGATTCGGAATACGCTGTTCGCGAGATCACTGCACCCCAGCGTACTGAATCATCTACTTGGCAGAGGATGTACACACATAACGTTTTGTAAACAAAAACATCTGTTGAGAATGCAGTCAAATCAAAATTTATGTAATCGTAACATGTTAATTACATGAACTATGTTATTCGTTATCTATGATGAAACGTTCGTTATTGGATCGTTTCAGCACTAAATTTAGTACGAACAAACACGTAGTTTCCATTACATTTTATGGCAATTTCATCAATAATACAGTAGAATTAAAAAATATGCATAAAACAAAATTAATCCTTTTATTTTAGCTTGAGGATCACACAGTTGATGTCACTCCAACTCAATTACAATACAATGTTTGGAAGAAATAAACAACTTTGAAACTAAATGAAAATGATTCACATTAATGTGGGGCAGACTGTTAAATTTTGTACACCATTCTCAACAGTGTCTTTTGAAGGTATTGTTCAAAAAGTGTCCAGTAGTTGCGTGTGTATAACTTTGACACTCCTGATCCAGTTATCTGTCACGGTATAAGCGAGCAGCTGCAGCGGCATTGTCATCAGTTTCTCCATAAATTAATGACATGTCCAGATACGATTAGAAAACTATGGCATCTCGTCGTGTTTCAATAAAATTGCTTCCAACTGCACATAGCCAGCAACTAATGACGAAGTGAATGTAAGCGTATCGTCCGCTCCGTACACCTAGCTCGGCAACATGGTTTGCGCACGTTAGAAACAGTGTTGCCAGCGTGTCACAGCCCTGTTCCCATGCAATGTGTACACGACTATTAACGCGATTTATTCGAAATTTGTTATTTTCCATGCAAATACTACTGTAACATGGCCATACATAGCTTAATCTATCATCCTACATGAGATAAAATCCAATTTTGAGCAGTTTCATGAACAACTTAATTATAATATTTCAAGTTACAAAAGACCTTTTTTTTTTCTTTCGAAAACCGCCCTTCTGGGAACAAAATATTATTAGACTTTTTTGTTTGTCACAATTCATTATATCCCAGAATGATTGTAAAAGGTTACCTTCCACCGTGTATAGTTAATAATATTTTTGTAGAACCTTAATTATTGACAATAATATTGAACATATTTTGTCCTGAAATGTTATAATTTACGAAATCTTAAGAAGAAGCTCTCCCAGCACACGCGCGCCTGCATGAATGAAGCCAATCGGCAGTTCTTGATTACATCGCAATAGGCACTATTTTGGCAATCTATTGAAATATGTTAGTTCCGCGCCGTGGCGTCGCGGTCTAAGGCATCCTGCCTAGGACTCGCGTTACGGAATGCGCGCTGGTTCGATTCCTCATGGGGGAAGAAATTTTCTCATGAAATTTCGGCCAGTGTATGGAACCGGTGCCCACCCAGTACTTGGGGAGCTGCGATAGGTAGCGAAATCCGGTTGCGAATACCAGCTATAACGGCTGGGGGATCATCGTGCTAACCACACGATACCTCCATTCTGGATGGATGATCGTCCACCTCTGCTTCGGCATGTGGGCGTGAGGCCAGCAGCCGGCTGGTCTGTCTAGGCCCTTCACGGGCTGTAGCGCCACGGATTATTATTATTATTTATTGAAATATGTTAATGCTGGGTATACAGTACATTAAAACATTATATATTTCATTGCTGTACATATTTCTCAGTTGAAATTGACTGCTGCAGTAATTTTATTATTAAAATATTTGACTAAACATGTGCAGTACCTTCAGTAGTTTAGGAGAAAGGCTGTAGAGAGGCGAATTACAATATTGATTATTTGGTATTATTTTTCAGGGAATAAACATCAAAGTAGAATATGTTTATTAGCATGTAATATATTTAATAATAATAATAATAATAATAATAATAATAATAATAACAATAATAATAATAATAATAATAATAATAATAATAATAATAATAGGCAGAGGAAGATACTAGTGAAGTGCTTTCTATAGGGCAGAAACATAGACATTACGACGAAATGAAAAGAAGTGAATAGAAGCATTTGAAATGTTGGCACTGAGAAGAATGGAGACAGAAATGGACAGACAGAATAAGAAATGAAGTTGTGTTGGGAAGAGTGGGTGAGGAAAGAATAATGTTCAAACTAATCAGGAAGATAAAAAGGAATTATTTGGGTCACTGGGTGTAAAGAAACTGCATACTGAATGATGCACTGGAAGGAATGGTGAACGGGAGAAAAGTTCGGGGCAGAAGAAGATATGAGATGATAGACGACATTAAGATATTATGTGGATCATATGAGGAGACTAAGAATAATGCAGAAAATAGGAAATATTGGAGAATGCTGGGTTTGCAGTGAGAAACCTTGGGGAGAGTACTATGAATGAATGTCTTGAATTTTATTGTGCACGGCTGCTGTAGCTGGATCGCAGCGGACTACGTAATGATGTTTTCAATGTAGCAAAGTTTTGTTAACGTATCGTATCAAAAGTATTAAATCATCATAATTGGCGAAAATAGGAATACATATTTTAAAGTTTTGTGTGTTTACTTAAATATTTCTTTCCCAAAGATCCAAGTCTTGTACTTCGGACATGACAAGCGATCTTTTCCCAACAATTCATGTGCTTTATCACGTTGCTAACAATATTAGGCTACGTACTGTTGATAGTTAATTTTTGTTAATAGCTGTTGAAATGACGTGGGCAAGTAATGAGATAATGCAATGTGCAGTAAATAATATGAATATTCGTTTTCTGGGCTGCACACAGAAAGCAAACTCGGTAGGCTCAAAAGAAAGGAACCTGATTTCACTCTCAGAAATTGTAATGTAAGTACAGCCTGTATATAGGCCCAATTCATTTTCACATATTATTTATATGCAACGATTAAGCCTATACGGAGGCTCATATTGTAATTATCTCGAACACAAATTCTCAATTTACGAAAATAACAGTTGATAGTAATATGAACCTTACAGTAGGTAATGGTGTAAGGAGACTGCTTCCTGTTACGTCTAAATCTTTGGAATCGTTTTTACTTGTTCACTTACAATGCGTTTAAAGAAATGGCAAATCCTTGACAATATTTCCGCGCACGTAATTGTAGCAGATGTCAAGATGTCTGGTCGCTACTATAAAATTCCACGTATTAGTCCTGAGTTGAAGTAAAAATCTCTCTACACACAGCTACTGGCCTGCGTCGCCAAACAGCCAATCATCTGATGCATGCGGCCAGTAACAAAAGCGGAAATCGTTTAATATCTCCTGTAAAATGTGTCGTACAAAGAGGCAATGTTTTACTACGTGCAAACAAGCACTGTACAAAATGATTGTTTTTATGTTGGAAAAAAAAGTGTAAAATAATAATTCTGTATGTTATGATAGTTAATTTCTCTTAAACATACCGGTTTGACGACATGCTAGGTACATAAATTAATTAATTTGTTCATCTTGAGCAAGATACAAAATTGAATACAAATAATTTGTTCAGTAGATTTAAAGTAGGTATATATATTGCATATATATATTTCATACTTGAGATTCTAAATAAATACTCGTTATTTTCTTGCTAAAGATCACTACATTCCACTTGCATCACTTCCGATTACATTGACTCTTAGATATTCAATAATTATGAACAAAATGCGTGAAATATTTGAGTAGAAATCGATTTTCACAAAAGACTAATACTAAAATTATTATTATATTTTATGTAGTTTACGTCATTGCATGGTAAACTGAGTCGTAGCTAATGACTACGCCAACTTTTCGTTGTCAACCAATACGAGAGTGGCGTTGTCCACCATCATAACATCCATGCAGACATTTTTCTCCTGCAAAAGTTTTCTTCATAGTTTGAGAAACTTGTTTTTAGTTTTCCCGTCCGCGCTTGACTTTGTGTTTATTTATTCGGAAAGTTTCTTTTTTGTCAAACGTGAGCTTTGGTCAAACTTTAATTGACAATCATTTGACTACTTCAGAAAAGCGGAGAGGTGGAGGGGGAAAGTTGAAATTAAAAGTGTTGGCTGGGAATTTCTAGTTTTGTAATCAAACAAATAATAAAAGAAACTTTCAGAGATTCTCTGCAAAGGAGCATGGCTTTCTTATTTTCGTTTTACAGAAAATCGCTTGTTTTTGTTGCTATTTAATCTGTCTAATTCCGGTGGTGCTTCCTTTTTTTTCAGATACCGCATTGGACGAAATCAGACCTCATCTTTGGGTAAGTGTATGCAATTACATTATATTGATGTATGTTTCAAGTTGCCCAGTTGATTTCAATGTATAGTTTTATTTACAGGTAATCTAGTTGACTCCAGAGTTGAATGTTTTACATTGTTTTAATTATGTGCAGTGAGTGTGAAGTAAAGTAGACGTAATTTTTACTAAAATGGTTGCACATCCATTCGGTTATAGGACGAAGGAGCGTCCTCTCGCATTGATAATAAATAATCAGATCATTATCGTATCTTGCAGAAAGTCTAGTTTTATTGAGTCACGTCTAAAATTTCGTCATCGCTCCAGTTGCCGCTTTGTGCAGGAAATCAGTCGTTGTTGTGTGCAGAGAAATGATCCAATTACAATTCAATTATCGCTATGTTCTAGTTGCGTTTTTATAGGTCTATATTACTTGATATACAGGGTGTTTAAAAAATACGGGGCATAATTTCAGGTATGTATTTCCCACATGTAGACAATCAAAATAGTTCATTACAACATGTGTCCGGAAATTCTTTATTTCCGAGTTATGGCCTTCACAACATTGAAATTCACCGGAACGTTTTTCTTTCCGCAGGTCGTTGCCGCCAAAGGAGACATTAAGAGGGCACTCTGACAGTTCATTCCGAGGCGAAGGTTACATTCAGTGTTGTGTAGGCGTTAGACTGTGCGACATGTATTCAAATCAAGAGCTGGCAGAGATACACTTCATGTACGGTAAGGCGGACGGCAATGCTGCGCTGGCTCGTCGTTTGTACCAGGAGAGGTACCCACAGCGACAATGTCCAGATCGGAAGACATTTGTACGCCTCCATTACCGTCTGTGAGAGTATGGAAAATTTAACTCTCCTGGTTTGGGAAGGGGACGACCAAGATCTACAACTCCAGAAGTAGAGGAGGAGATTCTGGAGGCTGTGAACATGACTCCTTCTACCAGCACACGAAGGTTAGTGTTGCAAGTCAATGTTCCTCATACGACTGTCTGGAGACTGTTGAAAGAGTATCAATTTTATCCTTATCATTTGCAACGTGTACAGGCCCTGTCACCAGCAGATTACCCTGCGCGAGTTAGGTTCTGTCAGTGGTTCTTGCAGCAGTGTGGTGTAAATCCGAACTTTCCTGCCTTCGTATTATTTACAGATGAAGCACAGTTCACACGAGATGGCATAACAAATTTCCACAATCAGCATGTATGGGCATATGAAAACCCACGTGCAACTGTTCCATCTCATCACCAAGTGCGGTTCTCCCTCAACATGTGGGCCGGTATCATTGGTAATCGATTAGTTGGACCCCATGTACTTGTAAACAGACTTACGGGGCAGGCGTACACAAACTTCCTGGAAAACACCATACCTCATGTTTTAGAAGACACTCCACTGATCAATCGTCAACACATTCACTTCTTGCATGATGGCGCTCCTGCACACTTCAGTCGTACGGCTCGCCGGTACTTAGATCGAAGGTTTCCTGATCGATGGATAGGTAGAGGTGGCCCAATTGCTTGGCCTCCACGCTCACCTGATCTGAACCCTCTCGATTTCTACTTGTGGGGCCGTTTAAAATTATTGGTTTATTCGTCTCCGGTGCCTGATTTGGAAATCCTTTCGGAATCGGATTGTGGCATGTTCTGAGGACATACGCAATACTCCTGGAGTTTGGAATCATGTTCGCAGGTCAATGAGACATCGATGTGAGGTCTGTATTCAAGCAGGAGGTGGACATTTTGAACATCTTCTATAATGACAACGACCTGCGGAAAGAAAAACGTTCCGGTGAATTTCAATGTTGTGAAGGCCATAACTCGGAAATGAAGCATTTCCGGACACATGTTGTAATGAACTATTTTGATTGTCTACATGTGGGAAATACATATCTGAATTTATGCCCCGTATTTGAAACACCCTGTATACTGTATATAGAGTTTAAATAATTCGTTACTGTAAGTTATGAAAGCGCGAGTTATGTCATTTTTACGTCGAACCCAGTTTGTTCTGATATAATTAAATATACATACCGTACCGCATGTGCAAGGAATTACAAAAAATGAAACTTGCAACTTAGAAGCAGAATGCGAATCTCTGACTTGGGAAGATCTAGCCATCCTGCTGTGCTTTACTTAAATTAGAGGAATACACGACTATATATCCTAATGACTAGGGCTAAAATATTGCAAAACATTCATACGTTATGCGTTACAAGTCCGAAAATACGTGCTAAAACATTAGGCCAAACAATATATGACGGGGAAATCAGCTCAAAATACATCGTCGTGCGTTACGAAGAATGTTCTCAAATTTTTGGCAGCCTGACGATTGTCAAGTTCGATTTGCCGTGAGAGTACTGATAAAGAAATAAGGGCTGACAATATCATATTTTGAGAACTTTACTAATTTGATCTAAACTGTCATAAGACTATTACGTCGACATGGATTGATGAAAGCCTTCCATTTTAAAATAATTACTGTTGGCTGAAGAAAACATTATAACAATTATGTTATACTTACTTACAAATGGCTTTTAAGGAACCCGAAGGTTCATTGCCACCCTCACATAAGCCCGCCATTGCTCCCTATCCTGAGCAAGATTAATCCAGTCTCTATCATCATACCCCACCTCCCTCAAATCCATTTTAATATTATCCTCCCATCTACGTCTCGGCCTCCCTAAAGGTCTTTTTCCCTCCGGTCTCCCAACTAACACTCTATATGCATTTCTGGATTCGCCCATACGTGCTACATGCCCTGCTCATCTCAAACATCTGGATTTAATATTCCTAATTATGTCACGTGAAGAATACAATGCGTGCAGTTCTGTGTTGTGTAACTTTCTCCATTCTCCTGTAACTTCATCCCGCTTAGCCCCAAATATTTTCCTAAGCACCTTATTCTCAAACACCCTTAACCTATGTTCCTCTCTCAGAGTGAGAGTCCAAGTTTCACAACCATACAGAAGAACCGGTAATATAACTGTTTTATAAATTCTAACTTTCAGATTTTTGGACAGCAGACTGGATGATAAGAGCTTCTCAACCGAATAATAACACGCATTTCCCATATTTATTCTGCGTTTAATTTCCTCCCGAGTGTCATTTATATTTGTTACTGTTGCTCCAAGATATTTGAATTTTTCCACCACTTCGAAGGATAAATCTCCAATTTTTATATTTCCATTTCGTACAATATTCTGGTCACGAGACATAATCATATACTTAGTCTTTTCGGGATTTACTTCCAAACCGATCGCTTTACTTGCTACAAGTAAAATTTCCGTGTTTTCCCTAATCGTTTGTGTATTTTCTCCTAACATATTCACGTCATCCGCATAGACAAGAAGCTGATGTAACCCGTTCAATTCCAAACCCTGCCTGTTATCCTGAACTTTCCTAATGGCATGTTCTAGAGCGAAGTTAAAAAGTAAAGGTGATAGTGCATCTCCCTGCTTTAGCCCGCAGTGAATTGGAAAAGCATCAGATAGAAACTGACCTATACGGACTCTGCTGTATGGTTCACTGAGACACATTTTAATTAATCGAACTAGTTTCTTGGGAATACCAAATGCAATAAGAATATCATATAATACTTCCCTCTTAACCGAGTCATATGCCTTTTTGAAATCTATGAATAACTGATGCACTGTACCCTTATACTCCCATTTTTTCCCCATTGTCTGCCGAATCGTACTGAAACTGCATTACTGAAAGAAAAGCTGATATGCTGTTGCAGGTCTGTATAGCCCTGTCACGTTCCCCTCCAGGGTGATTCACTCCCTCCAGGTAGGGGAATAGAAAGTGCACATCGCACAGAGACTACTGCACAATGTGCAGGGTTTTGGCATGCCTGCTATAATGGATCGTTGGCTTAAATGTCATAACATGGATGATGATGAACTCAAATTATTTTACAGTTTATAATTCTAACATTATGTGAATTAAAATTTCGGCATGAAGACACAATCTTACTGAAAGGGAATAAGATCAGGTTGTTGACTGATACTGCTTGGAAAACACGTTTAAGTGAATGTCTTTTTTTTTTTTTTTTTTTTTGGCTGACAGTTGATTAGGAACATAAAGAAGGAGCCTTTCCCACGACTTATTATTGTAAGGAGACATTTTCCTCTTTTCTGCATCAAAACTTTAAAAGAAACTGAGTAAAGGCGGAGACAGAGTTGAGATGAAACATTGAGCCTAAATATAAAAACATTTTAAGCACAAAAAGCGATTGTAGGACTCTTCCCAATCCAATATTTCCACTTTTTTTTTCTTCCAAATTTTATACTCCCAAAGATGCACAATTCCCATTTCATGCTCTCTCATTCTATTTTCCCCAAATCCTTTTTCTGTCTCTTTCTCCGTCTCCAAAACCTAATTTCAATATTATATTTTCCTCCGAAGGATACAAACTGTTTGCACTGTATGCAGGCTACCGTAGTAACACTTGTGTCCATTTTCTGATGCCGGAAAATTCGTTGCAATGTTTTCTCATTGACATAATAGTTGTAGTTTCTTCTCATTGACATAATAGTTGTAGTTTCTTCTCATTGATATAATTCCAAACTTGTTGTAGTTTCTTCTGAAATTATATCAGTTGGGCTGTTAAAAGGGTTATAATTTAAGCAGGTTACGTATCTTGTAACAGACGAGTCCCGTTTCGACACCGGTGTGGTGTCATCTTCAGTGTCCTTCGAAATGCTGCTGTCCCAGCTGATCTTGATTTCCGGCGTTTGCGTTCGTGAGTTGTAGGTGTGGGGTTGTGTTGCTCTTATGGTGGGGGATGGTTGTGGCATGTATTATGATGTCGAATGAGTATGTAATTATGTATTAAGTATATGTTATGGTATGCTTTTATATTTCGTATTGCTGTGGACTTTTTGGTGTGATGTGTAGTATTTCCATATATGTTTCTATGCTACTCTAGTGTGATTGTGTTGATGTGATGTAGGGTTTAGTTATAGCTACACCAGCAGTAGTTCGAAGGACACTGAAGATGACACCACACCGTTGTCGAAACGGGACCCGTCTGTCATAAGGTACAGTTTCCCTGAAAAGGAATGAGACGATTGAATATTCCTAAGTCTCAGATGTAAAACACTGCGCATGATCAGAGACCAGAGCACTGATACACAAGATAACGAATATTGAGTTACTTAGATTCAAGCTATTTGGTTTGTTACTAGCATCGTTCCGGAATTCACTTAAAAAACTGCAAAAAATATGATAATATTACGTAAATATATACGTAAATCGTGTAGTTAAATCGACAATGGACCTTCATGACTAGATCGACACTTCGCACAGAAAGTAAAGCTTTCGTGTCGTTGCAATAGCTCAGACGCTAAGATCTCTGCGTGTTGTGTAGAAGACAGCGAGTTCGATTCTTAGTCTATATGAACGATTTTTTTTCTAAATAGCGTTGAAATAGAGTTTTACAAAGTCCTCAGATTAAGTGTTAATGATAACAGAAATTACAAAATTACAAGTTATAATATTATAAACGTTAATCTAATGAATGCATATATATATATATATATATATATATATATATATATATATATATCGTCGGTTTCTTGGTAAAAGTGACCAAGTCCAAAATGCAAAATTGTTAGAAAAGGGCCATTTAAAGGTTTAATGATCCATCCATAGATAACTGTACTTTTTTAGATGTTAGTAATAAGTTATTTTGAAGGTAAATGTGCTATATTATTAGTTTTTAATATCAAATTATGTCTTAAATTTTCATAATGCTTGGAAGCCTTGGAATGTGACTTGGTCACTTTTACCAAGAAACCGACGATATATATATATATATATATATATATATATATATATATATATATATATATATATATATATATATATATATATACACACATACAATGTAAATGCATATATATATATATATATATATATATATATATATATATATATATATATTAAAAACTAACAATTAAAATGAAATTAAAAATATATTCCTAAGCCACACAGACAAACGATTACAAAGGTTTACAGTCCTTAGGCCATGTCATTTGTTGAGTAATTATTACAATATTTTATTAGTAACTTTCCCATATGTGTAATAAATGCACTCGCACAAAACAATTTTTGTTAAAAGTGTGGCTTTGGATTATTTCATTCTCACCCCTTCAGTTGATTTTAACTATTTTATCTACGTGTTTAATTTTATTGTGCATTCAATTTAATTCATGTTATGATTGAATGTATAAGCACTGTTGCAGTTATTGATTAACCTTCAGACTACCAAGCTCTAAGACCAACACCAACTACCAAGTGGGGTCAGTCAAGACCCCGAGGAGAAATTGCTTTATAAAGAACAATGAAAACAATATGTAATAAAATGCTTAAAGGAAATTATAATATAGTGCATTTTGAAAATACAACATATTTAATTCATGAGTTCGTAAACAATATAAGTCCAATTATATTATAATCTAACTGAAATTTCCTTCTCTAGTACACTTTTTCATATTTCGAATTCATGCATTTAAGTTTTTCGCAATTTCTTCCGTGAGTTGAAATTAAAAGTTGAAACTAATTTAGGGCAAATATACTTTTGACAATAAAGCAAAAATATTCACAAAAAATAAATAGGGTGTACAACTGAATAGAAGGAATTTATGCAACAAATTTCACATCTGAAGTCCACTTCACAGTTTCACTGCTTGTAAAGCTCACTGTTTTGGTTATTTTCTTTATATGGCTTTCCCACATGCATTTTTTTTACACATTTCACAGGATTCACTAGCATTCCTGTCGTTTTTCTAGGGCACAACTGACATCAGCTTTTTTATATAGCTTGATTAGAGGTTCACCATCTTCTCTTCCCATAGGCTCTCGCTCAGGAACAAGATATCTCATAGCAGTTATTGCTGTTTTGTGAAATCCAGTGGGATGCTGAAGTCGTTTCACTTTCGAAATGATCGACTCCTTCCCAAATTGGAACAGAAAGTTCCTTCTTCCATGCGTAGAACTTGACTGAAGATGTGGATTCTTCGCCTTCCATACTATATAAGAATTGAGACACCCAATGTCGAATAAGACGTAAGGTCATCGTCTTATTGTTGTTTTCATAGAATATTCATTTATCATTTTGTCCATAGACTGCGCTTGTTTGAGAATAACGTAAAATCAGTTCTTCTCTATGGCAGTGAGACTTGGAAAGTAACAAAATACCTCACTCATAAGCTCCAAACATTTGCGAATCGTTGTTCACGCAACATATTGGGGGTATGGTAGCCGAATGTCATTTCCAATACATTACTTTGGAAGAAGATGCAACAGAAGCCCATTGATCTGAAGATAAAGAGAAGAAAATGGTGCTGGATTGGACACAATCTGAGACGCCCAGAAGGAAACATTACTAAAGAAGCACTCGAATGGGATTCTCTGGGGAGTAAGAGAAGAGGAAGACCCAGGATAACGTGGCGGTGGATTGTTCAAGAAGAAGAAGCCTAAAATCTAGGGAAGAACTGGAGAGAAGCGAAGGCCTTGGCCGCAAATAGGTCAAAATGGCGCTCTTTTGTTGTGGCCCTCCATAGGGAGACGCGAGACATTGAATGAATGTATGTATGTATGTATGTATTTTGTCCATAGTATCGACACCCCGACATCCCCCCCATTTTAGGGCTAGGCAACAATACCTTGGGTATTCCTTGCCTATTCTTTCTCATTGTTCCACACAGTGTCAAATATTTCTTGTGAGGTTCACTTGCAAGTGGAATAGATGTAAGAAAGAATATCTGTTGTAATGCTGTATCCTCCTTGTAGGCAGCTGGTTAGATCAAACACTAGTCTTTGGTATTGATTTTTTCAGAAGCAGCCTCTTCTTTTCCAGTGTACAGCTAGAAGTTTATTGCGTAACTTGATTCTACATCAACCAGGGCCCAAATTTTCATTTCGTACTTATCAGCTTTTGACTTCATATAAACAATGAAAGGGCAGCGTCCTCGAAAAGAAACAAGTTGTTCAGCTACAATCCTAATTCACATCTTACAGTAGATGAACTTACAGTGGTCGAAAAACAAACTGAAGATATCTATGATATCAACCAGTTTATCATTTCGTCTCTTGTACTAGTGTCATCAAATGTGATGAATGTCGATAAATGCTGAAATAGTGTTCGAGATATTGCAGCAAGAAATATGTGTCTTTTGTACATGGAATCTGTAGTTCATAAGAACTCTATGACTACCATTTAGCTTTCAAAACACTCAAGGTTATCAAAAATGCACACATTTCATCGCCATCTGTCGGCACCCATTGTCTCTGCTTTTCTGGATTCTCTGTATTTCATTCTTCATGAAAATCCTGTGTCTTTTTATTAGTACAGTCTACTACAATTTTTCAAATACTATCACCAAAAAAATCTTGAAAGTATAATTCATTGTCTAAATTCTCTGAGATGCACCTGTAAGCCCCGTAGGCGCTGCAACAATATTTTGAACTGTACGTCGCGTGGCTTTTGGTGGACTTTTAGACCAAGACATTCCATTTTTACTCTATCATTTTCATCAATATGCATATCATCATTTTCATATTCACCAACATCATCATCAGTATCACTGTTTTCTATTTCATCTGCTACTTCTTCAACCTCTTCTATTAGTCTCTTCTAATTCTGACAGATCAACTACTTCTTCATTCTCACTCTGTATCATATGAGTCACTTCAACAACATGTTCCTGATTATGTAGGTCATATATTTTGCTGTCCTGCGCCGTGTCGTCGAGGTCTAAGACTCGTGTTACGGAATGCGCGCTGGTTCGAGTCCTCATGGAAGAAGAAATTTTCTCACGAAATTTCGGCCAGTGTATGGGACCGGTGCCCACCAAGCATCGTGATGCACTTGGGGAGCTACGATAGGTAGTGAAAATCCAATTTCTCAAACCAGCTATAACGGCTGGGGGGATCATCGTGCTAAACACACGATACCTCCATTCTGGTTGGATGATCGTCCACCTCTGCTTCGGCATGTGGATGTGAGACCAGCAGCCGGGTAGTGGGTCTTGGCTCTGCAAAGGTCTGCAGCGTCATGGATATTTTCCTTCCTGACATTTTTATGTATCAAGAAGAGTAATCGTGTACGACTCAATCTAAACCAATAATCTACTGAAATAAAAGTGAAGACAAATTCCCAACAGCAAGGGACAAACAATTGAGATGCCTGAAAGACTTACTAACAACGACAATGAGCAAAGAAAATAAACTGGTGACAAAAATGTTGTACAACACAAACTACCAAGAGGGGTCAACAGAGACCCCACTGAATAAAAATAAATATTATTCTCTTAGGGATGGAACACTTATGTAACCAATATGACAGACATGACGTGATAAACAATTCTGACAATAACAAGAAGTATCAATGTGCACAACTAACGTTTTCATATGAAAATAATAAAACAATTTGCTTCGGGGTCTCTTCTGACCCCGCTTGGTAGTCCGAAGGTTAATTACATATATTAATACTAACTATTAAATTCATGTGTTAAGTAACTAATTGCAGTATATTTTGCAAAATCTTGAATGTTTAAGTTGTCAATAATATTCTGTACTATATACTATAAGACGTTAAAAGAATTTGCTATAGATTTGGGATCCTCTACTTAATAATCACTAATTTTAATGAAAAAATATTTTCTTTCTTAGAATATCTACAAGTTTAACTTTAATAATATTCCGAATAGCTTCAATTGCATTATCTGGATTTTGTGCTTTTCTATTCAAATGTGTTCTATTTCCCTCTTTCATAAATTTTGATAAATTACACTGTACTTCTTGCAGTATTTAAGAATATGAGGATAGTTACATTGCAGCTAATTACATATAGATTCTTCTTTTTAATACATAAGATTTTTAAGTCCCTGTATTATCTACATAATTTTACTTTTGAATTTTTTCACAACATTGAGTGGAGAACATCCACTGAAGTGATTCTGCAATGAAGTGAAAAATACAATACATTTACTCTTAATATCAGTAGTTCCAGTAACATATACGTTTTTCCAAGATTCATTTTGTAGACATAAATGTAAATAATCACTAGATACAGCATTTACGACCTTTTTTAATTTTTTTAATTAATATTTTGAAATTGTTCAGTAACATTGGAAACAGGATTTGTTTATCATGTTCATATAACCCATTGATTATAGGTGCTGCCGAATAGGAATTCAGTCTAATTCAGTGTACAAAACTTTTATCAATGGCTGTGCTACTTCAGCCTGTATGCTGGTGGGGAAATGAGTCTACGACTAAGATTTCCAGTTTCACGGAGTGAATTTAATTTACTTTTGCGGAAAAGTTCCGAGAGATAATCTATGTCTATGTCACTACAGATCACAAATTCCATATGAGATTTCTAAAGTCTTTTCTTTCCAAATTCAATATTGGCTATAAATATTAATAAATATTAAGAAATATGAATGATTGTAGTTAGAAGTCTGTTTTACATTATAAAAAGCAAGAAGTTACATTCCTCGGCAAGATTCGAACTTTTCGATGCTTGGTTTTGTCGTCCAACACATAAGCACGGACCTATTCAATGCTTATGTTAATAACATACAATTTAGCTGCAGCAATGTGGTGTCATAACTTGGGGTTTGTTTATATAATGTAATTAGATTTAATTTGATTAGCTTCGCAACAATTGGACTTCCTGTTATATCCTGTTATTTAAATATTTAAGTTAGAGTTGATTTATTAACTCTTACTGTGCAAGATGACCCTTATTTCAATAATTCTATATCACGTTAAATAGTCATTGTCTACATTAAAGTATTATCATCATCCCTCATTTCTCATCTTAATGGCGAACCGACGTGACGTGAGACAGCGAGTTATAGCTCTAGTTGAGGCTGGATATGGGGCTAGATCTGCTGGCCGTTTGGTCGGTGTTTCTGGAAGTACAACCGAGAGGTGGGTTCATCGTTACCAAAATTGAGGGGAGGTCGAAAATCGCCCTATTCCTGGGCGTCCCCGGATTTCTTCATTGGAAGAGAATGCTCTCTTATTCGAGGAAGTTCGACAGGACCCCTTTCGGACTGCTAACGAAATAAGAGCAGCATCTAACTTTCCCGGTTCTTCACAGACTGTGATCAGCAGGTTGAGGAACCGCGGTATTAGGAGCCGGAGGGTTGCGCAAATGGAAATATTGGGGAAGCACAAACTGTCGACCGTCTTGCCTTCGTTACCAACCGAGTGGATTTCGATTGGAGAAATGTAATTTTCTTCGACGAAACAACCATCTCGAGTGATTACGAAAGTCCTGTCCGTGTCTATCGTGAGGATGGTCTCCCACATGATCAGCGCTATGTGCACCGACGTGAAAGATCGGGGCGCTTTAGCATATTGTCACAGTCTAGTATATACAGTCGCGAAGCTAATACGTAGTAAATATGCAATCATTAGATTGTTGCTCACCACTAGGATCGCTAATATCGCCTCATTACAGGCAATGCAAAATAGTACCGTCACAGTCTATTGTTTCTAGCATCCTCAAATTCAAGCTTCGTGACTGTATATAGTAGACTGTGATATCGTGTTGGGGTGGATGTCTTACGATGGACCTGGCGTTATAGAACGCATCGATGGCCGGTTTAATACGGGAACTTACGAGCACATTCTGGAAAATATATTCCTCCCTTCCGCCCCGAGAACGTTTTCCCGAAGTAACATTGCTGTTCCAACAGGATAACCATCCCGTACACTATGCCGCAAGCATTCAAAGATGGTTTCAAAGGAGACCCGAGATCGAAATCAGTAACTGGCCTCCGAAGTCACCTGATTTGAATGTCATCGGACATTTATGGGCGGAATTGAAAAAGAGAAGGATAGCCACCTATGCCCACCGACGCCCTCGAAATCGAGACGAATTGTGGGATCAAGTTGTTGACACCTGGGAAGATCTCGCCGGGGATTAGAATTTATTCCACAATCTCGTGACATCCATGCCGGACCGACTTAGAGCTGTAATAGAAGCTGATGGCATGTGGACAAGATTTTAAGTTGACAGGTCTCGTTTTGTTTCTTGTGATTTTTATTTGAGGAAAAATACTCAACTTTCAAGTAAGATTAATTTTTTTTGACGAGGTTCAGCCCAGTTGTAAGACCCAGAAATTGGGCATAAATTATTCATGTTTTTCGACAAATTAGATAGTCTAGGAACTATGATGAAATTAATTACACCTCAATAAAAAAAAGTTTCACCTGGGATCGAACACGAGACGTTTCGGTTAAGCAGTGGAACCGACACGCTACAATATGAGCTACCGAGACAAGACAGTGACAACAGCAGTCTAGAATGTAGATCCCATAGCAGGCATTTGCCATTCGGTACAGAGAAGCAATGATAGCTTGTGACCCTAGCAATGTTGTGAAACCGTGGCCTTAAATGGCTGTCTTCTTCGTGATTCTTATTTTGGTCCTTGTCCTTGTTGTGGTCCTCGTAACAATTCTTGCTGTATTTCTCATGTTATGTATCGTTACGTCGATATCGAGTGAACCGCGCTGTAGAACTTTAACTGCCGACGACCAAGAGTCGTCTCATTCCTTTTAAGGGTAACTGCACGTAACCTGCTTAAATTACAACACTTTCAGCGGTCGAACTAATATAATTTCAATTGTAAACAAATGTTCACGTGAACAAGAAGCAATGACTTTCTTCTGATTGACATAATTCCAAATTTGTTGTCGTTTCTTTTCATTGACATAATTCCAAATTTGTTGTCGTTTCTTTTCATTGACATGATTCCAAATTTGTTGTCGTTTCTTTTCAATGACATAATTCCAAATTTGTTGTTTCTTTTCATTGACATGATTCCAAATTTGTTGTCGTTTCTTTTCATTGACATAATTCCAAATTTGTTGTTGTTTCTTTTCATTGACATGATTCCAAATTTGTTGTCGTTTCTTTTCATTGACATAATTCCAAATTTGTTGTTGTTTCTTTTCATTGACATGATTCCAAATTTGTTGTCGTTTCTTTTCATTGACATAATTCCAAATTTGTTGTTGTTTCTTTTCATTGAGTTGATTCCAGATTTGTCACACGTTATAATTTCGCTGTTCATAGAGTAATAAAATGAATGATATTATTTCCGATTGTTTGTCGTGGCCGCATAGATGTTTGTGTTGTTAGGAATTACTATTCCACAAGTAAACATTTTCTGTATTCATACACTCACATTAATTAAAGGCCAGCTTGTAATGTTCCGTCATGGCCGCTTGTATGCTTTGCTAAGAATTATTCCGCACGTTATAATGTTTTCGATATTCATACGCTCTGTAAAGGTAATTTGTAATGTTCCGTCATGGCCGCTTGTATATTTTGTTAAGATAGCCTATAGTTCACAGGTGATAATAGTTTCGATAATCATACACTCTGTATTAATGAAAAATCATTTTCGATTGTTTGGTGCTTTGTTAAGAATTATTTCATGCGTTATAATATTTTCGTAGTTCCTGCATTCTGTAATTGATGGAACGTAGTTATCGATTGTTAGGCAATGGCCTCTTGTATACTTGGTTGAGAATTATTTCACAAGTTATATTTTCGATATTTATGCATTGTGTGATTAATGAAATCTTATTTTCGTTTCTTTGATCCTTGCCGAATGTATCGATTTAGTTTGATAGGAATGATTCCACACGTCGCATTATTTTCGATATTGTTGCACTCTGTAATTCATGGAACAGAGTTATCGATTGTTTGGTCATGTCCTCTTGCATACTTGGTTAAGAATTGTTTCACAGGTGATGATATTTTCGATATTCGTGCTTTCTGTAATTAGTGAATATTAATTTCCAATTGTTTGATCCTTGTCGCATGTACCGGTATAGATCTACATTGTTGGGAATTATTGCACACGTTATAGTTTCGCTATTCATGCATTCGGTAATAAAAATTAATGAGATTATTTGCGATTGTTTGTCTTTTTAGGAATCACTATTCCTCACGTTAATATTTTCGGTATTCATACAGTCAAATTAATTAAAGGTCATCTTGCATTGCTCCGTCATGTCCGCTTTATTCTTTGCTAAGAATTATTCCACACGTTATTTTCAATATTCATACACTCTGTAGTTAATGAAAGATCATTATCGAATGTTTGTGTTGGTCGCATGTATATGCCTACTTTGTTAAGAATAATTATTGCACACGTTATAATTATTTTTGATATTCACTCTCTCTCTAAGTCATGGAACATAGTTTAGTTTTCGACTGCTTGGTCCCGGCCATATGTATTTATTGTAGACGTTACAGTATTTTCGATATTCATAGACACTGTTTATTGAAAGATTATTTTTGATAGTTTGGTTCTGGTCGTATGTATAGGCATACTTTGTTGAGAATTATTGCACGGATTATTTTTACGATATTAAAGGTGTCTGGAATTAATGGGATATAATTTTAGACTGTTCGTTCTATGGGCGTTTTTATAGGCTTTGTTTATGAAGAATTATTCCACACGTTATAATATTTTCGTCATTACTGCACTCCGTAAGTTATGGAACATAGTTATCGACTGTTTAGGCATGGCCTCTTTTGTACTTGGTTAAGAATTATTTCACAGTTTATAATATTTTCCATATTAGTGGGTTCTGTAATTAGTGAATGTTTATTTTCAATTGTTGGATCCTTGTGGCATGTATAGATCTGCCTTGTTGGGAATTATTCCACACGTTATAGTCTCGCTGTTCATGCATGAGATCATTTCCGTTTGTTTGGACTAATTTTATGATATTTATGTTTATGTAAGTTAAAAAATGGAGCCGCGCTGAAGAAGAACATGGCGGCGGGGAATCCACTTCTTGCATTGTGACTGGTGAAGTGAGCTCAATTTTCTGCTGTTCGTGTTTCACTCAGCTATGGTTACCATGGCAACAGTTAATAGCATTGCTTTGGACAGACGTGAAATAGTAGAGGAAACGAATTCACAGCGTTCCGCAGTAGTCAACTCTAACAATGAAAATTACAGAAATTTGAAAGCGTAAAATTAATTTCGCCCATAGAAAACCTATACTAAATGAATATGTTTGTAATTTTCATAACTGTTTTGCTAAAGAAGCAAGTACGAGTCTTGAGAAAAGTGGAAATATAATGTAAGAGGAATTCTAAAACTTGGTTACGGTGTTAGCGTTGTAGGTACTGCTCTAACCTATATAGAAAGTTAAATTTGGCGCGACTTCATGAGCGAGTGTGCATGAAGGTCGCATTGAATGTATACCAGCATGGGGAAGTAGAAAACGAAAAGATGAAAGAAGTTAAATATCACTAGAACATAAAAAAATGTGAATAAGGGTAAAGTCGATCAAAATTTTGCAATTTTTAATGATATTGAGGTTATGCAATGGAGCGAAGTTCCTCAGAAAATAGTACTTTGTCGTCATATCCTTCACTTATGAAATCACGTTACAAGATGTGAATTACAATTTACCAAAGTGTGATTTTTTTTATTTTACTTGTGATCGAAGGTAAAGTCGATCACCATTGAATTTTTAGTTTAAGATCGATTTTAAAATATTGCGAAGTGAAGTCGATCACTATTTATGTTAAAAAAAAAATTAAGTGTATTACATGTATTTTATTTGTTATAAGGGGTGTAGAAAACAATAATAATCTATTATATAAGTCTATAGGACTATATAGTGTATATTTTGTTACTGTGATCATACAATTCGATACAATTAGGCCTATAGGTCTCCACTGTACAGACGTGGCTATGATTGCCAATTTATAAAACATAAAAAATTAATACTTCACATATCAACCTGATGAAATAAATAAATAAATAAATAAATAAATAAATAAATAACTAAATAAATAAATGAATAAATAAGTAAATAATAAATAAATAAATAAATAAATAAATAAATAAATCAAAATGTACATTGAAATACCACCCTTCGATTATAATCTAAAATGCAGTTCAACATTGCTTAGGTTTATATCAGATGTTATTTGAAATCTTCCCCTCCTCATGTCACTTTAGAAACTACGTTGTTCCCATCGTCAGGTACAGAGGGGTATACAAAATACGTTCCTTTTGCAGTGCTTCTCTTACGCAAGAAATTCACGATAAATTCGTCTTCCTCTTTCCCCACTATCCCATCAATATAAGCTATACTATGACACTTTTCTGTTTATAAGTGCTAGTTTGAGGTATGTCGGTGAAAAAATTTATTCTTCCTGCTGGTCCTATCTGCTTCGAGTAGGTCGATGGCATGATCGACTTAACCCTGCAAAGGTACAAGTTTTTATAAATAATAAGTTTCCATACTAACATTTACGAATTGAAAAACTATTATTTCAGGATACAATCACAGTCTAGTATATACAGTCACGAAGCTTAATACTTACTAAATAAGCAAACATAGAGAGTTGAAATATGCATCCATAGATAGTTGCTCACCACCAGGATGGCTACTATCGCCTCATCACAGACTCTTTCCCTAGCAGACCATAAAATGTATTGTACTTTCCATATCGTGTTCTTTTGAAAAAATTAACACCTTCCTTCCATTATTGAAATATGATATACATAAGGTTTATATATTACTTTCATAAAATATATATTATATTCTATAAACTCACCTTCCTGGAACTTTCGGAAGAAGGATAACTCTAACCCATTTTTTCTTACAATTTATAGTACTACAAACATCTCCTTGTCCCATAACATTATTCAGATTATTGTATTTTAGCCATTTACATTTATTACAACCGATAACGAACATTTCACAGTTTACATAGCTTTTCGATCTAGGCCAGGCCGTAATGTTTGTTCGGGTTTTCTATTTCAGTGTATGGAGCTCAGTGAAATATTATATTATAACTTTATTGCGTATCATTGCTAAGCTTTATTTAGTGTAAAGTGTCCATAAGTTCCGTTTACTTCTTGTTGCATAATATGTTGCAGAAATAATTACAAAACTGTGTTATTTTAATGTGCAGAGAATTTTACATGTTAATATAATCTGTTCGCGTCAATATTTCAAGTTTATAATGGAAGCTATTTTGAGGTTTAATAAAAAAGAATTTATATTGTGATTTCAATTTAGCACATCTACCTTCCTTAATTTTAGGCAAAATATTTACCATAGCACTCCTATGTAATTAGTGTACGTACAATTTTGTTACTTCGTCTCTTAAGTAGTAGATAAATACAATAATTCAGTACTCAGTTGTAGTATAAAAATACAGACAAATTGAATGTCCGGGGTATCATACATGACATTATGCTTAATTATAATGTATGATTGCGAATTTAGGAATATGTTAAATATAGTAAACATAACCTATAATTTTCATATGAATGGCAAGGCATTGGAGATCACTAAATTTAGACAGAAAGGGCAAGTGGTAACTATAATTTCAACATATCTAAATATCCGTGCGGTGCAATTGAAAATTATTGAATCGTGCATAAATGAATGTACAAGAATTTCGCAATATTTAATCGAAATAAAGGCAGGTATTACACATACGAACAACGTAATTTTCACAGCAAAAATATTACTCGCAAGTGAATTATGTCTGAAGTGTCTCATAATCATTGTTTTAAATTTTATTAATGGAATTACACTACATTTTAGAGCAACACATGTTACTGTTTATGGATTCAAACTAATTTATATGGTTGAAACGCAGCCCTTCGTGATCGGGTTAAGCGAGGTACATGTTCTGCTTTACGGCCTGTATTAGATCACGATGGCAGTGGCACAGTCTATTGTTGCTAGTACTCATAGCGCTCCAAGCGGCTAGCAACTATCGCGAGTTTTTCCAAAAAATCATCCCAAGCTTCGTGACTGTATATAGTAGACTGTGGTACAATCTCAACCAAAAGTACTTACGTATACTTCCTGTCTCCTTTCACTGCTGACGATAATTTAGAGTTTGTAAGACTTTGTTTTCGTTTAGGAGAAAAAGTTGAGAATAACAATTTTCACTTCAACGGTAATCACACTATGTTCCCATTGTTGGCATGCGCAGGCTTTTTGTTATCCCTCTCGCTTACATTTGCAATGACAGGCAATGACGTCAGCATAACAAAATTTTAACAAGTAACTGAGATAATATATAATTTTCAATAACAATCGCAAATGATCGATTATACACCCATTGATCGACTTTACCCATTTCTACTCGTGGAAATATGCAATAAAACACTTGTCACAATAGTAAGTTAGTTTGGCAACTCGTCATAAGATAATTTTCTAACTTGGATTTGAAAGATTTCAATGTTCGGCAGCCCTTGACTTCAGGCGGCAGAGAGTTCCAGTGACGAGAGGTAGCAACAGTGAAAGATGAGGAATACAGAGATGATGTGTGAAGTGCAATTTCTAGCGTGTTATCGCGTGTGATTTAACGATTTAGGGCTGTTTATTAACAAGTTTGACCGCGAAAAGAAGTTTTTCTTCCATGAATCGTATTAAAAACTGCTGTATTTGCGTAGTTCCATGTCACAAGAAAGGCTCTCGTCACTCGCAAATATTTCCATGCAGAAGCAAATTGTGCACACAATTATGAAAAATCAGCGTTTCCACGACGATGTTACTGATACCCTGCTAAGAACACAAGGATTGAACTTGTCTTAAAAATTGGTATGATTAATTATGTATTAGTATTACCGTTAATTTATGATTACATTATTATTAACGTCATCATAAAAGTCACGTATTTTAAATATACCGGCATTTAATATACATAGGCCTATACATGATTTTTGTTATAAAATTACAAGTCGACGTAACACTGCTTCATGCACTTTTTACGTCACGAGCCGCCACTGGTCTGTACAGTAGTAATATTAGTTTATTTTACACATCTGTGTTTCTGGAAAACTGCAAGGGTAAAGTAGTAGTTACCAGATCACAGACTAGTAATAGTGGTCGATTTCACCAGTTCATAAGTGATTCTGTTTCTCAAAATGAAAATCTAGTTAATTATACTAGTATTCAAGAGGAATATTCCTACAAGACTTCAAAGACCGGTGATTTCTACATTATCAGTTACCAGTGACAACCTTTCTCAGATAATCGAAACAAAATATTGTAATTATTTTTTTTTAATATAACTTATATGGTTTAGTGATTCCGACTGAAACGATGAAGTTGTGAGAAGAGCTAAAACTATATCGAAAAGAAACAATTATTATTCCTCTAGGGAAGCATTGTTTTAATATAATGAACAGTTTAGGTAAAGTGCTGAAAAGGTTGGAGAGTTAAATATAGTGGGACCTGCCATAACAAGAGAAACAAATAGAAGCCATGGATTATCAGCAAAACTTCAAATACAAATTGCTCTACAAATCGGGATGTTGATTATTTTGCAATGTCACCTCATTTTCTGTTCTAGACCAGCAATACTAGCAGAATTTTTTCCTAATGTAATACCAATTCATCAACTGCAGTAATTTTTGCTAGCTTTCGTCCTCCACTGACAGTTCTTCCGACATTGTCAATTTTAGCCTACAAATTAAATATAAAACGACACTAATTTATGAATAGATAAAATGTAAAACTGGAGGAAAAAAATAGCGAATTTTTCATCAAGTCATAAGTGGCATTCATGTCGGCAGTATACTCTTTAGCTACATAATATGGTCATATTATGATACTGTGAACCTGAATTGGTACTTAACAGAGTTGCTTTCTTAATGTTGGGCCAGTAAGTACCCCTAACGTGTGCATAATCTTTGTTCTGAGGTATCAGTTCCATAGCCTCACACATTACATAATTGTTCGTCCATTGTTTACTTTATCATTTTTTGTTTATATGCTTGAAAAATCACCGACTAATATATCCTTATATTCATTAATCATATGGAGTATAGTTAATTTGCTTTGAATTGATGGAATTTCAACCGAAAAGATAAATGAAAACCAAAACACAAACAATTTAGCCTTCTAACCTGAAATAACAATACCTACCAATCACTATAAACAAATGAACTCAATCAGCTGACTGTGTGAAAGAGATCATGTGACTAATGAAAAAATTGTCTGAAGTTACTAGACTTGTAAATAGTTAGAGAAACAGAATGTACCAGAGCTGGTGAACCACTGAACTGTCCCCGGCCGTGTGTTTGTTTTGTCAGGATTTAATATTGCACATATTAATATTTTTTGCATTCATACACTGAATTTAATTAAATGCCATCTTATATTCTGTCATGGCCGCTTTTATTCTTTGGTAAGGATTATTCCACACGTTATAATATTTTCGATATTCATACACTCTGTAAAAGTCATAATATTACGGTATTGTTTCGTCGTTTCCGCTTGTATACTTTGTTAATCTTATTCCATAGGCGATAATAATTTCGATATTCATACACTTTGCAATTAATGAAAGATCATGCTGGTCGCATTTATAGACGTATTTTGTTTATAATTATTCCACAGGTTATACTTTTTTTGACATTCATGCTTTATTTAATGAAACTGTATATTTCGGTTTTTTGATCCTTGTGCCATGTATAGTGTATTTCTTTGGGTGTATTGTACAGGTTATAATGCTTTCGGTGTTCATGCAATCTGTAAAAAAATTAGTAAAAGATTTTTTTTTTCGATTGTTTGTAGTGGCTGCATGAATGTGTTGTTGAAAATTATTCTAAACGTTATATTTTCGATATCAATTTGCACCGTATATAATGGAAGGACATTTTGATTATTTGTTCCTGGTCTTTTGAATAGTCCTACTTTAAGTATTACTCCACGCTTGATATATTTATCATGGTATCTATAATTCATGGAATATAGTTTTCGGTTGTTTGTTCGTGGCCTCATGTATACTTTTTTAAGAATTATAGTATTGTACAGGTTATAGTTTAGATAGTCATGCAAAATAAATATAAAAATTATTATTGAATCTTCTAATGAACTTAGTTTTCAGCATTTGGTGCACAAGGCACTAGTTAGCATCTATTTCACAGGTTATATTTTGGATATTCATGGTCTCTGTAATTTATTTGACTTTTCCATTGTTAGGTCATCGCCGCATTTATGCTTTGTGAAGATTTATTGCACAGAATTTAGGTTCGATATTCAGGCTCTGTGGAAATCAAGTAATAATGTTTTTGATGGTTTGGTCATGGCCGCTTGTATAGTTTGAGTTATTGCACAGGTTAGTTTGGATATTCATGGATTGTATGATTAATGAATATCATTTTTGTAAGTCTGAGTAGTCGGGGCAAGTCAGTCGTAGCCAGTGAGTCAGTGGTAGCGAGTGAGTTTGTCGGTGCCAGTGAGTTAATCGGAGTCAGAGAGTGAGTCGGATTTAGTGACAATCGTAGGTAAGGACTCAGTCGGGTTTAGTGAGTCAGTTGGAACCAGTGAGTTACTCGGAGTCAGTGAGTAAGACAGGTTCAGTGAGTAATCCGGAGTAAGTGGGAGTCAGTGAGTCAGTCGGAGTTCTGAGTTCGTTTAAGAATTACACTATTGTACAGGCTACAGTTTAGATGGTCATGTAAAATAAATATAAAAATTCATTATTGAAGCTTCTAAAGAAATTAGTTTGCAGCATTTGGTGCACAAGTCACTAGTTACGATATATTTCACAGGTTATATTTTGGATATTCACACAAAACACAGGTAAACACATTCAAACACACCCAAACACTGGTAAACACTTTCAAACACTCCCAAACCTTAGTAAACACTTTCAAACACACCCAAAAACTGGGAAACATATTCAAACACTCCCAAACAGTGGTAAACGATTTCAAACACACCGAAACACTGGTAAACAATTTCAAACACACCCAAACACTGGTAAACACTTTCAAACACACCAAAACACTGGTAAACATATTCACACACTCCCAAACAGTGGTAAACGATTTAAAACACACAGAAACACTGGTAAACAATTTCAAACATACCCAAACACTGGTAAACACTTTCAAACAAACCTAAACATTGTTAAACATTTTCAAACACAGCCAAATAATGGTATACGCTTTCAAACACACTCAAACATTTGTAAACACTTTCAAACTTTCCCAAACAACTGGCAAGTACTTTCAAACACACCCAAACACTGGTAACAAATTTCGAACACACCCAAGCACTTGTAAACAATTTCAAACACATCGAAATACTGCTAAACAATTTCAAACACACCCAACTCTGGTAAACACATTCAAACACTCCCAAACACTGTTAAACACTTGCAAACACAACCGAACACTATTAGACAATTTCAGACATAACCAAACACTGTTAAACAATTACAAACGCACCCGAACACCATTAGACAATTTCAAACAATACCAAACACTGTTAAAAGCTTGCAAACTCACTCGAACACAATTAGACACTTTCAAACAAAACCAAACTCTGTTAAAAAATTGCAAACACACACGAACAATATTAGACACTTTCAAACACACCCAAACACTGTTAAACACTTGCAAACACACCCGAACATTATTAAATACTTTCAAACACAAACAAACATTGTTAAACACTAGCAAACACACAAAAACATTGTTAAACACTTGCAAACACACCCGAACACAGTGAAACAATTGCAAACACACCCAAACACTGTTAAACACTTGCAAATACACGCAAAAACTATTAAACACTTGCAAACACACCCAAACACTGTTAAATAATTGCAAACACACTCAAACCCTGTTAAACACTTGCAAACACACCCGAACACTATTAGACACTTTCAAACACACCCGAACACTGTTAAACACTTGCAAACACAACCAAACACTGTTCAACACTTGCAAACATTCCCAAACATTGTTAAATACTTTCAAACGCACCCGAGCACTGTTAAACACTTGCAAACTCACCCGTACACTGTTAAACATTTGCAAGCACACTCAAACACTGGTAAACACTTGCAAACACAGCCAAACTCTGGTAAACACTTGCAAACACACCAAAACACAGTTAAAAATTGAAAAAACACCCAAACACTGTTGAACACTTGCAAATACACCCGAACACTGTTAAAGAATTGCAAACACACCCGAACATTATTAGAGACATTCAAACACACCCAAACACTGTTAAAACTTGCAAACAGAACCAAACACTGTTAAACACTTGCAAACACTCCCAAACACTGATAACACTTGCAAACACACCCAAAAACTGTTATGAACATGCAAACACACCCAAACACTGTTAAACACTTGCAAACACACCCGAACACTGCTAAAAACGTGCATACACACCAGAACACTATTAGACAAATAGAAACAAAACCAAACAGTGTTAAACACTTGCAAGCACACCCAAACACTGTTAAACACTTTGAAACACACCCGAACACTATTAAATACATGCAAACACACCCGAACACTTAAACACTTGCAAAAACACCAGAACATTGTTAAACACTTGCAAACGCACCCAAAAACTGTTAAACACTTGCAAACACACCCAAACACAATTAAACACTTGCAAATACACCCGAGCACTGTTAAAAACTTGCAAACACACCCGAATACTATTATACACATTCAAACATACCCAAACACTGTTAAACACCTGCAAACACACCCAAACACTGTAGAACATTTGCAAACACACCGAAACACTATTAAAAACTTGCAAACACATTCAAACACTGTTAAACACTTGCAAACACATCTGAACACTTAAACATTGCAAACACACTTGGACACTGTTAAACACTTTTAAACACACCCGAACATTATCAGACACTTTCAAACACAACCAAACACTGGTAAACAATTTCAAACAAACCTAAACATTGTTAAACATTTTCAAACACAGCCAAACAATGGTAAACACTTTCAAACACACTCAAACATTGGTAAACACTTTCAAACTTTCTCAAACAACTGCCAAGTACTTTCAAACACACCCAAACGCTGGTAAAAACTTTTAAACACACCCTAACACTGGTAGACACATTCAAACACACCCAAAAACTGGTAAACAATTTCAAACTCTCCCAAACACTTTTTTACACTTTCAATCACTCCCAAACACCTGTAAACAATTTCAAACACACCCAAAAACTGGTAAACAATTTAAAACACACCCAAACACTGCTAACACTTTCAAACACTCCCAAACACATGATAAACACTTTCAACCACACCCTAACACTGGTAAAGAATTTCAAACACACCCAAACACTGGTAAACACTTTGACACACCCAAACACTGGTAAACACTGTCAAACACACAAAAACACTGGTAAACACTTTCAAACACACCCAAACACTGGCAAACACTTTCAAAACACCCAAACACTGGTAAAAACATTCAAACACACCCAAACACTGGTAAACAATTAGAAACAATTCCAAACACTGGTAAAGATTTTCAAACAATTCCAAACACTGATAAACAATTTCAAACACACCCAAACACTGGTACAAATTGTCAAACACACCCAAGCACTGGTAAACATTTTCAAACACACCCAAACACTGGTAAACACTTTGACACACTTCCAAACACTGGTAAAAACTTTAAAATATTCCCAAACACAGATAAACACTTTCAAACACACCAAACACTGGCAAACAATGTCAAGCACACCCAAGCACTGGTAAACATTTTCAAACACACCCAAGCACTGTTAAACACTTGCAAATACACCCGGGCACTGTTAAAAACTTGCAAACACACCCAAACACTGTTGAATACTTGCAAACACACCCAAACACTGTTAAACACTTGAAAACACACCCAAACACTGTTAAACACTTGCAAACACACTTGGACACTGTTAAACACTTTTAAACACACCCGAACACTATTAAACACACACAAATACACCCTAACACTTAAACACTTGCAAAAACACCAGAACATTGTTAAACACTTGCAAACACACCCAAACACTGTTAAACACTTGCAAACACACCCAAACACTGTTAAACACTTGCAAACACACCCAAAAACTGTTAAACGGTTGCAAATACAACCGGGGAATGTTAAAAACTTACAAACACACCCTTACACTATTAGACACATTCAAACACACCCAAACACTGTTAAGCACATGCAAAAACACCCATACACAGTTGAACACTTGCAGGCACACCCAAACACTGTTAAACACTTGCAAACACACGCAAACACTGTTAAACACTTGCAAACACACCCGGACACTGTTAAACGCATTCAAACACACCCGAACACTATTAGACACTTTCAAACACAACCAAACACTCTGAAACACTTGCGAACACACTCAAGCACTGTTAAACACCTGTAAAACACCTAAACACTGTTGAACATATGTAAACACACCCAAACACTGTTAAACACTTGCAAACACACCCAAACAATATTAGACACTTTCAAACACACCCAAGCACTGTTAAACACTTGGAAACACACCCGAAAATATTAGACACTTTCAAACACACCGAAACACTTTTGCAATTGCAAACACACCAGAACACTATTAGACATTTTGAAACACAACCAAACTCTGTTAAACACTTGCAAACTTAACCAAACACTGTTAAACACTTACAAACACACCCGAACACTATTAGATACTTTCAAACACAACCAAACACTGTTAAAGAATTGCAAACACACCCGAACACTATTAGACACTTTGAAACAAAACCAAACACTGTTAAACACTTGGAAACACACCCGAGCACTATTAGACAATCTAAACACAACCAAACACTGTTAACGCTTGCAAACACACTCGAACACTATTATACAATTTCAAACACAGCCAAACACTGTTAAACATTTGCAAGCACACCGAAACATTCTTAAACACTTGAAAACAGACCCAAACACTGGTATTCAAAAGCAAACACACCCAAACACGGGCAAACTCTTGCAAACACACCCAAAAACTGGTAAAAACTTGCAAACACACCCAAACATAGTTAAACTCTTGGAAACATACCGAAACACTGGTAAACACTTGCAATCACACCCAAACACTTTTAAACATTTGCAAACACACGCAAACAGTGTTAAACACTTGCAAACACACCTAGACAATGGAAAAGACTTGCAAACACACACAAACACTGTTCAACTCATGCTAACACAACAAAACATTGTTAAACACTTGCAAACACACCCAAACACTCTTAAACACTTGCAAACACACCCGAACACTGTTAAGCACTTGCAAACACACCCAAAAACTGTTAAACACTTGGAACACAACCAAACACTGTTAAACAATTGCAAACATACCCGAACACTTTTAGCCACTTGAAAACACACCCAACATTGGTAAACACTTCCAAACACACCCGAACACTGGTAAACATTTGCAAACACACCCAAATACTATTAGACACTTTTCCAACATAACCAGAAACTGTGTAACACTTTCAAACACATCCAAACAGTGTTAAAAAATTTCAAACACACCCAAGAACTTTTGAACACTTGCAAACACACCCGAACACTATTAGACACTTTCAAACACACCCAACACTATTAAACACTTTCAAACATAGCCTCACACTGGTAAACACTTTCAGACACACCCAAATACTGGTAAAGACTAACAAATACAACCAAATACTGTTAAACAATTTCAAACAAACCCAAACACTGTTAAACTCTTGCAAACATACCCGAACAATATTAGACACATTCAAACAAAACCAAACACTCTTAAACTCTTTCAAACACACCCGTACACTATTAGACACGTTCAAACACAACCGAACACTGTTAAACACTTGCAAACACACCCGAACACTTTAAACACTTGCAAACAAACCCGGTCACTGTTTAATACTTGCAAACACACCCAAACACTGTTAAACATTTGCAAATTCTCCCAAACACTGTGAAATTTTGCAAACACACCCGAAAAATATTAGACACTTGAAAACACACCCAAACAATGGTAAACACTTTCAAACACACCCAAAAATTATTATTAGACATTTTCAAACACAACCAAACACTGTTAAACACTTCCAAACTCACCCAAACACTTTTATACATTTTCTAATACAAATAAACACTGTTGAACACTTTTAAACAAACCCAAACACCGTTAATCATTGCAAACATACCCGAACACTATTAGACACTTTCAAACATATCCAAACACTGTTAAACACTTGCAAACACACCCGAAAACTATTAAACATTTTCAAACACAACCAAACACTGTTAAACACTTACAAACACACCCGAACATTATTAGATAATTTCAAGCACAACCAACGACTCTTAAAGAATTGCAAACACACCTGAACAGTATCAGACACCTCCAAACTTACCCAAAAACTGTTAAGCACTTGCAAACAGACCCGAACACTATTAGACACATTGGAACACAACCGAAAACTGTTAAACATTTGCAAACACACCCAAAGACTGTTAAATACATTCAAACACACCCAAAAACTCTTAAGCACTTGCAAACACACCCAAACACTTTCAGACTTTTTCAAACACAACCAAACTCTGTTAAAAACTTGCAAACACACCGAAACAATGTTAAAGACTTGCAAACACTCCCAAACACTGTTAAACACTTGCAAACACACCCCAACACATATTAGACACTTTCAAACACAACCAAACACTGTTAAACACTTACAAACACACCCTATCACTGTTAAACACTTGCAAACACACCTGAACACTATTAGACTCCTTCAAACAAAACCAAACACTGTTAAACAATTGAAAACACTCCCGAACACTATTAGACAATTTCAAACACAGCCAAACACTGTTAAACACTTGCAAACACACCCGATCATTATTAGACACTCTCTAACACAACCAAACACTGTTAAATACTTGGAAGCACCCTCGAACAATATTAGACACTTTCAAATACAACCAAACACTCTTAACGCTTGCAAACACACCCGAACAATATTAGACACATTCAAACACACCCAAACAATGTTAAACACTTGCAAACACACCCGAACATTATTAGACACTTTCAAACACAACCTGTTAAACACTAGCAAACACGCCCAACACTGCTAACACTTGCAAACACACCCAAACAGTGTCACACAATTGCAAACACGCCCAAAGACTGGTAAACATTTGCAAACACACATAAACACTGTTAAACACATGCAAACACACCCGAACACAGCTAAAGACTTTCAAATACACCCAAACACTGTTAAACACTTGAAAACACACCCAAACACTTTTAAATACTTGCAAACACACCTTACACAAGTTAAAGACTTTCAAAGACACCCAAACACTTTTAAACACTTGCAAACAACCCAAAGTTACACACTTGCAAACACACCCAACACTGTTCAACACTTGCAAAAACACCCGAACACTCTTAAACACTTGCAAGCACAACCAATCACGGGTAAACACTTGCAAACACACCCAAGCACTGTTAAACAATTGCATACAAAGCCAAACACTGTTAATCACTTGCAAAAACACCCAAACACCGTTAAACACTTGCAAACACACCCAAACACTGGTAAACATTTGCAAACACTCCCAAACACTATTAGACTTCCTCAAAAATAACCAAACACTGTTAACGCTTGCATACACACTCGAACACTATTAGACAATTTCAAATACAACCAAATACTGTTAAACATTTGCAAACACACCGAAACTCTGTTAAACGCTTGAAAACACACCCAAACACTGGTAAACACTAGCAACACAACCAAAACTGTTAAATACTTGCGAACACACCCAAACACGGTCAAACTCTTGCAAACACACACAAATATTGGTAAACACTTGCTAAACACACCCAAGCACTCTTAAACACTTGGAAACAGAACCAAACAATGTTAAACATTTGCAAACACACCGAAACACTGTTAATAACCTACAAACACATCCAGACACTGGAAAAGACTTGCAAACACACACAAACGCTGTTAAACTATAATAAACACACCGAAACATTCTTAAACACTAGCAAACACATCCAAACAATCTTAAACAATTGCAAACACACCCAAAAACTCTTAACTCCTGCAAACAGACCCAAACAATGTTATACACTTTCAAACACACGCGAACACAATTAGACACTTTCAAACACAAACAAACAGTGTTAAACATTGGAAACACACCCAAACACTGGTAAAAGCTTGCAAACACACCCAAACACCCTTAAACACTTTTCAACACACCCAAACACTGGCAAACACTTGCAAACACACCCAGACACTGGTAAACACTTGCAAACACACCCAAAAACTGCATAACACTTGCAAACACACACAGACACTGGTAAACACTTGTAAACTCACCCAAACGCTGTTAAACACTTGCAAACACACCCAAACAATGCTAAACACTTGCAGACACACCCAAAAACTGGTAAACATTTGACACCTTCAAACTTACCCAAACATTGTTAAGCACTTGCAAACACACCCGAACACTCTTAGACACTTTGAAACACAACCGAAAACTGTTAAAAATTTGCAAACACACGCAAAGACTGTTAAACACTTTCAAACACACCCAAACACTGTTAAACACTTGCAAACACACCCAAACACTCTTAGATACTTTCAATCAAAACTAAACAGTGTTAAACACTTGAAAACACACTCAAACAATATTAGACACTTTCAAACACAACCAAACACTGTTAAACAGTTGCAAACACTCCCGAACACTATTAGCCACTTAAAAACACACCCAAACATTGGTAAACACTTTCAAACACACCCAAACACTTTTAAACATTTGCAAACACTCCCAAATACTATTAGACTTTTTCAAACATAACCAAACACTGTTAAACATTTTCAAACACACCCAAACAGTGGAAAACACATTCAAACACACCCAAGCACTGTTAAATACTTGCAAACAAAACCAAGCACTGTTAAACTGTTGCAAACATACCCGAGCACTATTAGACAAATTCAAACACAACCAGACAGTGTTAAACACTTTCAAACGATCCCTAACACTGGTAAACACTTGCAAACACACCCAAACAATGTTAAATACTTGCAAACACAAACAAACATTGTTAAACACTTGCATACATATACCCAAACACTGTGAAACGATTGCAAACTATTTCAAACACTGATAAACACATGCAAACGTACCCAAACACTGTTAAACAACTCCAATCATAACCAAACACTGTTAAACAATTTCAAACACACCCAAACAATGTTAAACATTTTGAAACACAACAAAGCACTGTTAAACATTTGCAAACACACCCAAACACGGGTAAACACTTGCAAACACACCCAAAAACTGGTAAACACTTGCAAACACACCGAAACATTTAAAAAAAATTTCAAACACACCCAAACACCGTTAAAAACTGGGAAACACACTCAAACACTGGTAAAGACTTGCAAACACACCGGAACACGGTCAAACAGTTACAAACTCACCCGAACATTCTCAAACACATGCAAACACAACCAAACACTCTTAAACACTTGCAAACACACCCAAACACTGTTGAAACTTCCAAACACACCCGAACACAATTAGACACTTGAAACCACACGGAAACACTGCTAGACAATTTCAAACACACCCAAACACAGGTAAACACTTGCAAACACACCCAAACACTATTAGACACTTTCAAACACAAACAACACTCTTAACATTTGCAAACACACCCAAACATTGGTAAACAATTTCAAATACACCCAAACACTGGTAAACACTTGAAAACACACTGAAACACATCAATTTCAAAATTTTCAAAAATTTTAAAAAATTTTAAAAATTATAAAAAACGTTAAAAAATCTTCCAAATATTAAAAAAAAAAAATAAAAATTAGTCGAAATTCCAAAAATTCTGAAATTTTCCTAACATTTTGCTAAATTCCTAAAAAATTTCAATTATTTACAATACTGCCCCTGGCAGCACCGGTTGGCTCGAAGCTACACATCTGTCAGACACTGAATCGTCTGGGTTGCATCTGCAGGGTCGCCGCTACCAACTAGCTGTACAAATGTTCAAAAATTAAAGGAAATTTTAAGAATTTGTTAGAATTATCAACAATTTTCAAATTTTTAAAAATTTGTCAATATTTTCAAAAATCGTCGAAATTCCAAAAAATTTCAATATTTTTCCAACCTTTTTCTAAATGCCTAAAAAATTTCAACTAATTCCTCTACTCCACATGGCAGCACCGATAGGCTCCATGCTACACTTCTGTCAACCACGCCATCCACTTGGTTGCATCTGCAGGCTCGCCGCTCCAAACTAGCATACAATAAGTTCAATATGGGAATTATGAATTTGTTATCAAAAATTTTTAAATATTAAAAAAACATGTCAAAATTTTCAAAAACCGTCGAAATTCCAAAAAATTTCAAAATTATCAAAAATTTTCAAGATTTTCAAAAATTTTCAAAATTTTCAAAATTTTCAAAAACTTCAAATTTTTTAAAAATTTCAAAAATTTTCAAAAAATCCAAAATTTTCAAAATTTTTCAAAAATTTGAATAATTTAAAAAATTTTCAAAAATCGTCCAAATTCCAAAAAAATCCAAAATTTTGAAAAATTTTCAAAATTTCAAAATATTCAAAAATTTCAAAAATTTTCAAATATTTAAAAAATTTTCAAATATTTCAAGATTTTCAAAAATTTTCAAAATGTCTCAAACATTTCCAGACTTCAAAATTTTCAAAAATTTCAAAAAATTTAAAAAAATTTTCAAATACATCAAAAATTTTCAAAAATCGTCAAAATTCCAAAAAATTTCAAAATTTTGAAAAATTTTCAAAAATTTCGAAAAATGTTCAAAAATTTTTAAATTTTCAAAATTTTCAAAAATTTTCAAAAATTTCAAAAACGTTAAAAATTGTTCCGAATTTTCAAAAAATTTTAAATATTTGTCGAAATTCCAGAAATTCTAAAAATTTGCCAACATTTTAGTAAATTCCTAAAAAATTTCAATGATTTCCTATACTCCCCTGGCAGCACCGATAGGCTAGTGGCTACATGTCAGCCACGGCATCCTCTGGGTCGCATCTGCAGGTTCGCCGCTGCCTAATAGCATTACAATAAGTTAAACAAAATTAAAGGTAATGTAAGAATTTCTTAGTGTTATCAAAAAATTTGAAAATTTTCAAAAACTTTCAAAAACTTCAAAATTTTCCAAAGTTTCAAAAATTTTCAAAAAATCCAAAATTTTCAAAATTTCAAAAATTTTCAAAAAAATCCAAAATTTTAAAAAATTTTCAAAAATTTCAAAAATTTTCAAAAATTTCAAAATTTTCAAAAATTTTCAAAAATTTTCAAAAATATTCAAAAACTTCAAAATTTTCAAAAAATTCAAAAATTTTCAGAAAAATAAAAAATTTTCAAAAATTTAAAAAATATCAAAAATTTTCAAAAATCGTCGAAATTCCAAAAAAATTCAAAATTTTCAAAAATTTTCAAAATTTTCAAAAATTTTAAAAAACTCCAGAAATTTAAAAAATTTAAAAAACCCGTCCGAATTCCAAAAAATTTCAAAAATTTCAAAAATTTTCAAAAATTTAAAAATTTTGAAAAACTCCAGAAATTTAAAAAATTTAAAAAACCCGTCCGAATTCCAAAAAATTTCAAAAATTTCAAAAATTTTCAAAAATTTAAAAATTTTGAAAAATTTTCATAAATATCAAAATTTTCAAAAATTTCAAATTTTTCAAAAATTTTAAAAAATTTTAAAAATTTTCAAAAACGTTAAAAAATCTTCCAAATATTAAAAAAAATAAAAATTAGTCGAAATTCCAAAAATTCTGAAATTTTCCTAAAATTTTGCTAAATTCCTAAAAAATGTCAATGATTTACAATACTGCCCCTGGGAGCACCGGTTGGCTCGAAGCTACACATCTGTCAGCCACTGAATCGTCTGGGTTGCTTCTGCAGGGTCGCCGCTACCAACTAGCTGTACAAACGTTCAAAAATTTCAACATTTTTCCAACCTTTTTCTAAATTCCTCAAAAATTTCAACTAATTCCTCTACTCCACATGGCAGCACCGATAGGCTCCATGCTACACTTCTGTCAACCACGCCATCCACTTGGTTGCATCTGGAGGCTCGCCGCTCCGAACTAGCATACAATAAGTTCAATATGGGAATTTAAGAATTTGTTATCAAAAATTTTTAAATATTAAAAAAACATGTCAAAATTTTCAAAAACCGTCGAAATTCCAAAAAATTTCGAAATTTTAAAAAATTTCCAAAAATTTCAAAAACGTTAAAAATTCTTCCGAATTTTCATAAAATTTTAAATATTTGTCGAAATTCCAAAAATTCTAAAAATTTGCCAACATTTTAGTAAATTCCTTTAAAATTTCAATGATTTCCTATAATCCCATGGCTGCACCGATAGGCTAGTGGCTGCATGTTCGCCATGGCATCCTCTGGGTCGCATCTTCAGGCTCGCCGCTGACTAATAGCATTACAATAAGTGAAACAAAATTAAAGGAAATTTGAGAATTTCTTAGTGTTATCAAAAAATTTCAAAATTTTCAAAAATTTTCAAAAACTTCAAAATTTTCAAAAAAACTCAAAAATTTTCAAAAGAATCAAAAATTTTCAAAAATTTAAAAAATTTCAAAAATTTTCAAAAATCGTCGAAATACAAAAAAATTTCAAAATTTCCTAAAATTTTCAAAATTTTCAAAAATTTTAAAAAATTTCAGAAATTTAAAAAATTTTCAAAAACCCGTCCGAATTCCAAAAAATTTAAAAAATTTCAAAAATTTTCAAAAATTTCAAAATTTTCAAAAATTTTCAAAATTTTAAAAAATTTTTAAAAATTTCAAAAACCGTTAAAAAATCTTCCAAATGTTAAAAAAAGATAAATATTAGTCGAAATTCCAAAAATTCTGAAATTTTCCTAACATTTTGCTGAATTCCTAAAAAATTTCAATGATTTCCAATACTGCCCCTGGCAGCACCGGTTGGCTCGAAGCTACACATGTCAGCCACCTGAATCGTCTGGGTTGCATCTGCAGGGTCGCCGCTAACAACTAGCTGTACAAACGTTCAAAAATTAAAGGAAATTTTAAGAATTTGTTACAATTATCAACAATTTTCAAATTTTTAAAAATTTGTCAATATTTTCAAAAATCGTCGAAATTCCAAAAAATTTCAAAATTTTTCCTAAGTTCTAAATTCCTCAAAAATTTCAACTAATTCCTCTACTCCACATGGCAGCACCGATAGGCTCCATGCTACACTTCTGTCAACCACGCCATCCACTTGGTTGCATCTGCAGGCTCGCCGCTCCAAACTAGCATACAATAAGTTCAATATGGGAATTTAAGAATTTGTTAGTTATCAAAAATTTTTAAATATTAAAAAAACATGTCAAAATTTTCAAAAACCGTCGAAATTATAAAAAATTTCAAAATTATCAAAAATTTTCAAAATTTTCAAAAATTTTCAAAATTTTCAAAAATTTTCAAAACCTCAAATTTTTTAAAAATTTAAATAATTTTAAAAAATTCCAAAATTTTCAAAATTTTTCAAAAATTTCAAAAAAATTAAAAATTTTCAAAAATCGTCCAAATTCCAAAAAAATTCAAAATTTTGAAAAATTTTCAAAAATTTCAAAATTTTCATAAATTTCAAAAATTTTCAAATATTTCAAGATTATCAAAAATTTTCAAAATATTTCAAACATTTTCAAAGACTTCAAAATTTTCAAAAATTTCAAAAAATTTAAAAAAATCCTAAATTTTCAAAAATTTAAAGAATTTAAAAAATTTTCAAAAATCGGCGAAATTCCAAAAAATTTAAAAATTTTCAAAATTTTATATATTTTCAAAAACATCAAAAATTTTCAATAATCGTCCAAATTCCAAAAAATTTCAAAATTTTGAAAAATTTTCAAAAATTTCAAAATGTTCAAAAATTTTCAAAAATTTCAAAATTTTAAAAAATTTTCAAAAATTTCAAAAACGTTAAAAATTCTTCCGAATTTTCAAAAAATTTTAAATATTTGTCCAAATTCCAAAAATTCTAAAAATTTGCCAACATTTTATTAAATTCCTCAAAAATTTCAATGATTTCCTATACTCCCCTGGCATCACCGATAGGCTAGTGGCTACATGTCAGCCACGGAATTCTCTGGGTCGCATCTGCAGGCTCGCCGCTGCCTAAAAGCACTACAATGAGTTAAACAAAATTAAAGAAATTTAAGAATTACTTAGTGTTATCAAACAATTTCAAAATTTTCAAAAATTTTCAAAAACTTCAAAATTTTCAAAATTTCAAAAATTTCAAAAATTAAAAAAAAATCCGAAATTTTCAAAAATTTAAAAAATTTATAAAATTTTCAAAAATCGTCGAAATTCCAAAAAAATTAAAAATTTTCAAAATTGTAAAAAATTTTCAAAAACATCAAAAATTTTCAAAAATCGTCCAAATTCCAAAAAATTTCAAAATTTTGAAAAACTTTCAAAAATTTCAAAATGTTCAAAAATTTTTCAAAAATTTCAAAATTTTAAAAAATTTTCAAAATTTCAAAAACGTTAAAAATTCTTCCGAATTTTCAAAAATTTTTAAATACTTGTCGAAATTCCAAAAATTCTAAAAATTTGCCAACATTTTAGTAAATTCCTCAAAAATTTCAATGATTTCCTACACTCCCCTGGCAGCACCGATAGGCTAGTGGCTACATGTCAGCCACGGCATCCTCTGGGTCGCATCTGCAGGTTCGCCGCTGCCTAATAGCATTACAATAAGTTAAACAAAATTAAAGGAAATTTAAGAATTTCTTAGTGTTATCAAAAAATTTCAAAATTTTCAAAAATTTTCAAAATCTTCAAAATTTTCCAGTTTCAAAAATTTTCAAAAAATCCAAAAATTATCAAAAATTTTCAAAATTTTCTAGAATTTTAAAAACTTCAAAATTTTCAAAAAATTCAAAAATTTTCAAAAAAATCAAAAATTTTCAAAAATTTAAAAAATTTCAAAACTTTTCAAAAATCGTCGAAATTCCAAAGAATTTCAAAATTTTCAAAAATTTAAAAAATTTTCAAAGATTTTTAAAAATTTCAAAATTTTCAAAAATTTTCAAAAATTTCGAAATTTTAAAAATTTTCAAAAAATTCAAAAACGGTAAAAAATCTTCCAAATGTTCAAAAAAAATAAAAATTAGTCGAAATTCCAAATATTCTGAAATTTTCCTAACATTTTGCTAAATTCCTCAAAAATTTCAATGATTTCCAATACTACCCCTGGCAGCACCGGTAAGCTCGAGGCTACACATGTCAGCCACTGTCAGAACACAGTGGATGCATCCTGCAGAAATAATAGAGATCTGTGAAGCTACAAATGAACAATACGAAATAGAAGTGTTCACAGATGGCAGCAAAATTAATGGAAAAGGAGGAGCAGCAGCAGTCATATTTAGAAACAAAACAGTAGTCCAACAACAAAAATTCAGGCTAAACAATAAATGCTCAAATAATCAAGCGGAACAGATAGCAATCCTACAAGCTCTAAAGATAATAACGGAAATGGACATACCAAATATGAACGAACAGTGGCAATTTACACAGACAGCAAAGTCACAATAGATTTATTGAGGAACAACGATAAACATGGATACATAATAGAGCAAATTAGGCAAAATCTTAAAATCCTCTTTAGTCAGCATTGGAAGATTAACTTTAAATGGATAAAAGCACATGTTGGCATCCATGGAAATGAAATAGCTGATAAATTAGCTAAGCAAGCAACAGAAGAAGATCAGATACCAGTAATCTACAATAAAATACCTAAGAGTACAATAATAGACGCAGAGAAAAAGAAAAGCACTGAAAAATGGCAAAGGATGTGGTCAAACACAACAAAAGGAGCACTAACGAAGAGATTTTTTCCTTCAGTGACGGATAGGATGAAAATAAACATACCAGCTACACCACACCTTGCATCTATACTAACTGGTCACGGGAAACTCAGATCTTATTACTATAGATTCAGAATTTCGGAAAACCCAGGATGTCCTTGCGGAGCACCTGACCAAACAGTCGATCATCTTCTGTGGGTTTGCCAAATCTTGAACCAACAGCGCAGTGTCTTCAAGGAAGCAACAAGGAGTGGAAGAAATTGGCCAATAAATTATAGGGACATCATAAAACAGCATTTGAGGTCATTTGTGCACTATATTAAAGCTATAAACTTTGAACAATTGTAAATATATGTCTCAGTTTCGTAACATGCGTAAACACACTCAATTAGCAAAATATTATAAACACTATAGTTATAATTACTAAAAGTGTATATATGTAAATAGTGTAAATAGAATTAGTTTCAATAAGTGAAAGAGAATGATAGTGAAGATATTAGTTTCATTAAGTGAAAGAGAGTGATAGTGAAGTTCCAATTACCAAAAGTGTATATATATATAAACAGTGTAAATAGAACAAGTATAATTAACTCAAAAATAGTGATATGGATAGAGAACATTCAACAGTGAATAACATAAAATAATACAACACAATAATGAATATCAACAAAACAACGAAACAGTGAAGCAAAAGACAATGGGAAACCTATGAACACAAAATTGATAAACAAGTTTCAATAAACCATGTAATATGACTACGCGTCATGGGGCATGGTGATAATTAAACCGAAAGAAAAAAAAAAAAAAAATGTCAGCCACTGATTCGTCTGGGTTGCATCTGTAGGGTCTTCGCTACCAACTAGCAGTACAAACGTTCAAAAATTAAAGGAAATTTAAGAATTTGTTAGAATTATCAACATTTTTTAAATTTTAAAAAAATCTGTCAATATTTTCAAAAATCGTTGAAATTCCAAAAAATTTCAAAATTTTGAAAAATTTTAAAAAATTTCAAAATTTTCAAAAATTTTCAAAAATTTAAAAAATTCCAATAATTTTGAAAAATCGTCGAAATTCCAAAAAATTTCTAAATTTTAAAAAATTTTCAAAAATTTAAAAAACGTTAAAAATTCTTCCAAATTTTCTAAAAATTTTAAAAATTTGTCGAAATTCCAAAAATTCAGAAAATTTCCTAACTTTTTCTAAATTCTTTAAAAATTACAATTATTTCCTATACTCAACCCTGGCAGCACCGATATTCTACAGGCTACACATCTGTCAACCACGGCATCCACTATTGTTGCATCTGCAGGCTCGCCACTACAAACTAGCAGTATAACAAGTTCAATAATTAAAGGAAATTTAAGAATTTGTTAGAGTTATCAAAATTTTTTAATTTTAAATAATATATCAAAATTTTCAAAAATCATCGAAATTCCAAAAAATTTCAAAAATTTTCCTAATTTTTTCTAAATTCCTCAATAATTTCAACTAATTCCTATACTCCACCTGGCAGCACCGATAGGCTCCATGCTACACTTGTCAACCAAGGCATCCACTTGGTTGCATCTGCATGCTCGCCGCTCCAAATTAGCATACAATAAGTTCAATATGGGAATTTAAGAATTTGTTAGTTATCAAAAAATTTTAAATATAAAAAAAACATGTCAAAATTTTCAAAAACCGTCGAAATTCCAAAAAATTTCAAAATAATCAAAAATTTTCAAAATTATCAAACATTTTCATAAACGTCAAATTTTTTAAACATTTCAAAAATTTTCAAAAAATCCAAAATTTTCAAATTTTTTCAAAAATTTAAAAAATTTAAAAAATTTTCAAAAATCGTCCAAATTCCAAAAAAATCCAAAATTTTGAAAAATTTTCAAAAATTTCAAGATATTCAAATATTTCAAAAATTTTCAAAAATTTCAAAAATTTTCAAATATTTCAAGATTTTCAAAAATTTTCAAAATATTTCAAACATTTCCAGACTTCAAAATTTTCAAAAATTTCAAAAAATTTCAAAAAAATCCGAAATTTTCAAAAATTTAAAAAATTTTAAAAATTTTCAAAAATCGTCGAAATACCAAAAAATTTAAAAATTTTCAAAATTTTAAAAAATTTTCAAAAACAAAAAATTTTCAAAAATCGTCCAAATTCCAAAAAATTTCAAAATTTTGAAAAATATCCAAAAATTTCAAAATGTTCAAAAATTTTCAAAATTTTCAAAAACGTTACAAATTCTTCCGAATTTTCAAAAAATTTTAAATATTTGTCGAAATTCCAAAAATTCTAAATATTTGCCAACATTTTAGTAAATTCCTTAACAATTTCAATGATTTCCTATACTCCCCTGGCAGCACCGATAGGCTAGTGGCTACATGTCAGCCACGGCATCCTCTGGGTCGCATCTGCAGGTTCGCCGCTGCCTAATAGCATCACAATAAGTGAAACAAAATTAAAGGAAATTTAAGAATTTCTTAGTGTTATCAAAAAATTTCAAAATTTTCAAAAATTTTCTAAAACTTCAAAATTTTCCAAAGTTTCAAAAATTTAAAAAAAATAAAAAATTTTCAAAAATTTTCAAACTTTCAAAAATTTAAAAAATTTTCAAAAATTCCATAATTTTCAAAAAATTTAAAAAATTTTCAAAAATCGTCGAAATTCCAAAAAATTTCAAAATTTTCAAAAATTTTGAAAATTTTCAAAAATTTTAAAAAATTTCAGAAATTTAAAAAATTTTCAAAAACCCGTCCGAATTCCAAAAATTTCAAAAATTTTCAAAAATTTCAAAAAATTTCAAAAAATCCGAAATTTTCAAAAATTTAAAAAATTTAAAAAAATTTCAAAATTCGTCGAAATTCCAAAAAATTTGAAAATTTTCATAATTTTAAAAAATTTTCAAAAACTTTAAAAATTTTCAAAAATCGTCCAAATTCCAAAAAATTTCAAAATTTTGAAAAATTTTAAAAAACTTCAAAATGTTCAAAAATTTTCAAAAATTTCAAAATTTTAAAAAATTTTCAAAAATTTCAAAAAGTTAAAAATTCTTCCGAATTTTCAAAAAATTTGAAATATTTGTCGAAATTCCAAAAATTCTAAAACTTTGCCAACATTTTAGTAAATTCCTCAAAAATTTCAATGAATTCCTATACTCCCTTGACAGCACCGATAGGCTAGTGGCTACATGTCGGCCACGCCATCCTCTGGGTCGCATCTGCAGGCTAAGCGCTGCCTAATAGCATTACAATAAGTTAAACAAAATTAAAGGAAATTAAAGAAAAAAAATAATTTTGAAAAATCGTCGAAATTCCAAAAAATTTCTAGATTTTAAAAAATTTTCAGAAATTTAAAAAACGTTAAAAATTCTTTCAAATTTTCAAAAAATTTTAAAAATTTGTCGAAATTCAAAAAATTCTGAAAATGTCCTAACTTTTTCAAAATTCTTCAAAAATTACAATTATTTCCTATACTCCCCCCTGGCAGCACCGATATTCTCCAGGCTAAACATCTGTCAACCACGGCATCCACTATGTTGCATCTGCAGGCTCGCCGATACAAACTAGCAGCATAAGTTCAATAATTATAGGAAATTTAAGAATTTGTTAGTTATCAAAATTCTTTAAATTTTAAATAATTTGTCAAAATTTTCAAAAAACGTCGAAATTCCAAAAAATTTCAAAATTTTTCCTAACTTTTTCTAAATTCCTCAAAAATTTCAAATAATTCCTATACTCCACCTGGCAGCACCGATAGGCTCCATGCTACACTTCTGTCAACCACGCCATCCACTTGGTTGCATCTGCAGAGCCTGCCGCTCCAAACTAGCATACAATAAGTTCAATAATTAAAGGGAATTTAAGAATGTTAGTTATCAAAAATTTTTAAATATTAAAAAAACACGTCAAAATTTTCAAAAACCGTCGAAATTCCAAAAAATTTCAAACTTATCAAAAATTTTCAAAATTTTCAAAAATTTTCAAAAACTTCAAATTTTTTAAAAATTTCCAAAATTTTTGAAAAAATCCAAAATTTTCAAAATTTTTCAAAAATTTCAAAAATTTAAAAAATTTTCAAAAATCGTCCAAATTCCAAAAAAAATTCAAAATTTTGAAAAATATTCAAAAATTTCAAAATTTTCAAAAATTTCAAAAATTTTCAAAAATTTCAAAAATTTCCAAATATTTCAAGATTTTCAAAAATTTTCAAAATATTTCAAACATTTTCAAAGACTTCAAAATTTTCAAAAATTTCAAAATATTTAAAAAAAATTCCGAAATTTTCAAAAATTTAAAAAAATTTTCAAAATTCGGCGAAATTCCAAAAAATTTAAAAATTTTCAAAATTTTAAAAAATTTTCAAAAACATCAAAAATTTTCAAAAATAGTCCAAATTCCAAAAAATTTCAAAATTTTCAAAAATTTTCAAAAATTTCAAAATTTAAAAAAATTTAAAAAAATTTCAAAAACGTTAAAAATTCTTCCGAATTTTCAAAAAATTTTAAATATTTGTCGAAATTCCAAAAATTCTAAAAATTTGCCAACATTTTAGTAAATTCCTCAAAAATTTCAATGATTTCCTATACTCCCCTGGCAGCACCGATAGGCTAGTGGCTACAGGTCAGCCACGGCATCCTCTGGGTCGCATCTGCAGGCTCGCCGCTGCCTTATAGCACTACAATAAGTTATACAAAATTAAAGGAAATTTAAGAATTTCTTAGTGTTATCAAAAAATTTCAAAATTTTCAAAAATTTTCAAAAACTTCAAAATTTTCCAAAGTTTCAAAAATTTTCAAAAAATCCAAAACTTTAAAAAATTTTCAAAATTGTAAAAAATTTTCAAAAACATCAAAAATTTTCAAAAATCGTCCAAATTCCAAAAAATTTCAAAATTTTGAAAAATTTCAAAATTTTCAAAAATTTTCAAAAACTTCAATATTTTCAAAAAATTCAAAAATTTTCAAAAATCGTCGAAATTCCAAAAAATTTCAAAAAGCACAAAAATTTTCAAAATTTTCAAAAATTTTAAAAAATTTCAGAAATTTAAAAAATTTTCAAAAACCCGTCCGAATTCCAAAAAATTTCAAAAATTTCAAAAATTTTCAAAAATTTAAAAATTTTGAAACATTTTCATAAATATCAAAATTTTCAAAAATTTCAAAATTTTCAAAAATTTTCAAAAATTTCAAAATTTTCAAAAATTTTCAAAAATTTCGAAATTTTAAAAAATTTTCAAAAATTTCAAAATTCAAAAACGGTAAAAAAATCTTCCAAATGTTCAAAAAAAATAAAAATTAGTCGAAATTCCAAATATTCTGAAATTTTCCTAACATTTTGCTAAATTCCTCAAAAATTTCAATGATTTCCAATACTACCCCTGGCAGCACCGGTAAGCTCGAGGCTACACATGTCAGCCACTGTCAGAACACAGTGGATGCATCCTGCAGAAATAATAGAGATCTGTGAAGCTACAAATGAACAATACGAAATAGAAGTGTTCACAGATGGCAGCAAAATTAATGGAAAAGGAGGAGCAGCAGCAGTCATATTTAGAAACAAAACAGTAGTCCAACAACAAAAATTCAGGCTAAACAATAAATGCTCAAATAATCAAGCGGAACAGATAGCAATCCTACAAGCTCTAAAGATAATAACGGAAATGGACATACCAAATATGAACGAACAGTGGCAATTTACACAGACAGCAAAGTCACAATAGATTTATTGAGGAACAACGATAAACATGGATACATAATAGAGCAAATTAGGCAAAATCTTAAAATCCTCTTTAGTCAGCATTGGAAGATTAACTTTAAATGGATAAAAGCACATGTTGGCATCCATGGAAATGAAATAGCTGATAAATTAGCTAAGCAAGCAACAGAAGAAGATCAGATACCAGTAATCTACAATAAAATACCTAAGAGTACAATAATAGACGCAGAGAAAAAGAAAAGCACTGAAAAATGGCAAAGGATGTGGTCAAACACAACAAAAGGAGCACTAACGAAGAGATTTTTTCCTTCAGTGACGGATAGGATGAAAATAAACATACCAGCTACACCACACCTTGCATCTATACTAACTGGTCACGGGAAACTCAGATCTTATTACTATAGATTCAGAATTTCGGAAAACCCAGGATGTCCTTGCGGAGCACCTGACCAAACAGTCGATCATCTTCTGTGGGTTTGCCAAATCTTGAACCAACAGCGCAGTGTCTTCAAGGAAGCAACAAGGAGTGGAAGAAATTGGCCAATAAATTATAGGGACATCATAAAACAGCATTTGAGGTCATTTGTGCACTATATTAAAGCTATAAACTTTGAACAATTGTAAATATATGTCTCAGTTTCGTAACATGCGTAAACACACTCAATTAGCAAAATATTATAAACACTATAGTTATAATTACTAAAAGTGTATATATGTAAATAGTGTAAATAGAATTAGTTTCAATAAGTGAAAGAGAATGATAGTGAAGATATTAGTTTCATTAAGTGAAAGAGAGTGATAGTGAAGTTCCAATTACCAAAAGTGTATATATATAAACAGTGTAAATAGAACAAGTATAATTAACTCAAAAATAGTGATATGGATAGAGAACATTCAACAGTGAATAACATAAAATAATACAACACAATAATGAATATCAACAAAACAACGAAACAGTGAAGCAAAAGACAATGGGAAACCTATGAACACAAAATTGATAAACAAGTTTCAATAAACCATGTAATATGACTACGCGTCATGGGGCATGGTGATAATTAAACCAGAAAGAAAAAAAAAAAAAAAATGTCAGCCACTGATTCGTCTGGGTTGCATCTGTAGGGTCTTCGCTACCAACTAGCAGTACAAACGTTCAAAAATTAAAGGAAATTTAAGAATTTGTTAGAATTATCAACATTTTTTAAATTTTAAAAAAATCTGTCAATATTTTCAAAAATCGTTGAAATTCCAAAAAATTTCAAAATTTTGAAAAATTTTAAAAAATTTCAAAATTTTCAAAAATTTTCAAAAATTTAAAAAATTCCAATAATTTTGAAAAATCGTCGAAATTCCAAAAAATTTCTAAATTTTAAAAAATTTTCAAAAATTTAAAAAACGTTAAAAATTCTTCCAAATTTTCTAAAAATTTTAAAAATTTGTCGAAATTCCAAAAATTCAGAAAATTTCCTAACTTTTTCTAAATTCTTTAAAAATTACAATTATTTCCTATACTCAACCCTGGCAGCACCGATATTCTACAGGCTACACATCTGTCAACCACGGCATCCACTATTGTTGCATCTGCAGGCTCGCCGCTACAAACTAGCAGTATAATAAGTTCAATAATTAAAGGAAATTTAAGAATTTGTTAGAGTTATCAAAATTTTTTTATTTTAAATAATATATCAAAATTTTCAAAAATCATCGAAATTCCAAAAAATTTCAAAAATTTTCCTAATTTTTTCTAAATTCCTCAATAATTTCAACTAATTCCTATACTCCACCTGGCAGCACCGATAGGCTCCATGCTACACTTGTCAACCAAGGCATCCACTTGGTTGCATCTGCATGCTCGCCGCTCCAAATTAGCATACAATAAGTTCAATATGGGAATTTAAGAATTTGTTAGTTATCAAAAAATTTTAAATATAAAAAAAACATGTCAAAATTTTCAAAAACCGTCGAAATTCCAAAAAATTTCAAAATAATCAAAAATTTTCAAAATTATCAAACATTTTCATAAACGTCAAATTTTTTAGACATTTCAAAAATTTTCAAAAAATCCAAAATTTTCAAAATTTTTCAAAAATTTAAAAAATTTAAAAAATTTTCAAAAATCGTCCAAATTCCAAAAAAATCCAAAATTTTGAAAAATTTTCAAAAATTTCAAGATATTCAAAAATTTCAAAAATTTTCAAAAATTTCAAAAATTTTCAAATATTTCAAGATTTTCAAAAATTTTCAAAATATTTCAAACATTTCCAGACTTCAAAATTTTCAAAAATTTCAAAAAATTTCAAAAAAATCCGAAATTTTCAAAAATTTAAAAAATTTTAAAAATTTTCAAAAATCGTCGAAATACCAAAAAATTTAAAAATTTTCAAAATTTTAAAAAATTTTCAAAAACAAAAAATTTTCAAAAATCGTCCAAATTCCAAAAAATTTCAAAATTTTGAAAAATATCCAAAAATTTCAAAATGTTCAAAAATTTTCAAAATTTTCAAAAACGTTACAAATTCTTCCGAATTTTCAAAAAATTTTAAATATTTGTCGAAATTCCAAAAATTCTAAATATTTGCCAACATTTTAGTAAATTCCTTAAAAATTTCAATGATTTCCTATACTCCCCTGGCAGCACCGATAGGCTAGTGGCTACATGTCAGCCACGGCATCCTCTGGGTCGCATCTGCAGGTTCGCCGCTGCCTAATAGCATCACAATAAGTGAAACAAAATTAAAGGAAATTTAAGAATTTCTTAGTGTTATCAAAAAATTTCAAAATTTTCAAAAATTTTCTAAAACTTCAAAATTTTCCAAAGTTTCAAAAATTTAAAAAAAATAAAAAATTTTCAAAAATTTTCAAACTTTCAAAAATTTAAAAAATTTTCAAAAATTCCATAATTTTCAAAAAATTTAAAAAATTTTCAAAAATCGTCGAAATTCCAAAAAATTTCAAAATTTTCAAAAATTTTGAAAATTTTCAAAAATTTTAAAAAATTTCAGAAATTTAAAAAATTTTCAAAAACCCGTCCGAATTCCAAAAATTTCAAAAATTTTCAAAAATTTCAAAAAATTTCAAAAAATCCGAAATTTTCAAAAATTTAAAAAATTTAAAAAAATTTCAAAATTCGTCGAAATTCCAAAAAATTTGAAAATTTTCATAATTTTAAAAAATTTTCAAAAACTTTAAAAATTTTCAAAAATCGTCCAAATTCCAAAAAATTTCAAAATTTTGAAAAATTTTAAAAAACTTCAAAATGTTCAAAAATTTTCAAAAATTTCAAAATTTTAAAAAATTTTCAAAAATTTCAAAAAGTTAAAAATTCTTCCGAATTTTCAAAAAATTTGAAATATTTGTCGAAATTCCAAAAATTCTAAAACTTTGCCAACATTTTAGTAAATTCCTCAAAAATTTCAATGAATTCCTATACTCCCTTGACAGCACCGATAGGCTAGTGGCTACATGTCGGCCACGCCATCCTCTGGGTCGCATCTGCAGGCTAAGCGCTGCCTAATAGCATTACAATAAGTTAAACAAAATTAAAGGAAATTAAAGAAAAAAAATAATTTTGAAAAATCGTCGAAATTCCAAAAAATTTCTAGATTTTAAAAAATTTTCAGAAATTTAAAAAACGTTAAAAATTCTTTCAAATTTTCAAAAAATTTTAAAAATTTGTCGAAATTCAAAAAATTCTGAAAATGTCCTAACTTTTTCAAAATTCTTCAAAAATTACAATTATTTCCTATACTCCCCCCTGGCAGCACCGATATTCTCCAGGCTAAACATCTGTCAACCACGGCATCCACTATGTTGCATCTGCAGGCTCGCCGATACAAACTAGCAGCATAAGTTCAATAATTATAGGAAATTTAAGAATTTGTTAGTTATCAAAATTCTTTAAATTTTAAATAATTTGTCAAAATTTTAAAAAAACGTCGAAATTCCAAAAAATTTCAAAATTTTTCCTAACTTTTTCTAAATTCCTCAAAAATTTCAAATAATTCCTATACTCCACCTGGCAGCACCGATAGGCTCCATGCTACACTTCTGTCAACCACGCCATCCACTTGGTTGCATCTGCAGAGCCTGCCGCTCCAAACTAGCATACAATAAGTTCAATAATTAAAGGGAATTTAAGAATGTTAGTTATCAAAAATTTTTAAATATTAAAAAAACACGTCAAAATTTTCAAAAACCGTCGAAATTCCAAAAAATTTCAAACTTATCAAAAATTTTCAAAATTTTCAAAAATTTTCAAAAACTTCAAATTTTTTAAAAATTTCCAAAATTTTTGAAAAAATCCAAAATTTTCAAAATTTTTCAAAAATTTCAAAAATTTAAAAAATTTTCAAAAATTCGTCCAAATTCCAAAAAAAATTCAAAATTTTGAAAAATATTCAAAAATTTCAAAATTTTCAAAAATTTCAAAAATTTTCAAAAATTTCAAAAATTTTCAAAAATTTCAAAAATTTCCAAATATTTCAAGATTTTCAAAAATTTTCAAAATATTTCAAACATTTTCAAAGACTTCAAAATTTTCAAAAATTTCAAAATATTTAAAAAAAATTCCGAAATTTTCAAAAATTTAAAAAATTTTCAAAAATCGGCGAAATTCCAAAAAATTTAAAAATTTTCAAAATTTTAAAAAATTTTCAAAAACATCAAAAATTTTCAAAAATAGTCCAAATTCCAAAAAATTTCAAAATTTTCAAAAATTTTCAAAAATTTCAAAATATTCAAAAATTTTCAAAAATTTTAAAATTTAAAAAAATTTTCAAAAATTTCAAAAACGTTAAAAATTCTTCCGAATTTTCAAAAAATTTTAAATATTTGTCGAAATTCCAAAAATTCTAAAAATTTGCCAACATTTTAGTAAATTCCTCAAAAATTTCAATGATTTCCTATACTCCCCTGGCAGCACCGATAGGCTAGTGGCTACAGGTCAGCCACGGCATCCTCTGGGTCGCATCTGCAGGCTCGCCGCTGCCTTATAGCACTACAATAAGTTATACAAAATTAAAGGAAATTTAAGAATTTCTTAGTGTTATCAAAAAATTTCAAAATTTTCAAAAATTTTCAAAAACTTCAAAATTTTCCAAAGTTTCAAAAATTTTCAAAAAATCCAAAACTTTCAAAAATTTTCAAAATTGTAAAAAATTTTCAAAAACATCAAAAATTTTCAAAAACATCAAAAATTTTCAAAAATCGTCGAAATTCCAAAAAATTTCAAAATTTTCAAAAATTTTTAAAAATTTCAGAAATTTAAAAAATTTTCAAAAACCCGTCCGAATTCCAAAAAATTTCAAAAATTTCAAAAATTTTCAAAAATTTCAAAATTTTGAAAAATTTTCATAAATATCAAAATTATCAAAAATTTCAAAAACGTTAAAAAATTTTCCAAATGATAAAAAAAATTAAAAATTAGTCGAAATTCCAAAAATTCTGAAATTTTCCTAACATTTTGCTAAATACCTAAAAAATTTCAATGATTTCCAATACTGCCCCTGTCAGCACCGGTAAGCTCGAGGCTACACATCTGTCAACCACTCAATCGTCTGGGTTGCATCTGTATGGTCTCCTCTACCAACTAGCAGTACAAACGTTCAAAAATTAAAGGAAATTTAAGAATTTGTTAGAATTGTCAACATTTTTTTAATTTTTTCAAAATAATTCAATATTTTAAAAAATCGTCGAAATTCCAAAAAATTTAAAATTTTGAAAAATTTTCAAAAATTTCAAAAATTCCAAAAATTTTGAAAAATCGTCGAAATTCCAAAAAATTTCTAAATTTTAAAAAATTTTCAAAAATTTAAAAAACGTTAAAAATTCTTCCAAATTTTCAAAAAATTTTAAAAATTTGTCCATATTCCAAAAATTCTGAAAATTTCTTAACTTTTTCTAAATTCTTCAAAAAATATAATTATTTCCTATACTCCCCACTGGCAGCACCGATATTCTCCCGGCTACACAACTGCTAACCAAGGCATCCACTATGTCAGCATAAGTTCAATAATTAAAGGAAATTTAAGAATTTGTTATCAAAATTCTTTAAATTTTAAATAATTTGTCAAAATTTTCAAAAAACGTCGAAATTCCAAAAAATTTCAAAATTTTTCCTAACTTTTTCTAAATTCCTGAAAAATTTCAACTAATTCCTATACTCCACCTGGCAGCACCGATAGGCTCCATGCTACATTTCTGTCAACCACGTCATCCACTTGGTTGCAATTTTAAAAAACTTCAAAATGTTCAAAAATTTTCAAAAATTTCAAAATTTTCAATAATTTCAAAATATTCAAAAATTTTCAAAAATTTCAAAATTTTAAAAAATTTTAAAAAATTTCAAAAACTTTAAAAATTCTTCCGAATTTTCAAAAAATTTTAAATATTTTTCGCTCCAAACTAGCCTACAATAAGTTCAATAATTAAAGGGAATTTAAGAATTTGTTAGTTATCAAAAATTTTTAAATATTAAAAAAACATGTCAAAATTTTCAAACACCCCCGAATTTCCAAAAGATTTCAAAATTATCAAAAATTTTCAAAATTTTCAAAAATTTACAAAATTTTCAATAATTTTCAATAACTTCAAATTTTTTAAAAATTTCAAACATTTTCAAAAAATCCAAAATTTTCAAAATTTTTCAAAAATTTCGATAATTTAAAAAATTTTCAAACATCGTCCAAATTTTCAAAAAATCCAAAATTTTTAAAAATTTTCAAAATTTCAAAAATTTTAATAATTTTCAAAAAAATCCAAAATTTTCAAAAAATTTTCAAAAATTTCAAAATTTTCAAAAATTTCAAAATTTTCAAAAAATTTTCAAAAATTTCAAGATATTCAAAAATTTCAAAAATTTTCAAAAATTTCAAAAATTTTCAAATATTTCAAGATTTTCAAAAATTTTCAAAATATTTCAAACATTTCCAGACTTCAAAATTTTCAAAAATTTCAAAAAATTTCAAAAAAATCCGAAATTTTCAAAAATTTAAAAAATTTTAAAAATTTTCAAAAATCGTCGAAATACCAAAAAATTTAAAAATTTTCAAAATTTTAAAAAATTTTCAAAAACAAAAAATTTTCAAAAATCGTCCAAATTCCAAAAAATTTCAAAATTTTGAAAAATATCCAAAAATTTCAAAATGTTCAAAAATTTTCAAAATTTTCAAAAACGTTACAAATTCTTCCGAATTTTCAAAAAATTTTAAATATTTGTCGAAATTCCAAAAATTCTAAATATTTGCCAACATTTTAGTAAATTCCTTAACAATTTCAATGATTTCCTATACTCCCCTGGCAGCACCGATAGGCTAGTGGCTACATGTCAGCCACGGCATCCTCTGGGTCGCATCTGCAGGTTCGCCGCTGCCTAATAGCATCACAATAAGTGAAACAAAATTAAAGGAAATTTAAGAATTTCTTAGTGTTATCAAAAAATTTCAAAATTTTCAAAAATTTTCTAAAACTTCAAAATTTTCCAAAGTTTCAAAAATTTAAAAAAAATAAAAAATTTTCAAAAATTTTCAAACTTTCAAAAATTTAAAAAATTTTCAAAAATTCCATAATTTTCAAAAAATTTAAAAAATTTTCAAAAATCGTCGAAATTCCAAAAAATTTCAAAATTTTCAAAAATTTTGAAAATTTTCAAAAATTTTAAAAAATTTCAGAAATTTAAAAAATTTTCAAAAACCCGTCCGAATTCCAAAAATTTCAAAAATTTTCAAAAATTTCAAAAAATTTCAAAAAATCCGAAATTTTCAAAAATTTAAAAAATTTAAAAAAATTTCAAAATTCGTCGAAATTCCAAAAAATTTGAAAATTTTCATAATTTTAAAAAATTTTCAAAAACTTTAAAAATTTTCAAAAATCGTCCAAATTCCAAAAAATTTCAAAATTTTGAAAAATTTTAAAAAACTTCAAAATGTTCAAAAATTTTCAAAAATTTCAAAATTTTAAAAAATTTTCAAAAATTTCAAAAAGTTAAAAATTCTTCCGAATTTTCAAAAAATTTGAAATATTTGTCGAAATTCCAAAAATTCTAAAACTTTGCCAACATTTTAGTAAATTCCTCAAAAATTTCAATGAATTCCTATACTCCCTTGACAGCACCGATAGGCTAGTGGCTACATGTCGGCCACGCCATCCTCTGGGTCGCATCTGCAGGCTAAGCGCTGCCTAATAGCATTACAATAAGTTAAACAAAATTAAAGGAAATTAAAGAAAAAAAATAATTTTGAAAAATCGTCGAAATTCCAAAAAATTTCTAGATTTTAAAAAATTTTCAGTAATTTAAAAAACGTTAAAAATTCTTTCAAATTTTCAAAAAATTTTAAAAATTTGTCGAAATTCAAAAAATTCTGAAAATGTCCTAACTTTTTCAAAATTCTTCAAAAATTACAATTATTTCCTATACTCCCCCCTGGCAGCACCGATATTCTCCAGGCTAAACATCTGTCAACCACGGCATCCACTATGTTGCATCTGCAGGCTCGCCGATACAAACTAGCAGCATAAGTTCAATAATTATAGGAAATTTAAGAATTTGTTAGTTATCAAAATTCTTTAAATTTTAAATAATTTGTCAAAATTTTAAAAAAACGTCGAAATTCCAAAAAATTTCAAAATTTTTCCTAACTTTTTCTAAATTCCTCAAAAATTTCAAATAATTCCTATACTCCACCTGGCAGCACCGATAGGCTCCATGCTACACTTCTGTCAACCACGCCATCCACTTGGTTGCATCTGCAGAGCCTGCCGCTCCAAACTAGCATACAATAAGTTCAATAATTAAAGGGAATTTAAGAATGTTAGTTATCAAAAATTTTTAAATATTAAAAAAACACGTCAAAATTTTCAAAAACCGTCGAAATTCCAAAAAATTTCAAACTTATCAAAAATTTTCAAAATTTTCAAAAATTTTCAAAAACTTCAAATTTTTTAAAAATTTCCAAAATTTTTGAAAAAATCCAAAATTTTCAAAATTTTTCAAAAATTTCAAAAATTTAAAAAATTTTCAAAAATTCGTCCAAATTCCAAAAAAAATTCAAAATTTTGAAAAATATTCAAAAATTTCAAAATTTTCAAAAATTTCAAAAATTTTCAAAAATTTCAAAAATTTTCAAAAATTTCAAAAATTTCCAAATATTTCAAGATTTTCAAAAATTTTCAAAATATTTCAAACATTTTCAAAGACTTCAAAATTTTCAAAAATTTCAAAATATTTAAAAAAAATTCCGAAATTTTCAAAAATTTAAAAAATTTTCAAAAATCGGCGAAATTCCAAAAAATTTAAAAATTTTCAAAATTTTAAAAAATTTTCAAAAACATCAAAAATTTTCAAAAATAGTCCAAATTCCAAAAAATTTCAAAATTTTCAAAAATTTTCAAAAATTTCAAAATATTCAAAAATTTTCAAAAATTTTAAAATTTAAAAAAATTTTCAAAAATTTCAAAAACGTTAAAAATTCTTCCGAATTTTCAAAAAATTTTAAATATTTGTCGAAATTCCAAAAATTCTAAAAATTTGCCAACATTTTAGTAAATTCCTCAAAAATTTCAATGATTTCCTATACTCCCCTGGCAGCACCGATAGGCTAGTGGCTACAGGTCAGCCACGGCATCCTCTGGGTCGCATCTGCAGGCTCGCCGCTGCCTTATAGCACTACAATAAGTTATACAAAATTAAAGGAAATTTAAGAATTTCTTAGTGTTATCAAAAAATTTCAAAATTTTCAAAAATTTTCAAAAACTTCAAAATTTTCCAAAGTTTCAAAAATTTTCAAAAAATCCAAAACTTTCAAAAATTTTCAAAATTGTAAAAAATTTTCAAAAACATCAAAAATTTTCAAAAACATCAAAAATTTTCAAAAATCGTCGAAATTCCAAAAAATTTCAAAATTTTCAAAAATTTTTAAAAATTTCAGAAATTTAAAAAATTTTCAAAAACCCGTCCGAATTCCAAAAAATTTCAAAAATTTCAAAAATTTTCAAAAATTTCAAAATTTTGAAAAATTTTCATAAATATCAAAATTATCAAAAATTTCAAAAACGTTAAAAAATTTTCCAAATGATAAAAAAAATTAAAAATTAGTCGAAATTCCAAAAATTCTGAAATTTTCCTAACATTTTGCTAAATACCTAAAAAATTTCAATGATTTCCAATACTGCCCCTGTCAGCACCGGTAAGCTCGAGGCTACACATCTGTCAACCACTCAATCGTCTGGGTTGCATCTGTATGGTCTCCTCTACCAACTAGCAGTACAAACGTTCAAAAATTAAAGGAAATTTAAGAATTTGTTAGAATTGTCAACATTTTTTTAATTTTTTCAAAATAATTCAATATTTTAAAAAATCGTCGAAATTCCAAAAAATTTAAAATTTTGAAAAATTTTCAAAAATTTCAAAAATTCCAAAAATTTTGAAAAATCGTCGAAATTCCAAAAAATTTCTAAATTTTAAAAAATTTTCAAAAATTTAAAAAACGTTAAAAATTCTTCCAAATTTTCAAAAAATTTTAAAAATTTGTCCATATTCCAAAAATTCTGAAAATTTCTTAACTTTTTCTAAATTCTTCAAAAAATATAATTATTTCCTATACTCCCCACTGGCAGCACCGATATTCTCCCGGCTACACAACTGCTAACCAAGGCATCCACTATGTCAGCATAAGTTCAATAATTAAAGGAAATTTAAGAATTTGTTATCAAAATTCTTTAAATTTTAAATAATTTGTCAAAATTTTCAAAAAACGTCGAAATTCCAAAAAATTTCAAAATTTTTCCTAACTTTTTCTAAATTCCTGAAAAATTTCAACTAATTCCTATACTCCACCTGGCAGCACCGATAGGCTCCATGCTACATTTCTGTCAACCACGTCATCCACTTGGTTGCAATTTTAAAAAACTTCAAAATGTTCAAAAATTTTCAAAAATTTCAAAATTTTCAATAATTTCAAAATATTCAAAAATTTTCAAAAATTTCAAAATTTTAAAAAATTTTAAAAAATTTCAAAAACTTTAAAAATTCTTCCGAATTTTCAAAAAATTTTAAATATTTTTCGCTCCAAACTAGCCTACAATAAGTTCAATAATTAAAGGGAATTTAAGAATTTGTTAGTTATCAAAAATTTTTAAATATTAAAAAAACATGTCAAAATTTTCAAACACCCCCGAATTTCCAAAGATTTCAAAATTATCAAAAATTTTCAAAATTTTCAAAAATTTACAAAATTTTCAATAATTTTCAATAACTTCAAATTTTTTAAAAATTTCAAACATTTTCAAAAAATCCAAAATTTTCAAAATTTTTCAAAAATTTCGATAATTTAAAAAATTTTCAAAAATCGTCCAAATTTTCAAAAAAATCCAAAATTTTTAAAAATTTTCAAAATTTCAAAAATTTTTAATAATTTTCAAAAAAATCCAAAATTTTCAAAAAATTTTCAAAAATTTCAAAATTTTCAAAAATTTCAAAATTTTCAAAAATTTTCAAAAACTTCAAAATTTTCAAAAAATTCAAAAATTTTCCAAAAAATAAAAAATTTTCAAAAATTTAAAAATTTCATAAATTTTCAAAAATCGTCGAAATACAAAAAAAATTTCAAAATTTTTCAAAATTTTCAAAAATTTTTAAAAATTTCAGAAATTTAAAAAAAATTCAAAAACCCGTCCGAATTCCAAAAAATTTCAAAAATTTCAAAAATCTTCAAAAATTTAAAAATTTTGAAAAATTTTCATAAATATCAAAATTTTCAAAAATTTCAAAATTTTCAAAAATTTTCAAAAATTTCAAAATTTTAAAAATTTTTAAAAATTTCAAAAACGTTAAAAAATCTTCCAAATGTTAAAAAAAATTAAAAATTAGTCGAAATTCCAAAAATTCTGAAATTTTCCTAACATTTTACTAGATTCCTAAAAAATTTCAATGATTTACAATACTGCCCCTGGCAGCACCGGTTGGCTCGAAGCTACACATCTGTCAGCCACTGAATCGTCTGGGTTGCATCTGCAGGGTCGCCGCTACCAATTATCTGTACAAACGTTTAAAAATTAAAGGAAATTTTAAGAATTTGTTACAATTATCAACAATTCTCAAATTTTTAAAAATTTGTCAATATTTTCAAAAATCGTCGAAATTCCAAAAAATTTCAAAACTTTTTCCTAACTTCTAAATTCCTCAAAAATTTCAACTAATTCCTCTACTCCACATGGCAGCACCGATAGGCTCCATGCTACACTTCTGTCAAACCACGCCATCCACTTGGTTGCATCTGCAGGCTCGCCGATCCAAACTAGCATACAATAAGTTCAATATGGGAATTTAAGAATTTGTTTATCAAAAATTTTTAAATATTAAAAAAAATGTCAAAATTTAAAAAAACCGTCGAAATTATAAAAAATTTCAAAATTATCAAAAATTTTCAAAATTTTCAAATATTTCAAAAACCTCAAATTTTTTAAAAATTTCAAAAATTTTCAAAAAATCCGAAATTTTCAAAATTTAAAAAATTTGGAAAATTTTCAAAAAAATCCAAAATTTTAAAAAAATTTCAAAAATTTAAAAAATTTTCAAATATTTCAAAATTTTCAAAAATTTTCAAAAACTTCAATATTTTCAAAAAATTCAAAAATTTTCAAAATCGGCGTAATTCCAAAAAAATTTCAAAAATTACAAAAATTTTCAAAATTTTCAAAATTTTTAAAAAATTTCAGAAATTTAAAAAATTTCCAAAAACCCGTCCGAATTCCAAAAAATTTCAAAAATTTAAAAAATTTTCAAAAAGTTAAACATTTTGAAAAATTTTCATAAATATCAAAATTTTCAAATATTTCAAGATTTTAAAAAATTTTCAAAAATTTCAAAAACGTTAAAAAATCTTCCAAATGTTCAAAAAAAATTAAAAATCAGTCGAAATTCCAAATATTCTGAAATTTTCCTAACAGTTTGCTAAATTCCTGAAAAATTTCAATGATTTCCAATACTGTCCCTGGCAGCACCGGTAATCTCGAGGCTACACATCTGTCAGCCACTGATTCGTCTGGGTTGCATCTGTAGGGTCTCCGCTACCAACTTGCAGTAGAAACGTTCAAAATTTAAAGGAAATTTAAGAATTTGTTAGAATTATCAACATTTTTTAAATTTTAAAAATCTGTCAATATTTTCAAAAATCGTCGAAATTCCAAAAAAATTTCAAAATTTTGAAAAATTTTAAAAAATTTCAAAATTTTGAAAATTTTCAAAAATTTCAAACATTCCAATAATTTTGAAAAATCGTCGAAATTCCTAAAAATTTCTAAAGTTTAAAAAATTTTCAAAAATTTAAAAAACGTTAAAAATTCTTTGAAATTTTCAAAAAATTTTAAAAATTTGTCGAAATTCAAAAAATTCTGAAAATTTCCTAACTTTTTCAAAATTCTTCAAAAATTACAATTATTTCCTATACTCCCCCCTGGCAGCACCGATATTCTCCAGGCTAAACATCTGTCAACCACGGCATCCACTATGTTGCATCTGCAGGCTCGCCGATACAAACTAGCAGCATAAGTTCAATAATTATAGGAAATTTAAGAATTTGTTAGAGTTATCAAAATTCTTTAAATTTTAAATAATTTGTCAAAATTTTCAAGAAACGTCGAAATTCCAAAAAATTTCAAAATTTTTCCTAAATTTTTCTAAATTCCTCAAAAATTTCAACTAATTCCTATACTCCACCTGGCAGCACCGATAGGCTCCATGCTACACTTCTGTCAACCACGCCATCCACTTTGTTGCATCTGCAGGCTCGCCGCTCCAAACTAGCATACAATAATTTCAATATGGGAATTTAAGAATTTGTTAGTTATCAAAAATTTTTAAATATTAAAAAAAATGTCAAAATTTTAAAAAACCGTCGAAATTATAAAAAATTTAAAAATTATCAAAAATTTTTAAATTTTCAAATATTTTCAAAAACCTCAAATTTTTTAAAAATTTCAAAAATTTTCAAAAAATCCGAAATTTTCAAAATTTAAAAAATTCGAAAATTTCAAAAAAATCCAAAATTTTAAAAAAATTTCAAAAATTTCAAAAATTTTCAAATATTTCAAAATTTTCAAAAATTTTCAAAAACTTCAATATTTTCAAAAAACTCAAAAATTTTCAAAATCGGCGTAATTCCAAAAAAATTTCAAAAATTACAAAAATTTTCAAAATTTTCAAAAATTTTAAAAAATTCCAGAAATTTAAAAATTTTCAAAAACCCGTCCGAATTCCAAAAAATTTCCAATATTTCAAAAATTTTCAAAAATTTAAACATTTTGAAAAATTTTCATAAATATCAAAATTTTCAAATATTTCAAGATTTTAAAAAATTTTCAAAAATTTCAAAAACGTTAAAAAATCTTCCAAATGTTCAAAAAAAATTAAAAAATTAGTCGAAATTCCAAATATTCTGAAATTTTCCTAACATTTTGCTAAATTCCTGAAAAATTTCAATGATTTCCAATACTGTCCCTGGCAGCACCGGTAATCTCGAGGCTACACATCTGTCAGCCACTGATTCGTCTGGGTTGCATCTGTAGGGTCTCCGCTACCAACTTGCAGTACAAACGTTCAAAATTTAAAGGAAATTTAAGAATTTGTTAGAATTATCAACATTTTTTAAATTTTAAAAAAATCTGTCAATATTTTCAAAAATCGTCGAAATTCCAAAAAATTTCAAAATTTTGAAAAATTTTAAAAAATTTCAAACATTCCAATAATTTTGAAAAATCGTCGAAATTCCAAAAAATTTCTAGATTTTAAAAAATTTTCAGAAATTTAAAAAACGTTAAAAATTCTTTCAAATTTTCAAAAAATTTTAAAAATTTGTCGAAATTCAAAAAATTCTGAAAATGTCCTAACTTTTTCAAAATTCTTCAAAAATTACAATTATTTCCTATACTCCCCCCCTGGCAGCACCGATATTCTCCAGGCTAAACATCTGTCAACCACGGCATCCACTATGTTGCATCTGCAGGCTCGCCGATACAAACTAGCAGGATAAGTTCAATAATTATAGGAAATTTAAGAATTTGTTAGTTTTCAAAATTCTTTAAATTTTAAATAATTTTCAAAAAAACGTCGAAATTCCAAAAAATTTCAAAATTTTTCCTAACTTTTTCTAAATTCCTCAAAAATTTCAAATAATTCCTATACTCCACCTGGCAGCACCGATAGGCTCCATGCTACACTTCTGTCAACCACGCCATCCACTTGGTTGCATCTGCAGAGCCTGCCGCTCCAAACTAGCATACAATAAGTTCAATAATTAAAGGGAATTTAAGAATGTTAGTTATCAAAAATTTTTAAATATTAAAAGAACACGTCAAAATTTTCAAAAACCGTCGAAATTCCAAAAAATTTCAAACTTATCAAAAATTTTCAAAATTTTCAAAAATTTTCAAAAACTTCAAATTTTTTAAAAATTTCCAAAATTTTTGAAAAAATCCAAAATTTTCAAAATTTTTCAAAAATTTCAAAAATTTAAAAAATTTTCAAAAATCGTCCAAATTCCAAAAAAAATTCAAAATTTTGAAAAATATTCAAAAATTTCAAAATTTTCAAAAATTTCAAAAATTTTCAAAAATTTCAAAAATTTTCAAAAATTTCAAAAATTTCCAAATATTTCAAGATTTTCAAAAATTTCAAAATATTTAAAAAAAATTCCGAAATTTTCAAAAATTTAAAAAATTTTCAAAAATCGGCGAAATTCCAAAAAAATTTAAAAATTTTCAAAATTTTAAAAAATTTTCAAAAACATCAAAAATTTTCAAAAAATAGTCCAAATTCGAAAAAATTTCAAAATTTTCAAAAATTTTCAAAAATTTCAAAATATTCAAAAATTTTCAAAAATTTTAAAATTTAAAAAAATTTTCAAAAATTTCAAAAACGTTAAAAATTCTTCCGAATTTTCAAAAATTTTCAATATTTGTCGAAATTCCAAAAATTCTAAAAATTTGCCAACATTTTAGTAAATTCCTAAAAAATTTCAATGATTTCCTATAGTCCCCTGGCAGCACCGATAGGCTAGTGGCTACATGTCAGCCACGGCATCCTCTGGGTCGCATCTGCACGTTCGCCGCTGCCTAATAGCATTACAATAAGTTAAACAAAATTAAAGGTAATTTAAGAATTTCTTAGTGTTATCAAAAAATTTGAAAATTTTCAAAAACTTTCAAAAACTTCAAAATTTTCCAGTTTCAAAAAATTTTCAAAAAATCCAAAATTTTCAAAAATTTTCAAAACTTCAAAAATTTCAAACATTTTCAAAAAAATCCAAAATTTCAAAAATTTTCAAAAATTTCAAAATTTTCAAAAATTTTCAAAATTTTCAAAAATTTTCAAAAACTTCAAAATTTTCAAATAATTCAAAAATTTTCAAAAAATCAAAACTTTTCAAAAATTTAAAAAATTTCAAAAATTTTCAAAAATCGTCGAAATTCCAAAAAATTTCAAAATTTTCAAAAATTTTCAAAAATTTTAAAAAACTTCAGAAATTTAAAAAATTTTCAAAAACCCGTCCGAATTCCAAAAAATTTAAAAAATTTCAAAAATTTTCAAAAATTTAAAAATTTTGAAAAATTTTCATAAATAACAAAATTTCCAAAAATTTCAAAATTTTCAAAAATTTTCAAAAATTTCAAAATTTTAGAAAATTTAAAAATTTTCAAAACGTTAAAAAACCTTCCAAATGTTAAAAAAATTAAAATTTAGTCGAAATTCCAAAAATTCTGAAATTTTCCTAACATTTTGCTAAATTCCTAAAAAATTTCAATGATTTCCAATTCTGCCCCTGGCAGCACCGGTTGGCTCCAAGCAACACATCTGTCAGCCACTGAATCGTCTGGGTTGCATCTGCAGGGTCGCCGCTACCAACTAGCTGTACAAACGATCAAAAATTAAAGGAAATTTTAAGAATTTGTCAGAATTATCAACAATTTTCAATTTTTTTAAAATTTGTCAATATTTTCAAAAATCGTCGAAATTCCAAAAAAAATTCAATATTTTTGCAACCTTTTTCTAAATTCCTCAAAAATTTCAACTAATTCCTCTACTCCACATGGCAGCACCGATAGGCTCCATGCTACACTTCTGTCAACCACGCCATCCACTTGGTTGCATTTGCAGGTTCGCCGCTCCAAACTCGCATACAATAAGTTCAATAAAGGGAATTTAAGAATTTGTTAGTTATCAAAAATTTTTAATATTAAAAAAACATGTCAAAATTTTCAAAAACCGTCGGAATTCCAAAAAATTTCAAAATTATAAAAAATTTCCAAAATTTTCAAAAAATTTTCAAAAACTTCAAATTTTTTAAAAATTTCAAAAATTTTCAAAAAATCAAAAATTTTCAAAAATTTTCAAAATTTCAAACATTTCAAAAATTTTCAAAAAAATCCAAAATTTTAAAAAAATTTTCAAAAATTTCAAAAATTTTCAAAAATTTCAAAATTTTCAAAAATTTTCAAAATTTTCAAAAATATTCAAAAACTTCAAAATTTTCAAAAAATTAAAAAATTTTCAGAAAAATAAAAAATTTTCAAAAATTTAAAAAATTTCAAAAATTTTCAAAAATCTTTGAAATTGCAAAAAATGTCAAAATTTTCAAAAATTTTCAAAATTTTCAAAAATTTTAAAAAATTCCAGAAATTTAAAAAAATTAAAAAAAACCGTCCGAATTACAAAAAATTTCAAAAATTTCAAAAATTTAAAAATTTTGAAAAATTTTCATAAATATCAAAATTTTCAAAAATTTTAAAATTTTCAAAAATTTTAAAAAATTATAAAAATTTTCAAAAACGTTAAAAAATCTTCCAAATATTAAAAAAAAAAATAAAAATTAGTCGAAATTCCAAAAATTCTGAAATTTTCCTAACATTTTGCTAAATTCCTAAAAAATTTCAGTGATTTACAATACCGCCCCTGGCAGCACCGGTTTGCTCGAAGCTACACATCTGTCAGCCACTGAATCGTCTGGGTTGCATCTGCAGGGTCGCCGCTACCAACTAGCTGTACAAGCGTTCAAAAATTAAAGGAAATTTTAAGAATTTGTTAGAATTATCAACAATTTTCAAATTTTTAAAAATTTGTCAATATTTTCAAAAATCGTCGAAATTCCAAAAATTTCAATATTTTTCCAACCTTTTTCTAAATTCCTAAAAAATTTCAACTAATTCCTCTACTCCACATGGCAGCACCGATAGGCTCCATGCTACACTTCTGTCAACCACGCCATCCACTTGGTTGCATCTGCAGGCTCGCCGCTCCAAACCAGCATACAGTAAGTTCAATATGGGAATTTAAGAATTTGTTAGTTATCAAAAACTTTTAAATATTAAAAAAAATGTCAAAATTTTAAAAATCCGTCGAAATTATAAAAAATTTAAAAATTATCAAAAATTTTCAAAATTTTCAAATATTTTCAAAAACCTCAAATTTTTCAAAAATTTCAAAAATTTTCAAAAAATTCCGAAATTTTCAAAATTTAAAAAATTTGGAAAATTTTCAAAAATCCAAAATTTTAAAAAAATTTCAAAAATTTTTCAAATACTTCAAAATTTTCAAAAATTTTCAAAAACTTCAATATTTTCAAAAAATTCAAAAATTTTCAAAATCGGCGTAATTCCAAAAAAATTTCAAAAATTACAAAAATTTTCAAAATTTTCAAAAAATTTAAAAAATTTCAGAAATTTAAAAAATTTTCAAAAACCCGTCCGAATTCCAAAAAATTTCAAAAATTTAAACATTTTGAAAAATTTTCATAAATATCAAAATTTTCAAATATTTCAAGATTTTAAAACATTTTCAAAAATTTCAAAAACGTTAAAAAATCTTCCAAATGTTCAAAAAAAATTAAAAATT